>NC_056731.1:1719484799-1719757299 GCF_019279795.1 Protopterus annectens | reverse complement strand
AACCTCACATACACAACTACCTACAACCCTAACCCAAACCCTAACCCTAAGGTCCGTCACTACCGCACACTTACCTGACCCGCTCCCTAACCCTAACTCACGTATAAACCCCTAACCCAAACACAATCACTACTGCACACTTACCTGACCCGCTCCCTAACCCTAACTCACTTATCCCGCCCCTAACCCAAACACAATCACTACCGCACACTTACCTGACCCGCTCCCTAACCCTAACTCACTTAACCCACCCCTATCCCCACAGACCGTCAATATCCACACTTACCTTACTCGCACCCTAACATCCGTCACTACCGCATACTTACACAGCCTTTTCCCATTTTGGCATCCTCGGCGTCGGTGCTTTCATCCGTCGGGTCGGTCTTCTGCACTGTCGATCTTCTAGGTCCCGTCGGTCATCTGCACTGTCGATCTTCTGGGGCTCGCGATTTCCGTGTCGATGTTCCGGCGTGTCGTTGAAGTGAGGTAGAACCATATATATATATATATATATATATATATATATATATATATATATATATATATGTGTGTGTGTGTGTGTGCATGTATGTAGAATGTATGTAGATATATAGATATATATGCATGTATATATATATATATATATATATATATATATATATATTATTTTATTTTATTTATTTATTTTACATTTGTTAACCGGGGTGTCTGAGCCGAAAAGGCCCTTTTTCAGCAGAGGCCCGGGGAGAAAAGCTCCACAAAGAAAAATTACAGACACATTTAGTTATTTAGACATAATCAGTATACACACAAATTACAAGAGACATGTTTTTACAGTGGTATGCGGCACAAACAGTTACAGTGGAGAGAACAATCAAAAAAATATTAATTTTAAAAATGAAGGTAAGTAATAGATTTGTGGTGTACAGCTGAACTTTGGAATGTAGGTAGAATACATACATAGTACACAGGTACAGTACATACATTGTAGATTAGCCAGTGTTTGTGAGTAAGATTGAAAAACTATTATCAATTGCTCTAGATTTAGTGTGTATATGTTATCCGCTTTCACTAGCCTGGGGAGCAATCATGGCACTGCCAACTTTGTTTGAGATGTTGCCTGATGAGGTCTTTAAAGGAGGCTTTGGATGATGTGTTTTGAATGCTAGTAGGGACAGAGTTCCATTTTTTAGCCACCAAACTACTATATAGTGCATCTCCAAAGCTATTGTAGCTGTTGGTGACTTCTGTAGTAGTTTGCTTATATATAGATATATATGCATGTATGTAGATATATATATATATATATATATATATATATAAAACATACATCTCTCTCTCTCTACATATACATATATATATATATATATATATATATATATATATATATATATATATACCTATATAAACGCATTTTCCCTACTGTTGAATGACTGTGCTGCATGATATGTTTGAAAAAACAGCAGACATAGCGACAGCTCAGATGTCTTAGTGTTAAATTGTTGTGGCTAGGGTGTGCAGAGTCCTGGGTTCAAGACTTGCAAGGGCTGATTCTTTTTTGTTGCTGGGCAGAACAATGGCTGTTGAATGCAGAGTGATTAAGGCACTTTTAAGCAGTTATAAGTGGGTTTGCATGGCAGTAAGCAATGCTAACTTCCAGTTAAATATGCTTGCAGTTAGCCTTAAAAGTGCTTAATCTGTGTAGGCATTGCTTAGTGCTATGCAAACAGGCTTAATCCCGCTTACTACTGCTTAAAACAGCTTACTCCCACTTACCCTCATGCTAATTTCTTTAAAAGTAAAGAAAAAAGGGGTGATAGGAAACTGGTGAAAATGGGGGCACACAAAGGGAAGGACAATAGGGAAAGTAGCTAGGGATGTGCAGGATGGGTGTAGAGAAGGTCCATAGCTGCCCATTTCTTCTACAGCAACAGCTGTGCATATATACTGAATTTGGAGGTATACGTGGGCAGTCAAACCCCTGAGAGAGGGGTGAGGACAACAATAATGTGTTGTGAAGCCAATTAGACCAGATTACATGTGTCTAGTGGATACATGTTCGAAATGGACAGCTATGTATAATGCGGGATTTTTTTTTTGGGAACAGATTGCCCTTTTTTTAAGGTGAGAGTGGGCTGTTGGGGAATGATAATAGGTATATTTGGGGAGATAGGTTGGGTAGGAAGACAGACAAGACAGCATACATGGGCAGTATATGACACCTGTAGGGGGTAAACACCTTGGATGGGAAGTGGTGTTTGGAAATCAGAAGCCCATGAGCCCCCAATGGAAACAGTGGGACTGAGGTCCCCACCCATGGGAAATCACCACTGCACCTTCACTGCTGCAAAGGTGGCTGTACTGGGGGCAGAGCAGGAGGGGCAGGCTGACCCTCTAATTGCACCATGTGGCCCTCAAGCTAGCATAGCAGATCTCCAAACTCCTTTCAGAATTCGCTACGCAGCAATCCCCAAACCTGGCTTTGGGTAATGGTATCCTGTCTGTGCCTGATCCCAGGGGGGGACGAGGCCCATCCCCTGTGGCAGTTCCACCCAAAGGTGGTGCAGGACTAGCGGATGAGGAGGTCCCAGGGTGGGTCACAGATGTGCTGGGGCCAGGTGCCATGGCCAGATGAGGTGGGAGAGGTGAGTCCACTGGGACCGGCTTTCCCAAATGTGCTACGGTGTTGCACTTTTAGAACATATGTGGGTTAGTAATAGTCAACACAATCCAGGATTATTATAACAGCATGCATAGATATTCCCATTAACCCAAAACAACAGATTGATCTCACTTAGACCAGCTGATAAAGGAGGTGCAATAGTGATGCTGGATATGTCATGGTATGTGAACAAAATGCTGACGATGTTACAGGATTCCAAAACTTATACTGAAGTTTCTCATTTTGAAATAACTAAAGCAATTAACAGGATCAATTCATATTTACAAGATATGGTATTACATAGACAAATAGAAATGGACTTATATGAGTTTTAGTTATTCCTAAACCAACTATTCCAATCATCAATGGTCTGCCAAAAATACATAAGAATTTAACAAACCCCCCCTACATCCAATTATCTCAGGACTGGGATGGGCTACTGAAAACTTATCATTATATGTAGAGAAGGAATTGAAACAGATCTTAAGCTCCTTCACTTCTGTGCTAAGGGATACTGATGATTTTCTGGAAAAATTGAATGGTGCTATGAATTATGTAGTTGATAAAGAAGATTTATTTTTCACTAGTATTCCAAATGACATTGGTATTGAGACAGTGAGACAAGTACTTATCTGTAAGATCTCAGCTAGTGAAACTAGAACTATTTGTGATATCCTGGAACTAATATTGGAGAATAACTACTTTACTTATGGTAATAGCTGTTATTCACAAAAATGGGGGGTTGCGATGGGCACCCCCTGTGCAAATAGCTATTCCAATTTAGTTCTAGCAGGTTGGGAACAACAATTTGTCCTTAGTAGGAATAATCCATGGATAAAACACATCTTATTCTATGGTCGATTTGTAGACGATTTGTTTATCCTATGGAAAGGAGATGGAGAACAATTTACAAGACTTCATACATACTTGGATCAAACTACTTCGTATCTTACATTCACTTCTGAATATTCTAGATCTAACATCAGTTTTCTAGATGTTAGTATCAGTTTGAGTGATCAAGGTTTCCTGAATTTTGATTTATATAGAAAGAATAGTTGGAGAAATAATTACTTACATAGAAGCAGCATGCATCCGAGACATGTAACCAAGAACATCATGAAGAATGAAACAAATGGGATTCACAAACTTTGCAACCGAGAAGAAAATAGAATTAAAGAAATAAACTTCTTGCGTAACAACTTGAAGGCCCGTGGCTATAAGGAGAAAGACCTACAATCCAATGGGAACATAAGACAAAATTATGTTGAATCAAATGATACCTTTGTGAGACTATCTCTAACATAGAGTTCAGATAATGCTCAGATTACTAAGATAATTAATCAATTTTGGCCAGTGCTTACACAAGATCCACATTTAAAAGCTATAGTTGGAGAGAGACCTAGATTCTGTTTCAAAAACAAGAAAAATATGAAAAGATTATTATGTACTAACATCCAGATACCAAATACAATAATAGGATGGAAAGGAACAATAAAATGTGGGAATTGTAATATCTGTTGTGTGATAGATGACAGCAACCACTTTACACATCCGGTTACAGGGAAAGACTATATTTTTAACATCAAAGCAACATGTAAAACCTTGGATGTTGTATATTTAGCTACCTGTGAGGTTTGTACATCATTCTATATAGGAAAAACTAACCAATGCTTCAAAAGAAGGGTACAGAGACATCAATTGGATATTAAGAACAAGGAAATACATAATGCGTTGGCACAAAATGTTGTTATTAATAAAAATCACAAGTTTCTATTTAAAGTCATTGATAGAGCTTTCTCTGGTCCATGCAAAGGGGACATTGAGACTTTGACCGAGCTGAAAGAAACAAAATGGATTATTAACCTGAGGGCAGATCAACCCCTTGGTTTAAATAGCATAGTCCCCCTCAAACCTGTTTTAAAGAACAGAAGATGTAAAGTGTAGTTAATCCACTATGCCATCTATAAATTTACAACTTTAAAGTCAACTGACAAAGACAATACTATGTGAGCATTATCTGACTGAGACCAAAGTCATTTTTCAGCTTTTGTCAAAGGACATTTCATTGCCCGCTTATTGGCCAACACCATCTTCTTCATAACTTTATTAATAAAAGGAATACATCCTTATATTAAGGAATGAAGAGAATATAATGATGAAAGTTATTTTCATATTTAAGAATAGAAGAAGTATATAACAACAAAACTATTGTGACATCTATATGACAAACCTGTAATTTGAATTTTGTCTGATGATAGTAACAACAAGTGAATTTTACCTGATTAAGGCCAAATTTATTCTAGCTATTGTTAAAGGATATTATACTGCCTGCTTATCGGACATCATTTTCCTCACATTCTATATATTTTTTATTGGTAAAAGGAATGAACTCTTACATTAATGATTAAATGAAAAATAAGATCATGCTACCAATGGTTTAATACATGCTGAAGTCACTTTCAGTAACAAAATCAAAGTCTTTGCTGTTAGTTGAAAGAACTAAAATATTTATGAAAAAAGGGAAGTAATTTCCCTCATTTGCTTGAAAGAGATTGGAAAGTGAACAGTTAGCGTTGCTGTTCTATCCATACGCTTTCCTGTTTTTGGCAAGACTTTGGTATTTTAGAGATAACATCTGAAGCAGGTATTGGTTGTATCTTTCGAAATGTGATAGAATTCAGTTGATGGATACTTATTGTAATTCCATAATTTTAAATGGCATTATTTTGATTATACAGGTAAAGATCCATCATACCTGCATAGCATTGTAATGAATAGAAAGTTATATTCACAAATTTATTAGAAGATTTAATATTTGGAGTGTTTATGAATGTTTCTATTTACTTTGGATACCACATCATTTAGAACAGCGCCACCTGTTATTGGTCTTGAGAATTAAAGGAAAATGGAAGAGTAATACTCACTTTGCTCACATTATCATTAATAACACAATATACATCCAATCAAAATGAAGGACTGGAACATCTAATTTACATACTCAATAAAGGTGGGAAACAGAAGCATAGAGTTGATTACATGCAAATTAATCTTGAGATAACAAGATAGGATTGGATGTTGCCAAGTATTCATCAATGGCTATTGGTCAAACAGTATAGAATTTCATATATAAAAAGAAATGGAAGTCCCTAGTGTCTTATACGATCTAAGGAAGACAACAGTCGAAAGCGCTTATCGGATATCTTCAAGGAACAGTTTTGAGCTTTTTTATTTTTCATTTTATTTTCAAGTCAAAGTTTTATTCGTATTAAAGGACTACATTTTAATTGGAACTCTTGTGGATTTCATTGATTGGACATCCTTGGGTGGATTTTCTGTCTTTTTTCTGCCAAAATTGACTGTTTTTGTGACAGACCACCTTTAGCATTTGGGAGTTATTTATTTATTTAAAAACAACAGATTTGGAACAGTTGCATAGCAAACAGAACACATGCATATATGGAGCCACAGTGGCCATTACAACAGCATGCAGGTTACATTGATAGCAACAGGCCACCAATGATAATATTTCAACATGAAACATTAATAGAAACACATTTTGATATATGTTGAACAATAGGACATATGACCTAACAGTAGGTTTGGTGTAAAACATACCATTGATTTGTGTGTTTAGATTATTATTGAAGATATGGTGGGGGGAGAGATGTCAGTTAACAACTTGTATATCCTTGCAGTACTCACAACTTTAATGATCATTGCTCTAATCATTACTCTACAGGTATTATTACAATACCCTTTGGCCTTGGTTTGGCAGTGGTATGTTTGTACACAGTGTATAATTCAACCTTCTTATAGCTACTTTCTACTTCTCTTACCTGGAAGACCTGTGGGGGGAATGGTTCTTAACACTACCTGACTGTTTTTACACATATTCACAAAATCCTAGTTGAAATTATGCATGCAGCTTACTACCACTCCCGGGATTCTAACCATGGCTGTGTCTGCTAAAAATACAACAATTTGTGATTCATCAGAGTGAGCTATTGAGAAACTGCTGTTTTCTTCAGTGTTTTCTGTCCAAGTCTCTTTTGGTTGTACAGTCTAACCTTGTAATAACAACATTCTTATACAGACATTCCTAGACATATTTTTTTATGTAGCACAGTGTGGGAAACAGTGGTTAACACAACATTACTATTCAGACATTAGATCTTGGTGAATGCAATATTTCAAGCCATACAATACCAGAGTAAACACAACCAGTCCAGGATTTAGAACTTTATTGCCAGGCAGTTACAGTTCTCTTACCTGGAAGACCTGTGGGGGGAATGTTTATCACTACCTGACTGTTTCTACACATATTCACAAAATCCTAGTTGAAATTATGCATACAGCTTACTACCTCTCCCGGGATTTGAACCATGGCTGTGTCTGCTAAAAATACAACAATTTATGTTTCATCAGAGTGAGCTATTGAAAAACTGCTGTTTCTCTCTTCAGTGTTTCTAAGTCTCTATTGGTTGTACAATCTGACCTTGCAATTACAACATTCTTATACAGACATTCCTAGACATATTTTTTGTAGCACAGTGTGGGAAACAGTGATTAACACAACATTACTATTCAGATATCCGCTCTTGGTGAATGCAACATTTCATGCCATACAATACCAGAGTAAATACAACCAGTCCAGGAATTAGAACTTCATTGCCAGGCAGTTACAGTTTTATTTAAATATGACCTATATGGGACTACTACTGTCATATTGTCTGGTTAATTCAGTATAAACCATACACATTTTTTATACCACCAGGCGACATTCTACTCCTTTATATTTATTTGGTATGACTACTAAAAGCAGGATTGCTACTCACCAGCCTCGCGATGCAGCCTTTGCAACCTACTGGAATGGGCTTCCTGGTTTGCAGCCCACTCAGCTGGAGCTGTAATGAAAGCAGAGAAACATTTAGGCATACCTATCCATCACATACACAGGCTGTACTTTGGTAAACAGTTATTGCCATGAATACTTACACACTGCTGGGGCATCTCCCCTCTATCATGCTTCTTGGACCCACTGTTCCAAGAGCTCCCTCTTCCTCCGTTTCAAGTTGGCATGGTGGTGCCAGACCTGCTCACCAGTTCGAGGGATACCAGTGGCACTGGTGAGATCATGGGCGAGACTTTCCCAGGTGTCTGCTTTGTATTGGGAGCCCTAGTACTGGTCCTGCAGCAGTCTCATGTCATATTTTTTTACCAGGAATCCTACCATGACCTTGGACTCCTGTATGCCTCAGCGCTGTGCCCAAAACTGCATGCCCTCTCTGACACTTGCCATACTGCCTACAGTGGGGAGCTACAACTAGTTATGAGCTATATACCTGCCTGTGGGGTTTAAATATGCCCAATTTCCCACCCTTTGCCAGGATTGGATGGTTTTGAATATGCTAAGCTAAGCTATGGGCAAACCTGCTTAGCTAAGGTTGGCAGTGCTTAAAGGGGCAGGTTCAGTACTGCTAGGTTCAGTACTGCTTACCAATGAGCAAATCCATTTAGCTGGGCTACGCATTGCTTAGCATTCACATGCACACAATGCTTAAACCTGGTTAGCATTGCTTATGTTTTATTTTATTGGACTACCACCTGTATGAGATTGATTCATCATTCATTACATATTATAAATTTGTTTACCTTCCATGACATTCCCCAATATGCTGTAATTACATTTATTCTTGTGTGACTATACTGTATGGGGCACTTGTGTTATTATGGGGGTTCCACTACTTTATTACACTGGCACTTCACATCTCGGCCTGATAGACTACTCTGGCTGAGAAATATAAGTTACTTCCTACATAACTATACAAATAAATTAAAATTGTAATGGTTACACTTACAAAATGGAAATGATTTTGGTGAGGCTTGAATGACTACATGCAATGTGTGCGCTCTAACCACTACACTATTGCTTATGTTGGATGTCTATTGCAATTTAACTTATTGTGCCGTTTGCACAGCTATGCTTAAACTTTATTGCACATGTGAAAAAAAATGTATTTGTTGCGTTTTTACTTCGTACACTTCAGAATATCCATGCTAATGCTAAACCTGTTATTCTATCAACTTTCTCAGTTTCTAGGGACAACTGTCCCTTATGGCTTTGTCCAGATTTCTTACCCTGATGGGTTGGGAGGTGTAACAAGCAATCTCGCTCTATTAAAATTGCTCTACGGCAATTCTGGTCTGCAGGGGGCATGTGTATTGTGAGAGCATTGCTCTCAGATATGGCCACTGCACTCATACACAGAACCATGTACGTATTACACCATGGCAGCACATCTTCATGAATATGCATGGTGCACTGCTGTGCTGCACGAGAATGGTCCCTTCCTTGCAGGAATAAGCTATTCCTGCATTTAAGTTTACTGAATCCGGCTGATTATTTTTCAACTTTAGTAGCAGCTAATGCAATGTTTAGTGGAAAATATAAATACTGTTAAATCTTCATTGATATGTCCAAAAACTCTGAGGAATTAATTAGATCTGCTTTATCAAAGGTTAAAAAACTATCACTGTTGGACCTGGTTGTTTCATTAACAGTCTTACAGATCATTAAAAATGGCCATGAACCATATTTCTCAATAGGGTGCTTGAGATCACAGTGGTGATGGAGACATAGAAGTCAGCTTATGTTGTACCTGTATATAAAAATGATTTGCAGGATGATATTTTTAACTATTGCCGTATTAGCTTGATGTTTCTGGGCATGTGCTTTGAGAAGTGTTTACTACACCTTGTAAACAACAATAGTTATGATTTAGCCTTAGCAGATTGTACTCAATATGATTTTATTAAAAAAATGCTTAACACTATCCAACCTGGTATAATTTTGTGATATACTTAGTGTAACACTTGATAATAGAGTCAGCATAAGTTTGTATATTTGGATATATCAAAAATATACCTCATGCTGTTATAATAGACTTTTTAATAAATCAGATCATCAATCATTGGACTCATTTCAATGGCTAAATAAACTGATTAAGGAAAAAGTGGTGTGATGTACGTTGGCACCTTCAGACTTGATTACATTCTTAGCTTGGTTGTTGCTACTGCTAAAGGAATTCTTGAATACAGAGACCTAGGAGTGTACATCAATTAAAATGTATATTTTAAGAGCAAACACAAGCATTGCTAAGACAAAGGCTATTTTTAATCAATTTCAGTTCTAGGTCAATTATATCTGGTAAAATTATTTGCCACCTATGTTAGGCTCTGTATTGAATTCAATTCTTTATTTTGTTTTTATTGTAAAAGTGATATTTTTACTAGAAAATGTTCAAAGAAATTTCATGAGAATACTTAGCTGTAAATTTTTGACTTATCGTCCATTTCTAGAAAATTCAATTTATATTCAATATGCTATTGTTGGCCAAGTGGTAGATTATGTCTTGCATAGCATGCTCTTCATTGATGAAGATTTTGAGTTTTTACTAATTAATATGATGCAATCCAGTAAAATGTAAAGAAGAAGAAACTAAATCCCCAAATGTAAATAGCTCTGACAGCAAAATGAATAAAGCAAAGCAGAGTTAGGGCATGGAACGGTTTACCTTTAACTCTCAGGCAAAGTAGTTCTTTAATTTTACTTAAGTGCACATTAGATATCTAGCTTAGAAGTAATGTCTATTAATGTAAATTTGAGTCTGCAGTCTGATGGTCTATGTAGCATAAACAAACTATGAAACTATAAAACTGTCTTGCAGATAAATTATACCCTATCATTTGACATACTTCATGAAATAAAATGTTTTCAGTTAACATGCATAAATAGTGCATTTATCTTCATTCAGAACATAACAAAAAATTTTAAAAAATTGCAGTAAGATTCTTAAAATCCTTCAAGGAAGCATTTTATTATCATATTATGAACCTATTATAAATGCAAAATGAGGTTTAAATGTAGTTTTGTACTATTAACAGAAAAAAAGCACTAACATCAAATGATTCTAACTCAAAATTACAGAGTTACTCTGATAGCTGTACAGTTAATTTCATGGGACTTAAAAACTTAAAACCATAACTCGGTTTGTAGCTCATCTGCTAATAAAGCATGTCAAGGGATGAAATAGTGTGCATGGAATGCTCACTGCAGCGAAAGTGCACTTACACGAAGTTCAGTACAATGAACGGGTGTACTGAACTACCGTGCAGTACTCACAGACCTTAGGGTTAGGGCATGGGTCATAGTAAGGGGATAGCCCCTTACCATGACCCATGCCCTAACCCTAAGGTCTGTGATGACTGCAGTGCAATGAAGAACATAGCAATGTCCTCCACTATGGCGCGATAGTCACGAACCTTAGGGTCAGGGCATGGGTTAGGGTAAGGAGATAGCTTTACTAACTATCCCCTTACCCTAACCCGTGCCCTAACCCTAAGGTCCGTGACTATCGCACCATAGTGGAGGACGTAGCTTGTTTTTAATGTCCTCCACTGTGCTGCAGTATTTTCGGTGAAGTCCACTTATGCAAAAGTTCACTTTCGTTAAAGTGATCTTTCGCAGAAGTGAGGCTTCCTATTACATGTTCGAAGTAGTGAACTTTCGTTTTTGTAGTAGGAATCCATATATATATATATATATAGATATATATATATATATATATATATATATATATATATATATATATATAGATAGATAGATAGATAGATATATGTGTGTGTGTGTGTGTGTATATATATATATATATATATATATATAAAATATATATAATGAGAGAAAGTCTGTGTTAGAATGAAAGATCAAACTCTCGAGTGCTCACATGAGCGAATATTTAAAAACTCAAAATCGCTATTGTGGGGGACTGTGCCAACTCCGAGATCGCACTACAGTGAGGAAAGGGCAAATAATCCGATCTTCACTGTAGTGTGAAAAAAATAACAAAATCGAGTTTTTACATATTCGCTATGTGAGTGTTCGACAGTTTGATCTTTCTAAACCCTATATATGATCAAAAGACTGAAAATTCAAAATACTGAACACATTTTAATGCAGGAGGCAAGTCACCCTACACTCATACATGGGAGGTTACACCCCCCCCCAATCCCTGCTAACTATATATACCAACTCCAAGATCATACAACAATGGAGAAGGGGCAAATTCCATCATTCACCAGTTTGAATTTTCAGTCTTTTCGATTTTCAGTCTTCTGAAGTAGACCCGTATAGTTAGTGTGTGTGTGTGTGTGTGTGTGTGTGTGTGTGTGTGTGTGTGTGTGTGTGTGTGTGTGTGTGTGTGTGTGTGTGTGTGTGTGTAATGCCCCAGTTAAATATACCTGGTGGCTAGAGAGAACTCAGGAAATATCCCTGGTGGCTAGACTCAAAGCCTATAGCTCAGAAGCAGGTAGCAAGGGCTTGAATTCTCTACCAACCACCACTTGTGAGATTTTTGTTGTGTTCTGTTCCTCATAAAATCTCTGGTTTTCTGGATTTTTAATTCACTAAATAATGACAGGCATTTGAATTTCAGACTTCATATTCTTCAGAAAGTACATGGTAACACAAAACCTTTTAATCTAGCAATTTTCTGTTTATAAGATCAATATTTGAAATTTGTCCCTATTTTTGTGGCTGTATTCCCCCATTATTGGCTTTGTCCATGTTTTCTGTGCTAAGAGGTTGAGAGCTATGGTAAGAACTGAATTCACTGAATATGTTTGGGTGCTGTATTCCCCCGTCATTAGTTTTGTCTAGGTGTTTTGTGCTAAGAGGTTGAGAGCTATGGTGAAAAATGAATTCACTAAATGGTAGGTAGACTGAAACTTAAATGGCTATCATTCAAGGTACAGCTGATTTGGCATAGTGGTATGTTGCTCTGACTGTAATACACAGGGTCATGAGTTCATGACTTGGCAGTGAAATGGCTGGTGATAATACTGCATTTTATTCTAGCAACTTTCCGAGATTATATAAGCCCCCTGGTTTTGGGGCTTTTGTAACCCCCCCCCCCCAATAAACTCTGGCTTTTTCCAAGTTTCTTGTGTTTCAAAGTTGAGAGATACTGTTGAGTGTTGAGTGAATTCTACAAGGAGCTGAGAGCTTGAAGAGAAGTTTAGTGCTGATTATGCTGAGTCTGCTTGCATTGTTAATAGCACAACAGGTAGTGTACCTACTTTTGATGCAGAAGGCTGTGGGTTCTACTCCCACTATATACAGATGCACTGCTGATACAGTACTGTGTTGTATTTTTAAAGGGGGTGGATGCAGCAGTCCTGAGAATGTCCTCTTTGGTGGAGATACCTAGTAACGATGAACCTGTTATCAGTTTGCTATCCATTCCCTATTGCAATATTGCTAGCTTATCATTTTTTAATGTAACATAGGCAATTTATTCCTCAAGGGCAACAGGCAACTTATTTCTAGATGAAACAATGAAATATAAAGTTGTTTGCTAGCAGCAACCTTTTCATTAGTTACAGACCTCTTTAATGTGGAATTATTTAGGTGACTTTTACTTCTTCAGAGACTGTGCAAATTTACTGATACTGGTAGATTGTAGAAGTTTGAGTAGACTTTTATGATGGAAATGTTCTAAATTAGGCAGTTTTGTCATTATTTTTTTACTAAATTTTTTTTTATTATTTCAGATAAGATGTCTTAAGAAACATTACATGAAATAAAGATAAATAACATATTTACAATTCTAAAACATTACTAACTTCAAACCATTATATAACTATTTACATTGGTGTCTATGCAAATAACATTGAAATTCTATATTATATAAAGTTAGAAACACAAGATTATATATCTTATTCGATCTTTTCGAGTATTTCCAGTACTTTCATCCAAGAGTAATAGTAAGAAGTAGATTTTTTAGTTCTGTTCTTCACTGTTAATATTTCCATGTGAGCAACTGTTGTTGTTAAATTATCAAATTCCTTGAACGTAGGAGAAGCCTCATTTTTCCAGTGTATAGTTATGATTTTACGTGAAATTGCCAGTAGTGACCACAGGATTTTAGTGTCTTTTTTTGGTACACAGTTTGGAATAGGAGAGTTGAATAAAATTAAAGACTTTGTTCATTGAAAATTATCATTATAAACAGTCTGAAAAAATAGTTAATGGATTTTCAGTACATATTGAGACATATACATTCATAAAAAACAGGCTGCCAATCTGCTTTTATCTTGGTATGGCATCTCCAACATTGATCTTCAATAGAATACATTTTGGCTAACCTATGTGGTGCATAGAAACATATGTGTAGATATCTCCAAGTGAATAATCGCCAGTATTTTGATAATGTAGAAAATTTGGAAGATTTTAGAATATTACTTTTTTTCTTCTTCAATTGGAGGTTGGTTGTTTATTAAAGTATAATAATCCCAGTATGATTTTTCATGACAGTTTTTTTAACAATTTTATAGATATTAGGCAAATAACCTGTACCCTGATAAGGCTGTTTTGTGATAAGACTAAGGTATTCAATGAGTTTTGGTATTTCATGTCTAACTGAAGGTTGCATTTGTTTTATTTTATTTATAAGAAAATGCCTTAGATTTTGTAAAAACAAACAATTGTCTTTATTTATATTATAATTATAAATTATCTGTTCAGTTGTTAGAATTTTCCCTTTCTCTATAAGTTGATGCCAAAAGAGTAATGTTTCTTCTTTAAGTATATTTATTTTAGATATTTGGAATGTATCTAGAATATTTGGTGTAAAAGCTATAGGGAAAATAAGAAAAATCCAAGAATTAATATTTGGCATTTTGTTTATATATGTTTTGAACACTGAAAGTGTAAAGCTTATATAATTTGATGGCAATTTATTAATATTATACCTTTTCCCTAAAAAATAATCTTTTAACATCCATATAAGGGGTGATGGTATTACTGTTAAGTTGTCTTGTATGTGATTATAATTGATTTCTATGTAAACCTGCTCTTGGGCTTGTTTCCATATAGGTGTGTATGAATTATTTAACCATAGTGTTATGTTTTTAATAACAGATGAGGTAATATATAAATCAATATCCGGTAAATTAATTCCACCATCTTCCCAATCTGGTAAATGTTTATTTAAGGCTATATGGGGTTTATTTGGAAACCATAGAACATTTAAAATTAGTTTATTGTATCTTTGTATAATATATTTGGGAGGTGGCAATGAAAAATTGTATAATATTTTGGGAAATATGAATATTTTAATAAGATATAATCTGTCTTCTGTTGAAAAGATATATTTATTCCAGTAACCAAATGTTTGTTCTATTTTGTCTAGTATTTTATTATAGTTAAATATTAGAGAATCTGTTACTTCATTGGGTATATTTATTCACAGATATAATAATTTACTTTTTGTTACTATATATTTGGAAAATCTTTTGTTTATATTATTTTTTTTTTTTTACAATTACAGGGCATAATTTTAGTTTTGTTTTCATTAAATTTTAAGCCTGAAATATTTTGAAATTTATTCATGGAGTTAAATAGAGCATTCAAAGACTCATTTGCATCTGAGAGAGTTAATAGTATGTCATCAGCAAAGAGTTGGATTGTAAGGTTTAACATTTTATTAATACAAATGCCCTCTATGTTATTGTTTGATCTGATTTGATTTGCAAAGGTTTCTATGAGTAATGCAAATAACAATGGTGATAAAGGGCAACCTTGTTTAGTTCCCTTTTTGATTGTTATAGGGTCTGATCTATGCGATCCTAGTTTAACATATGCAGTAGATTTTTCATATAGTATTCGGATAAGATTATTAAAATTAGAAGGAAAGTTATATTCTTTTAAAACTAGTGAAAGAAAGTTCCAGTTAACCAAATCAAAAGCTTTATCTAATGAAATTACATTTAAATCTAGGACTTTTTGTTTGCTATAATCTATTAATGTTAGTATTCTTTAAATATTATCTGAAGTATTCCATCCTTTAATAAAACCTGTTTGATCTTTGTGAATTAAGAAAGGAAGAAAGTGCTTGATCCTATCTGCGTATATAGCCATAAACATCGTATAGTCTATATTGAGTAATGATATTGGCCTATATGAGGAACACTGCTTCTCATCTTTATCTGGTTTGATAATTGGGGGTGTCAATGAATATTTCCAAGAGGGTGGTATATTCAAATCTTTCTTGGCTATATCATATACTTTTAATAATAAGGATATGGCTTGATTGGGTATTTATTTATACATTTCTGGTAGCATATTGTCTGGGCCAGGTGCTTTATTTGTCTTGAGCTTTTTAATTTGTGATTTTAATTCTGTCATATTGATTGGTTTGCTTATAATGTCTATTTGTTCTTGTGTTAATTTAATATGAATATTATTTTCTAAGTATTTTTTTATATTCTTAGTAGGTGTATCTTGAGTGTTTATGGAATTATCAATGTTAAATTGGAGTCTGAATGCTTCTAAAATATCATTTAGTTCCGTAACTCTTTTGTTAGTATTAGGAATAAATATTTCTTTTATTTGCTTAGATTTAATTATTTTTTGTTCTATTAGTTAAGTGTCTCAGGTGTGCTGTATTAGTAGAGTATGAGTTTATTTCTATCTTTTCTAAGTTAATCATAATTTTATGATGTAACAATTCTGTATACTTCCTATAGATTTGTATAAGTTCTTGTACTTGAGTAGCATTACCCTTTTGTATTTCCAGTTTCAATGTATCTGCTTTGTTTTGTAAGTCTAGCATATCTTTATAACTTCCTTTTATTTATGTACCAGGATAATATTTTCCCATATGTAAATGCTTTCAATGAATCCCAGATATATATTTCTGAAATATCTTCTGCGTAATTTATTTCTAGAAAGTTTTTGATTGTTTCTTCATAAAATTCTTTGAAATCTGTCAATTTTGTGATATAGGAAGGTATCCTAGTAATGGGATTTGAATAAAATGGTGTAAGCTCTATCTCAAAGACTATGGTATTATGATCAGATAAGGGACAATTTATAATTTTGACTTTGTCAATTTTTGCTATTAGGTCATTGGCAACATATATTATATCAATTCTAGAGTTAGTTTTATATCTATGAGAATAAAATGTGAAGATTAGTGAGTTTGGTTCTGCAAATTCATTTATATCTTTTTAATACAATGTATCTATATATTTTGATAGTGCTTTAGAGATAGGTTGTTTTCTTCTTTTAGATTTAAAATCTGTATCTTTTTCATTCATTATACAGTTGAACTCTTCTGTCAATATCAGGCTACCCTTAGTTAAATGAATTATCTCTTCAAAGTGCTGTTTAACTGTTTTTAATCATAGTCCAGGGATCCAATATAGATTTACTAACATATAGATTCTCTTATTTAATTCTATTGAAGCTAGACAAAACATACCTGATGTATCTTGATGAGTAGTAATTATTTTAGGTGTTATAATTGAGTTGCAAAGTAGTATAGCTACTCCTCTTTTTTTTGTTTTGTATTGGGAGTTTATTAGTACTGTGTAATTATTAATATTTAAGTTGTTTATATCTCTATCTAATAAGTGTGTCTCTTGTAAGAAGACTATTTGTGGTTTATGTAAGTTTATGTACTTGAATAGGCTTCACCTTTTATTACTATTATTTAGACAATTAACATTTATGGATAAACATTTCATTTCCTAGTTTTGAGTTTGTTTTATGTGTGAGTTTATGTAAATATTGTTTATTCTTAGTTCCATCTTGGATACAGAATTCAAAAAGTTTTTCTTATATGATTTTTGCATGTTTCTGAGTGACACCAAAGTGAAAGAATAAAAAAAAAAAAACAAAGAACTTCCAAACTTGTAATTCTTAACCTTAAAAAACATTCCCGATCGCTATGAGGTGATATACCTCTTTGTTTGGTTAGTGAATCTAACCAAACAAACTTTCTACCCTCACAAATAACTTTTGGATCAGTTTCTCTTATCCTCTTAGTTTTTAAATAAAGATAATTGAATAATATATTAAGATAATCTTATCAGCTAAAATATATAAATATATTCTTTACTCATCTTATTGTAATTCAATAATACTTATTTCTAATCAGGTTTCAAAAAGGTACAAATATTTAGATTAACGCAGTATCATTTCAAAATAGTTTAGGGTATGAATAAACATCATGTTAAAATCTAAAACTGTATGTTGCATACATCTGTTGAAAACTATTTACTGACATTACTGTATAATACAATACCATTGTTGTGTAAATGTTTTAGACTACTCAAGTCCGAAACCAGTGTTTAAATTAGTATTTAAAGTCATATTGGAATAAAAACATGAATAGTTCTGAAACCACATCATATTTCATGTTTAACATAAACTGAAATGAAATACAATGTACAAGTATATTAATATTTCTTTAGTAGACATTAAATATGTTCCTCTGATTGCATTTTTTAAGCTTTTCAAAAGCAATTCCCATGGCTGGAGACAACAAAATCAAAATTTAAACATCTCCCTTATCCAAGAGACTACTTATAATGTTGTTACTTGATTGAGTGTTTTGTTGTTAACACTTCTATCAACTTTCAGAGGGACTTTGTATAATCAAAAAGACACAGTACAGAGGTAAAACTACAGTGCACTTGACCACATTTTCAAAGCAAACATCTATGTATATCACTTATTAACTCTTACAGCTTAGACTGACACTTAACAGTGAGTTTATCTGCTGACAATAAGTGCTGGAGATATAATTTTGGCTTACTTAACACCAGTAATTTAATCTTATGACTGAATAAAAGTTTAGACTTAAACATCCGGAGCTTCTCATTATAGTATTTAAAAAGTATACTGGAGAACATATCAAAATAATGGAAGCTGCTAAGATTTAAACTATTATGTATGAAAATGTTACAGGTTAAAATTCCTAACCCACTTTGCAGTAAATAGACAAAATGTATTTAAACTATGCGGTAATACCTTTATTATGTCAAAAAGGTGTTTAAGAAGCTTGTTTTTCCTCTAACATCAGAGGATAGCTATGGTGATCCATGCACTGCAAGAGTATTATTTATCCTGGTAATTGCTTTATGACTGTATATAGAAATATTTAATTCAAATAATTAACTGGCATGACAACAATATTTCTCAGAAAAGTTGTTTTACAGTTAATGACTAGATAGAACACATCATTGAGAGGATACATTTATCAAATGTCAAGTGCTTTAGCTATAATATAAGTGTCCCCTCGAATTAATCCCTGATGAATTTACTGCTTACTAAACTTGCAGACTAATATTGGCATCTTTTCATGTAGTCATATTGAAACATGAAAATACAGGTCTGCTGATCAGGAACAATCAGGCTCTCATCTGCTAGACAATGCTATACATTTGTCTGCAGAAAGGTTTGAGAATTACGGTTGCATTGTCAAGCATTTTTGTTTACACTAACAGTAACATGATATACCCACATACACTAGTATTGTGTCATTCTTGATAATGTAAAAAGCCAGGTAATATTATAAGAAGGGTGAAGCCACAGCCAGGTAATATAATAAGAAGAGTATAGCCATAGTCATTATTCAGATGAGTAAATGGGAACAGCATGAGTCATCTAAGGATGGATAGCTTGCTGAGTACCTGCCACAATGTACGTTCATAATGCATGGTAACTTAGTAATAAATTAGGGTGTGGGCTAAGCCTCTCCCTCTTCTACTCAAATTGGATTAAATACAATATGTGTGTAGAACACAGATGCTTCGACAAAGCTCAAACCTATATGGGATATAAATATTGTATAATTGACACATTGGGTTAAATTCTCTGTTGTTATGTTACTTATTATAGTTGTTTATATGATTATTGCTTTTACTTTCTCTATCTAGTATATTATACTGTTATTTAAATGCTTGATTTGCTAAATGTACATTTGACCTTCTTGTTGCATCCCATTTGTCCACTTGAGGGCATATTTTGGTAGCAGGACATTAGTAGTATTTTGTAGGGGCACCAGTGTGGCAAATGGCAATTTTCCTTAAAATAAACCTGTCCGTTGCTTGACATTTACTAGTTTCTTTAGAGAATTTGTAAAACAGCAGTGATTTTATCTGCTGATGATTAATTTCTGCTCTTTAAACTCTGCTGTACAAAACATAGTAAGGGATAGCTAAAATGTCTGGAAAACTAAACTGACAGAAAGACAAGCAGATACATGTCCTTATCTATCAAGGTGCTAGAAGACATCAGAAGCCATAAGCTGAAAGTGCTTAAAAAATATATATCTGTGTATATTTAGATGAACCTCATATGTTATTTACGTTTCCTTAGAAGGAATTTAGGTTCCTGTATCTTTAAATGTGAACCTAGCTTATTTCCTGACTAGACGTCAATTAGAAAGAGTCAGGGGATGGTGTACACAAGTAAATGTGACAAGCAATAAGTAACTCGAGTTTCTAGCGATGTTTGTGGCTGTTAAATTGTCTGGAGAACCAAGCGGGAAAAGGTATGTGTTTTTTCTTTTTTATTTTCCCTTCTCTTCCTTCGTGACAAACTCAAGTAGTGTGCACACGAGCACTCTAGTTTGCGGAGTAATGTTCACAACTATCAAACTTTGCATTTTAAACATGCTATGCCTTATTTCTCTACAAAAGAAAAGACAACAGGATATCTAAGCTAGTCACAAGCATCTCTCAACTCTGGATGTCCGGAGCCACAACACACCTGACTTATACCCTCAAAATATCACTTAAAACATATTTTTTCACTGGACTATATCAGTATGTGCATATGGGTCAAAGGCAGAACATCTTTTAAGATTATTTAAAGTAGTCTTATAATGCATCTAAACTGAAATACTTCATTTCAAAAGTAACATATTTCCACCCAGCATTAGCGTTTATCCAAACAGGGACACTTTTAACTTATAAAAAAATAATGCTGTCAGGGATGTAACTGATAATAATTTTATAGCAGTCATTACTATACCTATTAAGCAATATAACCATATACTGATTAAAGTATTATAAGTTAATGGAGACATTATAAAGAGAAGAGAAAAATAAAAACAACAAAACACAAAGAGAAAATAAATAAATAAATATACAACTAAATAAATAAATATTTGAGAACATTATTAAGCATTGATTACTCTGATTAAGAATATGAAAACAATAGATGGATAATAATGAAAAATAGAGTAATGTTTAAATTATGCTTAGTATATTGATGTGATTTGAGATAATGTATTTAAATTTATGCTAATTTTGACATTTAAAGTATAATTGAAAACAGTGCCTGTTTCAGTGCAACTTGAAGACAATAAGAACTTTTCTTTTGTTGTTAGCATTATTATTTAGCTTTTTACAGAATATAACATATGTAAGATTATTTGTCCTTTAGTTTTTTTTTTTTCTTTTGCTCAACAGTTTTCCAATTATTTACTTCAGCATTTCTTTTTGGTGTATTTATTGTCCAGTCCATAGATTCTTCATGTGTTAGGATGTTGTTGTTGGTAAGGTATTTAATTGCTGAATCTACTGTTTCAAAGATTTTTATTCCATTTGGTAGAAAAACTCTAGTCTTGCTGGGAATAAAAGATGGACTTTCAGTTGCTTTTTCTTCAAGGTTTTTATTATTGGTAGAAATTCTTTTCTTTTTGAAACCACCTTTGTAGAATAATCATTGTCAAATATTATTAATGAACCATTGTATTTGATGGGAGAATTTGCCAAAGCATTTCTCAATATAAGATCTTTATCTTATGTAGAAAAAAGTCTCACAATTATAGATCTCGGCTTGTTCTTACCCGGAGAAGAAGCATTTCCAGAAGCTGCTAGTGATCTATGTGCACATTCTATACCATATGAAAGAGCTTCAGGTATTTTTGTTACATCTGGTATCCAGGTGGTAAGAAAGTTTATCATATTGTCCCCTTCAAATTTTTCTGGTAGACCATATATTCTAATATTGTTTCTTCTTGTTCGATTTTCCATATCATCAAGCTTTTCTAGTAAATATGTGTTCTGTTGAAGTAAGAATTCAGTTTATTGTTCTTCTATTTGGACTCTAGTGTCAATGTCACTTAATGACTGTTCAATAAGTGATATCTGCCTTTCTGCTGTGTAAACATTTCTTGAAACTGTTCCAGTTGTTGTGAGCACTTTTCTTTAAAAGTATCTATTTTATTGTCCATCTTGTCGATTTTTATTGTAAGTTCCTGTATATTTGTAATGAGAGATTGCAGGTCTTTTTTGAGAGAAGAGTCTTGTGCTGTATTCCTTAGATGACTCATGCTGTAAAGCTGATATTGGTGCTGATTTTCCAGTAATTAATTTGACAGGAATTATTCAAGTTCTGACAATAAAATTTTTCTTATAGATGCTCAGAGTTATTAGAAATAAGTTAGTAATAAATATTTCTTCAAATTAAATATTATTTTGTAAAATTCCTGCCAGGAATTGTATTGAGATAAGAGAGCTGAAATGAAGTGCAGCTATCAGTTCAGCATCCTAGCCATGCCCCCAGTTTTGTCATTATTGATGCATGCATTTTATTTCATTGTTTAATGGAAAACATGTTCAAAACAATAAATTTAAAATGCCCTCTAACAACTGTACTGTATTATACAAGGCATATAATTTAATACAATCAGGAAGGTGTATCAAATAACACATGTATGTTTCCTGTGCAAGGGGCCTATGATTTGAAAACAGCCCAAAGTTAATCTTTATCTGTCACTGGCCAGATGTATTTTCTTTGAATGTGAGTTTCAATGCTGTCTCAATGAATGTGAGTTTCAAGGGCAGAGAACTTTTAATGCTAAGTCCATTTTCATTGTGAGACTGTATTGCTTTGTTTAGCAGATGTCTAATAGTGTTTGCGCTGTAAAATGTAAAATAAAAATGTTAAATGAAATCCAAATCATCGTAGAAGTAAATCAGTATGCACGTTACAGTATTTATGGTAAATGGGATAAAATAGCCAAGTATTGAGACATTGGAATAGCTGCAGGGGGGAGACCCCATTCGACCATGATTTTATAAGGGGTGGAGGGCGGGAAACTCAGACATCCCCAGCTGAACTATACCTCTTAACTGTCCAAATTTTTGCAGAATGAATAGATTTTTGCTTCTTATTTTTGGTTTGTTCCTCATGCAATTTGTGGTTTTCTGGCAAATCATTTAGGAATGAATTCACTAAATAATGAAAGACATTGAGTTGCAGACTTCATACTCTTCAGAAAAATTAATGCTAAAGAAAGACCTGTTATTTTGTCAGCTAAGTTTATACAAGAGCAATGTTTTGTGCTGTTTGTATGTTCCCCCAATATATTTGGCCTTGTCCAGATTTCTTGCATTGAGAGGTTAAGAGGTACATGCAAATAAATCGCTTTATAGAATTAGGTATATCCAAACCTCTCAGCTGTCCCCAATTTTGGCTCAAAATGTTACTCTCCCCCTAATAATTCCTCTGTAAAATGGCAAATTTGAAAGAAAACATGGTTTCAATTAATAAATAATTGTAATGATCAGAGAAATTTCAGAAATGCATGTAGATTCACTTATTTTGTCAGCTGCTCAAGTTAACAGTACTAATATTAAAAAAGTGCCCCTTCATTGACAGGTTCCCAGCTGTATTATGTGGCTATTTTATATTTTTGCATCACATTTTTTGTCTGTTTTTCATAAAATTGTGGTTTTCTGGCAAATTAGTGAAAAATCATTAAAGATTGAAGTTAGAAAATAATGACAGACATTTGATTTTCAGATTTCATACCCTTCAGAAAATTCATACTAATGCAAGACCTACTATTCTATTATATTTCTAAATTTATAAGAGTGGAACAGGCAAATGTTTATATGAACACACTAAAATTTTATTGTTGTCGCCTCACAGCAAGACGTCCCATTCGCTTCTCAGCTAGAGCGTCTTCTGTGTGGAGACATGCGTGAATTGGCGTACCTTCATTAAAGGTTGTGCATCAGGGCTGGCAACTAAAAATCTACTGCCAATCATTAGCGGACTGGAGTTCCGCTGTGGTGACCCCTAACCAGGAAAAGCCGAAAGACACAACAACTAAAATTTTATTGTAATCCAAGGTTAAAATTTTAGAATATCCAAATGTATAAGCGCTTTCGTCTCATTTTTGAATAAGTTGAAGAGACTTCATCAGATACAATGAGTTACTTTCATCACCTGAATTTAAAAGAAGAAATTCAAATTACATCACATCCTAGAGCAGTCAACACACCTTCATTTAAAGCCATAGTATACTTAAAATTGTCATTACTTCCACAACACCGTGAAAGTTGTTAAAACCATTAAAAATACTTTTAAAATACTTCATGAATTTTAAAATCACTACCTATCTACAATTATATTAATAACTTAAACATTTAAATAAATGTAAATAAATAAATCCATGTGGTAATAAATATAAATACCTAAAATATTGGAGAACATATATAAGTATAAATAAATATTCATTCAAACAGTGCATATATAAATAAGTTTGTTACACTAAGAAAGTTACAAAGTGTATTTTAATTTCTATTCAGGGCTTTAATTTTCAAGAGACTACTAATAGACAAATTATCATTAAGCCCTGGCCAATACATGGCGTTCAGTTTGATCTGCCATCCTAGTTCCATTTTGTCAAGCTGGTAAGACCATGCTCCACCTCTTGCACTAATCATTACAGTGTCTAATATAATGAATTTAAAAGCATGGTCTGGGTAAGCCATAATATGTTTTACTAAGGCGTTCCCTTCCCATAGATCACGTATGTTTCTGACATGTTCCCCTATTCTGTTTAAAAACAAGGGCTTAATGATAATTTGTCTATTAGTAGTCTTCTTATTCAGAAAATGCATGTTGCATTTCCTATTGCTCTGTGTTTAAGTAGCAATGCTTTAATGACCATCAGGTAAGCTTGTCTGACACTGTAAGATGCAAGTAAGCTTTAATAAGCATACTGTTAAAGAATTACCTACATTGAAAGGCTTTTTGTTGTGGCCATGCAGAGAAAATTTACATAAGAGTATAAGTCTTAGGTATTGCAATGCATATGACAGTATGTGTAATAAAGGACAGGATTACAGTATTTTCAGAAGCTCATTACATTTGTTGGAGACTTGCAGTCATATTTACAGGCTTTACCCATAAACTAAACATTTGGATATTCTACAATTTTAACCTTGGTTTACAATAACATTTTGTTGTGTTCATATAAACATTTGCCTGCTCCATTCTACTTTGTGATTGACTAGTGATTTCTGTTTGTTCACCTTTTTCATGGTGTGGTCGAGTATGGAGTCGGAACAAGGCAATGTTTCACCAAACCTAACACAACAATCAACAATGGTTTCGGCAAGTAATGGAGGAATAGATTTAACTATTCTGATACAGCAGTTGATCAACAGAATGGTCCGACTAGAGCAGTCAACGAGGTCACAATTTACTATTCATTCTATACCAGGTGTATCTACAGACATTAATGCAACATCGGATGGTTCTTCTGAGGACAATGTTGTACCTGGTACTTCACAACAGTTTAATGCAGCATTGACATCAACTATTTGTAACATTGACACATGAAGACAACCATCTCTGGTCAGTGTAACTGTACCACCCCTTCGTTCTGACCTAACGCTAAATGAGGTAAATAATACAAACAGAGCTACAGCTTTGAAAAATGTAGGTTCTAATGTACCTCAGTTGTCAGACTGGTTAAAAAATGACAAATTAACATTTAGCAGGGGAAGAAATGTTAATGTGTTTTCAAGGGCAGTTGAATGAACTAGATCATTACTTACTTAAAATCAAAAAGTTACAAATGGATAATATGTTTTAAATGAATGTCTTAAACAAAGAATTGTGCCAAAAAGTCTCCGTATGTGACACTACCCCACTGGGTTGTTGGCAGGGTCGGACTTTCACTTGGAACTTATTGAACTGTTTGATAAGTTCAGGTTTGAATGTATGCAGAGAGTTATAGTGAATAACAACAAAACAATCAAACTTTTAAATAAATAAGTGACAACACTGGATAAGTTAATTATGCAGAACTCTGCATTTTCCAGTAACAGGTTTGAATATTGTAGGATTTTTCGTACAACTGACGAACAAATGTCACTTATGAAAACAAGAAAACTGAAAAAACTGGTGAGGGTTGAGAAAGATTATGCTAATAATACAGAGTACCCTCGCCCCCCCCCCCCATCTCAGGAGTGGCAGTTTAATAAGGGAAGGAATGTCCAAGCTAATGATAACAGTTACCCTAATGATGAAACAGCAGTTTGGCTCTGTCTGAAGATGATTTTTTAAATGAGGATGAATATCCAGCTCTGAGACGTTCGGAGCGGATTTTGAGCCAAAAACGGAACCAACAATACCAACACAGGGGCCAGCCACAAAATTACCAAACGGGGAGAGGAAGAAGTTACAACCGAGGTGTGAACAGGAATGGTTGGAGGGGGAAACAGAGAAATTAACTGTTGACATAGACCAGGATGGTTGATACCTTCTCCCACCTCTAAAACTATGTAGTAATTCAGAGAAGGACTTCAAGGTCTATAATTTTTTTAGAAATAGAGTTAAACAAGACAATGTGTGACATTTTCTCAAAAGGTTTTACTTTTGTTCCTCTTCAGTCATTTAATTTAGTCCCATACATTGATGGACTTGAAACAGTACACTAGGAAACTTAACCTAAATGTCATGTTTAATAAGGTAGAGAAGATAGAGTCTGTGAAAGAACCATTTAAGATTTCGAGCATGTTTAATCCACCATTGCACCCCACCCTAACTGTTTATGAAAGAATTTGTGAACTTGATTTACGTGACTTACATAAAAACATTAATAGAGATGCTAGAACATCTACTACACAAGCTAATTTAAGTATGAATGAAAATTTTGAACTTAAATTTCTTCTCCATAACAAAGGTACTAGGATCATAAAACCAGATAAGGGCAGGGGTACTGTCATTATGAATACAGTGGATTACAACAATAAAATGTTTGAAATCTTAAATACAGATACATACACTGTGAGTTCCATGAATGAAATGAACTTGGGCCTACAGGAGAATCAAGAGCTTCATTCAGGACATGTTTATTGATGGCCTGATATCCATCACAGAATTACACTATCTTTCTATAGAATACTCTATTACTCCTAGTATCTTTGGAGTTCCCAAAATCCATAAGGACATGAAGCAACTACCAATGAGACCAATTGTTGACGCAAGGGGCTCTATAACACACCCCCTAGCAAAATATTTTGAGAAGGAGTTAAGTAAACATGTATGGAATGGAACTAGTGTATGTATAGATTCTTGGGATTTTTTAAGAAAAATCAATATTATTGAATAAAGGACTATCTGTTAGTGACTATAGATGTGGTTAATTTGTATAGTATAATACCACATGACATTGGATTACAATGGTTTTGAGAATTTTTACACTTAAAAGGGTTAAGACAGGACAGAATTAACCTGTTTGAACAGATGTTAGACATTATTTTAAGGAATAATTTTATTTTCTTTGAAGGACAATATTTCCTTCAAAAGGAAGGAGTAGTAATGGGCTCTACGTGTGGCGGCCTATATGCAAATATTGTCATGTTGATGTGGGAGAAACAACACCTTAAAACTTCCAACTATATGCGTTATCTGGATGACTTGTTTATATTATGGGAAGGGTCCAGAGATGTCTTGGATAACTTTCTTGCATTTATCAATGAAACAACCAGTTTCTTGAGTTTTACACATACTGTCAGTGATACACATATACCATACTTAGATGTTCACTTACTAAAAGATGAAACTGAGAATAGATCTCTAGCTAGAATATTTCAAAAAGAAACCTGCTCTAACAGCAGTTGTCATCCTTTTAAACAAAAGCCAGGTGTACTGAAAGGGCAATTTGTCCGTGCAGTCCGGATGACGACCCTTTGAGATGACTATGTAGAGGAATGCAACTTGATGAAATGTATGTTCCTTAGAAGAGGTTATCATATTAGTCTAACTGATAAGATTATGCAAGAAATTAATGACAAAAGACAATTTGGGCACTTTACTCCCATTTTAGAAGACAGGAGCCAAAATGTTGAATACCAGATAAGTAACATAAAATCAAATAATTAATAGTGGAGATGACAACAGGAATGAAGCCAACACTAACATAACCATGGCCACAACACCAGTGAATGAAAATATTTATGAAAATAGTTTTTTGACTACTTTCAATAATGAAGCACACTATATTAAGAACATTTTAATAAAAATTGGGAAATTATTAGTAGTGACAAAGAAATGAGAAGCATTTTGGGGAACGCTCCTATTTGTGTATATAAGAAAGGACAGTGTCTTAAAAATATGTTTGAAAGACGACAGGAAGAGTATCTTCCAGGACACAAGCATAAATGTGGGAGATGCAAGTTCTGCCCAAACATTATGGAAATTAATAACAATGTCACAATAAATGGAGTTAGAATTTGGCTGAGAGGTAGATTTTCATGTACAACTGAGAGGGTTGTATATTGCGCTGTTTGTAATTTGTGCCCATGTTTTTACGTGGGCAAGACTGAGTGCAAATTTAAAAACAGAATAGGGGAACATCTCAGAAACATACGTGATCTATGGGAAGGGAACGCCTTAGCAAAACATATTATGGCTTACCCAGACCATGCTTTTAAATTCATTATATTAGACACTGTAATGATTAGTGCAAGGGGTGGAGCATGGTCTTACCAGCTTGACAAAATGGAACTAGGATGGCAGGTCAAACTGAACGCCATGTATTGGCCAGGGATTAATGATAATTTGTCCATTACTAGTCTCTTGAAAATTAAAGCCCTGAATAGACATTAAAATATACTTTGTAACTTTCTTAGTGTAACAAACTTATTCATATATGCACTGTTTGAATGAATATTTATTTATGCTTATATATGTTCTCAAATATTTTAGGCATTTATTTATATTTATTACAACATGGATTTATTTATTTAAATTTATTTAAATGTTAAGTTATTAATATAATTGTAGACGGGTAGTGATTTTAAAATTCATGAACTAGTTTTAAAAGTATTTTTAATGGTTTTAACAACTTTCATGGTGTTGTGGAAGTAATGACAATTTTAAGTATACTATGGCTTTAAATGAAGGTGTGTTGACTGCTCCAGGATGTGATGTAATTTGAATTTCTTCTTTTAAATTCAGGTGATGAAAGTAACTAATTGATGAAGTCTCTTCAACTTATTTAAAAAGGAGACAAAAGCGCTTATATTTTTGGGTATTCTACAATTTTAACCTTGGATTACAATAGCATTTTGGTGTGTTCATATAAACATTTGCCTGCTCCATTCTACTTTGTGATCGACTAGTGATTTCTGTTTGTTCACCTTTTTCGTAAATGTATAAGAGCAATATTTAAAAATTGTCCTTATTTTTGGGCCTTTGTCCCACTTCTGTTTATGGCTTTGACCAGATTTCTTACTCTGAGGCTGAGAGATATGACAAATGTCAGGGCCATCACCGTCAGCCAGAGACATTTCAAATTGTGACATACTTGTTGCACCATACTTCCCCACGTAGTGACTCTGGATATGTCCAAGCAAGGAAGGAGCAGTTATGCAGTGTAAGCATGCAGAGTATCCCCCCATCCAAGGTAGGCACAAGTACTACAGTGGCTTTTCATGTGTCCTTTGATTTTACAGAATGTTCTGGTTTTCTGTCATATTTTGATACTGTTTATTTATGCGTCTTCTTATTCAGAAAATGCATGTTGCAGTTCCTATTGCTCTCTGTTTAAGTAGCAATGCTTTGATGACCATCAGGTAAGCTTGTCTGAGACTGTAAGATGCAAGCAAGCTTTAATAAGCATACTGTTAAAGAATTACCTACATTGAAAGCCTTTTTGTTGTGTCCATGCAGAGAAAATTTACATAACTAGATAGAGTATAAGCCTTAGGTATTGCAATGCATATGACAGTATTTGTAATAAAGGACAGGATTACAGTATTTTCAGAAGCTCGTTACATTTGTTGGAGACTTGCAGTCATCTTTGCAGGCTTTACCTGTAAAGTAAACAGAATGCCAATCTATCATGTGTAGTCCATAACCTGTGCAGTAATCCTTTAAGCAATTTATCTTGAGCTTGTTTCTCGTTATTTTTACTTTGATCATATTTTCCCTATGAAACAAGTAGATAGTTGTCAGGCTCAGGCAGCAGGTCTTTTTTGGATAAGAAACATTTTTACAAGTGGGGGTATCACAGAGATTGCTACTTTCAGCATGTTACTTGGTACTTTTATAAAGCTGAATATAAATTATAATTAGAACTGCAGTGCAAGGAGAAGTGGTTTGAGTTGAGTGCTGCTTGCTTTTTATAAGTTTTCACTCGCATTCCAGTAATTTATTTAAAAAATAATTTATTTTTTCATGCCTCGCACCCTTTTTGTTTCCATCTAGATATTAAGTAAGCTGTCACGTGTAGCCAATGCATTGAAATTTTTTTTTCTTCTACATTTCATTTTGTCTTGATTGGACTCTCATAATGATGGTTTGGCACCCAGGGCAGCATATTTAATTAAAGTCCCACTTTTTGTGGTTTTGAGCATAGCTCCACCCCTTTCTAGTTGGCCTTTGTGAGTCTTGGGACATGTATGGGGACCTATAGCAGGCTACAACTTTAACCACTGTCTTACCCAATGTCAGCTATGTCTGCAGGATCTGTAATGCATAATGTTGGGCTACCACTCTGGAGGTGTGTGCATCCTTTATGAATATGAAAATACCACCACTTCTGGAGCTGCAGACCATGTTCTGCAGCCAAATGTTGTGGAATTAATTATAGGCTGGTACTGCAGTGGTGCTTCCTGCCACCATTACCAGGTCTCTGTTACAGCACAGATGTCATTGTTCCCCATTTTAAGGAATACTTCCACTGAGTGAATTTCCAGATTTAGAATTCCTGTGTGCAGCAGCATGACCCCCTGATTGCATGCCTTTGTAACTGTCATATATTTCTGTATAATATATGTATGTATATATATATATATATATATATATATATATATATATATATATATATATATATATATATATGTATTTCTTCACCTTTATATATATATATATATATATATATATATATATATACATACACATGTATGCATCTATGTGGATATGAATGTGGATGTCTCTCTCTCTCTCTCTCTATATATATATATATGTATATATATATATATATATATATATATATATATATATATACACACCATGTATGGATTTGTCCCCATTTATGCATTTCCATACATATATACATGTATATATAGACTACCTGACTGATTCTACAGACTCCTTTCTCTGCTGCTGGATGACTGTACTAACTGATAAGTTTGGAATGTCATCACTATTTTGTAGGGCTCAGATGGTGTAATGGTACATTGCTTTGATCATAGTTTACAAGGCCCTAGGTCCAGGACGTTGCAGGCCTTATTATTTTGTTGCAAGGCAGAACAGTTCTGCTGCGGAGGAAAGGATAAGGGCAATAATTACAAGAGGTCCCTATTTTGGGCCCCTTCACCACCATTTACACAGCCTTTGGTCAAATTTGTTGAAGTAAGAGGTTCAGAGTGTGGCTCTGATGTCCAACTGTACTATATATATATATATATATATATATATATATATATATATATATATATATATATATATATATATATATATATATATATATATGGATCCCCTACACTTCACCGAAACGCCACAACACCGACACACAAATCACCGACACCAAAAGACCGACAACACAGATGACCGACAAGGTGAGAACCCGACGGACTCAGTAAGTGTGCGATAGAGTGAGAGATTTAGTGTTAGGGAGCGGACAGGTAAGTGTGCGATAGTGAGGGACTGTAGTTTTAGGGGCGGGTTAAGTGAGTTAGGGTTAGGGTGCGGGTAGGGTAAGTGTGCGATAGTGACGGACTATATGTTTAAGGGTGGGTTAAGTGAGTTAGGGTTAGGGTGCAGGTAGGGTGTGTGTGCGATAGTGATGGACTGTAGGTTTAGGGGTGGGTTAAGTGAGTTAGGGTTAGGGTGCGAGTAGGGTAAGTGTGCGGTTGTGTCGGACCTTAGGGTTAGGGTGTGGGTTAAGGTTAGTGCATGTATGGTTGTGTGTATTGTCGGTATTGTGTGTTGTCGGTCTTTTGGGGTCGGTGATTTGTGTGTCGGCGTTGTGGCATGTCGGTGAAGTGTAGGGGATCCGTATATATATATATATATATATATATATATATATATATATATATATGTGTGTGTATATATATATATATATATATATATATGTACATATGTGTGTGGATGTATGTAGATATATATATATGTGTGTGTGTGTGTGTGTGTGTATATATATATATATGTGTATATATATATGTGTGTGTATATATATATATATATATATATATATATATATATATATATATATATATATATATGTGTGTGTGTGTGTGTGTGTGTGTGTGTGTGTGTGTATATATATATGAGAGATATATATGCATGTATATATATATATATATATATATATATATATATATATATATATATATATATGCATATGTATATATATATATATATATATATATATATATATATATGTATATAAAACATACCTCTCTCTCTCTCTCTCTCTCTCTCTATATATATATATATATATATATATATATATATATATATATATATACCTATATAAATACATTTCCCCTACTGTTGAATGACTGTGCTGCATGATATGTTTGAAAAAAATAGCAGACATAGATACAGCTCAGATGTCTTAGTGGTATATTGTTGTGGCTATGATGTGCAGGGTCCTGGGTTCAAGACTTGCAAGGGCTGTTTTTTTTTTGTTGCTGGGCAGGAAAAGGGCTGTTGAATATAGAGTGATTAAGGCACTTTTAAGCAGTTGTAAGTGGGTTTGCATGGCAGTAAGCAATGCTAACTTCAAGTTAGATATGCTTACAGACAGCCTTAAAAGTGCTTAATCTGTGTAGGCATTGCTTAGCGCCACACAAACAGGCTTAATCCCACTTACTACTGCTTAAAAAAGCTTACTTCCACTTACCCCCATACTAATTTCTTTAAAAGTAAAGAAAAAAGGGGTGATAGGAAATTGGTGAAAAGGGGGGCACACAAAGGGAAAGACAATAGGGAAAGTAACTAGGGATGTACAGGACAGGTGTAGAGAAGGTCCATAGCTGTTCATTTCTTCTACAGCAACAGCTGTGCATATATACTGAATTTGGAGGTATATTTGGGCACAAAAACCCCTGAGAGAGGGGTGAGGGCAACAATAATGTGTTGTGAAGCCAGTTAGAGCAGATTACATGTGTCCAGTGGACACGTGTTCGAAATGGACAGCTATATATAGGGCGGGATTTTTTTTTGAGGGAACAGATTGCCCTTTTTTTAAGGTAAGAGTGGGATGTTTGGGAATGATAATAAGTATATTTGGGGAGATAGGTTGGGTAGGAAGACAGACAAGACAGCATACAGGGACAGTATATGACACCTGTAGGGGGGTAAACACCTTGGTTGGGGAGGGGTGTTTAGAAAACAGAAGCCCATGAGCCCCCAATGGAAACAGTGGGACTGAGGTCCCCACCCATGGTCAGTCACCACTGCACCTTCACTGCTTCAAAGATGGCTGTGCTGGGGCAGAGCAGGAGGGGCAGGCTGACCATCTAATTGCACCATGTGGCCCTCAAGCTGGCATAGCAGATCTCCAAAATCCTTTCAGAGTTCGCTACTCACCAATCCCCAAACCTGGCTTTGGTTAACAGTATCCTGTCCGTGCCCGCTCCCAGGGAGGAACGAGGCCCATCCCCTGTGGCAGTTCCACCCGAATGTGGTGCAGGACCAGCAGATGAGGAGGTCCTGGGGTGGGTCACAGATGTGCTGGGGCCAGGTGCCATGGTCAGATGAGGTGGGAGAGGTGAGTCCACTGGGACCGGCCTTCCCAAATGTGCTATGGTGTTGTAGTTTTAGAACATATGTGGGTTAGGAATAGTCAACACAATCCAGGATTATTTATAACAGCATGTATAGATATTCCCATTAACCCAAAACAACAGATTTGGAACAGTTGCATAGCAAACAGAACAAATGCATATATGGAGCCACAGTGGCCATTACAATAGCATGCAGGTTACATTGATAGCAACAGGCCAACAATGATAATATTTCAACATGAAGCATTAATAGAAACACATTTTAATATTTGTTGAACAATATGACATGTCCCAACAATAGGTTTGGTGTAAAACATACCCATTGACTTGTGTGTTTAGATTATTGTTGAAGATATGGTGGGGGGAGAGATGTCAGTTAACAACTTGTATATCCTTGCAGTACTCACAACTTTAATGATCATTGCTCTAATCATTACTCTACAGGTATTATTACAATACCTTATGGCCTTGGTTTGGGCAGTGGCATGTTTGTACACAGAGTATAATTCAACCTTCTTATAGCTACTTTCTACTTCTCTTACCTGGAAGACCTGTGGGGGGAATGGTTCTTAACACTACCTGACTGTTTCTACACATATTCACAAAATCCTAGCTGAAATTATCCATACAGCTAACTACCACTCACGGGATTCTAACCATGGCTGTGTCTGCTAAAAATACAACAATTTGTGGTTTATCAGAGTGAGCTATTGAGAAACTGCTGTTTCCTTCTTCAGTGTTTTCTGTCTAAGTCTTTTTTGGTTGTACAATCTGACCTTGTAATAACATTCTTATACAGACATTCCTAGACATATTTTTTATGTAGCACAGTGTGGGAAACAGTGGTTAACACAACATTACTATTCAGATATCAGATCTTGGTGAATGCAACATTTCAAGCCATACAATACCAGAGTAAACACAACCAGTCCAGGATTTAGAACTTTATTGCCAGGCAGTTACAGTTCTCTTACGTGGAAGACCTGTGTGGGGAATGTTTAACACTACCTGACTGTTTCTACACATATTCACAAAATCCTAGTTGAAATTATGCATACAGCTTACTATCATTCCCGGGATTTGAACCATGGCCGTGTCTGCTAAAAATACAACAATTTGTGTTTCATCAGAGTGAGCTATTGAAAAACTGCTGTTTCTCTTTTTAGTGTTTTCTGTCTAAATCTCTCTTGGTTGTACAATCTGACCTTGTAATTACAATATTCTTTTACAGACATTCCTAGACATATTTTTTATGTAGCACAGTGTGGGAAACAGTGATTAACACATCATTACTATTCGGATATCAGCTCTTGGTGAATGCATCATTTCATGCCATAAATACCAGATTAAACACAACCAGTCCAGGATTTAGAACTTTATTGCCAGGCAGTTAGTTTTATTTAAATATGACCTATATGGGACTACTACTGTCATATTGTCTGGTTTATTCAGTATAAACCATACACATTTTTTATACTGCCAGGTGACATTCTACTCCTTTATATTTATTTGGTATGACTACTAAAAGCAGGATTGTTACTCATCAGCATTGCGACACAGCTTTTGCAACCTACTGGCATGGGCTTCCTGGTTCGCAGCCCACTCAGCTGGAGCTGTAATGAAAATAGAGAAACATTTAGGCATACCTATCCATCACATACACAGGCTGTACTTTGATAAACAGTTATTGCCATGAATACTTACACACTGCTGGGACATCTCCCCTCTATCTTGCTTCTTGAACCCACTGTTCCAAGAGCTCCCTCTTCCTCCGTTTCAAGTTGGCATGGTGGTGCCAGACCTGCTCACCAGCTCGAGGGATACCAGTGGCATTGGTGAGATCATGTGCAAGACTTTCCCAGGCTTCTGCTTTGTATTGGGAGCCCTAGTACTGATCCTGCAGCAGTCTCATGTCATGTTTTTTTTCCAGGAGGCCTACCGTGACCTTGGACTCCTGTATGCCCCAGCGCTGTGCCTAAAATTGCATGCCCTCTCTGACATCTGCCATACTGTCTACAGTGGGGAGCTACAAACAGTTTTGAGCTGTATTCCTGCCTGTTGGGTTTAAATATGATTTCTTACTCTGACATTTTGAGATATGTGAGTTAAATACTTCATACCCTGCCGAAAATTCATGCTAATGCTAAACCTGTTATTCTATCAATTTTCTCGGTTTCTAGGGACAATTGTCCCTTATGGCTTTGTCCAGATTTCTTACCCTGATAGGTTGGGTGGTGTAACGAGCTATCTTGCTCTATTTAAATTGCTCTACAGCAATTCTGGTGTGCAGGGGGCATGTGTATCGTGACAGCACTGCTCTCAGACATGACCACTGCACTCATACACAGAACCATGTCCATATTACAGCATGGCAGCACACCTTCATGAATAGGCATGGTGTGCTGCCGTGCTGCACAGGAATGCTCCCTTCCTTGCAGGAATAAGCTATTCCTGCACGGAAGTTTACTGAATCCGGCTGATTATTTTTCAACTTTAGTAGCCGCTAATACAATATTTAGTGGAAAATATAAATACTGTTAAATCGTCATTGATATGCACAAAAACTCCGAGGAATTAATTAGATCTGCTTTATCAAAGGTTAAAAAACTATCACTGTTGGACCTGGTTGTTTCATTAACAGTCTTACAGATCATTAAAAATGGCCATGAACCATATTTCTCAATAGGGTGCTTGAGATCACAGTGGTGATGGAGACATGGAAGTCAGCTTATGTTGTGCCTGTATATAAGAATGATTTGCAGGATTATATTTTTAACTATTGCCGTATTAGCTTGATGTTTCTGGGCATGTGCTTTGAGAAGTGCTTACTACAGCTTGTAAACAACAATAGTAATGATTTAGCCTTAGCAGATTGTACTCAATATGATTTTATTAAAAAATGCTTAACATTATCCAACCTGGTATAATTTTGTGATATAGTTAGTGTAACACTTGATAATAGAGTCAGCACAAGTTTGTATATTTAAATATATCAAAAATACACCTCATGCTGTTATAATAGACTTTTTAATAAATCAGATCATCAATCATTGGACTCATTTCAATGGCTAAATAAACTGATTAAGGAAAAAGTGGTGTGATGTACGTTGGCACCTTCAGACTTGATTCTTAGCTTGGTTGTTACTACTGCTAAAGAAATTCTTGAATACAGAGACCTAGGAGTGTACATCAATTCAAATGTATATTTTAAGAACAAACACATGCATTGCTAAGGCTATTTTTAATCAATTTCAGTTCTAGGTCAATTATATCTGGTAAAATTATTTGCCACCTATGTTAGGCCCTGTATTGAATTCACTTCTTTATTTTGTTTTTATTGTAAAAGTGATATTTTTACTAGAAAATGTTCAAAGAAATTTCATGAGAATACTTAGCTGTAAATTTTTGACTTATCGTCCATTTCTAGAAAATTCAATTTATATTCAATATGCTATTGTTGGCCAAGTGGTAGATTATGTCTTACATAGCATCCTCTTCATTGATGAAGATTTCTAGTTTTTACTAATTAATATGATGCAATCTAGTAAAAGGTAAAGAAGAATAAATTAAATCCCCAAATGTAAATAGCTCTGACAGCAAAATTTATAAATCAAAGCAGAGTTAGGGCATGAAACGGTTTATCTTTAACTCTCAGGCAAAGTAGTCCTTTAATTTTACTTAAGCACACATTAGATATCTAGCTTAGAAGTAATGTCTATTCATGTAAATTGGAGTCTGCAGTCTGATGGTCTATGTAATATAAACAAACTATGAAACTATAAAACTGTCTTGCAGATAAATTATACCCTATCATTTGACATACTTCATGAAATAAAATGTTTTCAGTTAACATACTTAAATAGTGCATTTATGTTCATTCAGAACATAACAAAAAGTTTTAAAAAATTGCAGTAAGATTCTTAAAATCCTTCAAGGAAGCATTTTATTATCATATTATGAACCTATTATAAATATGAAATGAGGTTTAAATGTAGTTTTGTACTATTAACAGAAAAAAGCACTAACATCAAATGATTCTAACTCAAAATTATAGAGTTACTCTGATAGCTGTACAGTTAATTTCATGAGACTTAAAAACTTAAAACCATTACTCAGTTTGTAGCTCATCTTGAAGTTATCTAGCACTTTTATTTTTTTTTTCTGTCCTAGGGAATTAAGTCTGTGCACTTGCCCTCCTCAGAAATGAAGTTTAAAGGAGAAGAGCTATGTTCATAGATTAGTACTAGACTAACTGCCCTTGCAAGCCATTTTAAGCCAAACCAATTATCCCTTGTGAGACTCAAACCCTGCACCTTGTGTTTGTAAGGCAAACACCTTAACCATTAGGCCACCCTCCCTCATCTGCTAATAAAGCATGTCAAGGGATGAAATGGCTTACATTATATATATATATATATATATATATATATGGGTTCCATACACTAGATCAAATTTTCACTAATTCGAAATAGTGCATGGAATGCTCACTGCAGCGAAAGTGCACTTAATCGAAAGTGCACTTACACGAAGTTCAGTACAACCAACGGGTGTTGTACTGAACTTTCATGAGGTACTCACGGACCTTAGGGTTACGGCATGGGTCATAGTAAGGGGATAGCCAGTAGAGCTATCCCCTAACATGCCCCGTGCCCTAACCCTAAGGTCTGTGACAACTGCAGCACAGTGAAGGACATAGCACTGTCCTCCACTATGGTGCGATAGTCACGAACCTTAGGGTTAGGGCATGGGTTAGGGTTAGGGCATGGGTTAGGGTAAGGGGATAGCTTTACTAACTATCCCCTTACCCTAACCCATGCCCTAACCCTAAGGTCATTGACTATTGCACCATAGTGGAGGACATAGCTTGTTTATGTCCTCCACTGTGCTGCAGTGTTTTCGGTGAAGTGCACTTACGCAAAAGTTCACGTTCGTTAAAGTGAACTTTCGCAGAAGTGAGGCTTCCTATTATAAGTTCAAAGTAGTGAACTTTCATTCTTGTAATAGGAATCCATATATATATATATATATATATATATATATATATATATATATATATATATATATATATATATATATATATATATATATATATATATAAAATATATATATATGTATGTATGTATGTGTGTGTGTGTGTGTGTGTGTGTGTGTGTGTGTGTGTGTGTATATATATATATATATATATATATATATATATATATATATATATATATGTATATCTACAGAGAGAGAGTCTGTGTTATAAGAACGAAAGATCAAACTCTCGAACGCTCACATGAGCGAATATTTAAAAACTCGAAATCGCTATTGTGGGGGACTGTGCCCCCCCCACACCACTGTTAAATATATATTCCAACTCTGAGATCGCACTACAGTGAGGAAAGGGCAAATATTCCGATCTTCACTGTAGCAGTGGCGTAACTACGAGAGGCGAAGTGAGGCAATTGCCTCAGGGCGCCAAGTGGCAGGGGGCACTTTGGGCAGGGGCATCTCGTCCTATCAGACTGCAGCCCTCCCACTTAGAAAATAACAAAAAAAAATAAAAAATCTGTAAAACATAAAAACAGTCACTCACTGCCAACTCTTTCATGAAGGTCACTTACTGTTTATAATGGCAGCCCTTGCTGTTGCAATATTTGAGAGGCCTGTTTTATACACAATAAAACTAATGATTTACAGTTAACGGCCTTGCAGACAGTGTTTGAACAATACGTCTGCAGTAGGCATGAGAGGTCTGCTGCCAGGACTACTTACAGGGCACTAGGCACTATCAAACGTCTCACTAGGGTAAAGACAGTCAGAAATTTGTTTAGAAAATTACACGTTTTTGTCTCGCATTACTATTCCAAGTTAAAAACTCAGTTGATTTGCAGCACCTGTTGCATGTATTGCCGTCAGACAAGTAAGACAAAACAAGCTGTTAGAAAGTACTACAGAAAAGGCTGACACCAACTCTGGATAACAAAGATGGCAAAAGAGATGAGCATTTTTTGTTCTGAAGTGACCACGACAAGGTACCTCTTAACAGACAGTTAAGAGCCACAAAAAGCAAGGAAAAATAATGTGGTTAACCTTTATAACTATAAATTTAGGAAAAGGATCCTTTAACTTTGGCTGCCCACTCTCTCTCAGGTAGCACTTTCCACATCCAATGTCTTCACTTCTGCATATTCACCCACTTGTCAAGCTTTCTGTAATCATACCCTGTCTTAACAGCATGTACGCCTCTTCACAGGCATCACACCGGCACAACGTTTACTGTTATCTGTTGCAATTCGCCTCCCAAAATACATACATAAATAATAAAATACAGTCCACTGTTAGAAGACTGTTGTCTTGTGATATAGTCACGTAGACGTAGAGTGCTGTTACAGTTAATGTGGACAACAGGTTAAAACAGTGCATATACAAACAAATGCAGTTAGCCCAAACTCTACTGCTACACATGGAAAACATTATATAAATTAGGAAAATGCATGCTTTACACATTTAACCCCCGCTTTCTGAATAACATGTAAACTATTTATATAATTCTGCAACAAAAATGTACAACAAGCACTGCATGTGTGTACATGTAATAGGTGATTATTGTCATTATCTGTAGATAATGAATACCCAGTCATTACACTAATTTCATACCTGCTTTAATTAATAACTCCAATGGGTTCCGTACCGGGAAAAGTGTTGTCGTCGCCATTTTCCACTACTTTTGGGCTTTCCAAGCCCCCTATCCTTCCAAAGTTAAAATCCGGAAATCTATTTTAATACAAATCCTTAGCATATGAGTTGGGGGTGCAATAAATGATTGACCATATAAGTAACATCACTGCTTTCCTTCTGATTCTATAAATGAAGCGGATTTAGGATTTCCTTCTATTTGGTGCAGATCCCAAAATACCTGTTAAAGAACTCAGAAAGCATTTGTTTTCTCGGTGTGCACTGAACTATTCAACAACCCCACTGAAGATGCAGGAATGGATGTGCCCAATGTTTTTCTTCACTTCCTGGATAAAGGTCGGTCCATGTGGCCAGTCAAAGCAAACTTACTTCCTGGAGGGACAGACTTTTGGAGTCCCTCCCCATCATCCTCCGTGTGTTTACCACCAGCAGTCCAAAAGGGGTTGACAAGCGGAAATGTTTTTCTGTTGACTGGGGTGGGGGGTGGCAAAGTGGCTAGACGTTAAGGCCATGGTGGTGGCCGTATACCTTTCTGTTGTCTCACGATTTTGCCTTATATTCTTACCCTGATCCTTGTAATTTTTTTTGATTTTGTGATAAATCACTTGAGGACAACAGTCAGTCAGTCTATAATACCAGACATTAACATTTATAGCTATTGTTCAGAAAGTGTACTTTGAAGCAAACCCTGTTGTATTAACCTTTTAAATGAATTAAGTGTAACATTAATTGCCCCCACAATAACGTTCCATTTCCCCCAATGTTTGGCTTTGTCAGTGATTGTTGAGCAAAGTTCAGTAATAGGTGTGACAGTGTATAGTTAATGGTCAATATGTACTTTTGCCTCACTTCGCCTCTCGTAGTAATGCCACTGATGTACTGTAACTTTCTTCTGTAGGCAGACATCAGCTATATGGGCTATGATGTAACTAAGAAACCACTGAAATGTTATGGAGAAAGAGGTACTGCAGTATTTTTTATTTTATCGGGACACTTCGTTCAGAGTCTGGATAGTATCACCTGAAAACAGTCCGAGTGGGATCCTCCAACTGTTACCAGACAAGTGATATTTATTTCAGACTGTGCTGTTGAAAAGACTGCAGTACAAATCAGTGACATGCTATAACAGCTGTAGCCAAAATTTTTAGAAGTGCATACCAACTTGTGCACCCCACCCAAACGTGCACAGATACGCTCTCTCTCTCTCTATATATATATATATATATATATATATATATATATATATATATATATATATATATTTTTAGAACTAGGCTGTCTAAATTATCTTCTCTGCATTCTTCACAAAGGATATTTCATGCTTCTCTCAAAATTATTGCACAATCGTGCATTTCAAGGCATACCAGAAAGAACATGATAATTCAGAACTACAAAAAAAGCACATTTCAAGGTCAAGGTTAACTTTATTCTGTTCTGTGCTAGCAATCCGGTAGTGTGACCCAGTTATGGTCACTGTCAATATGGCACCCCGACCCATGTACAAAATTGGAAGGGGGGGATGATGCCTGCCCATGCCTACACAGTTTGTACTATTTCTCACTGTTTGCGCTGTCGTGCTTATAGCTACGATGTACTTCTCAAACTGTTCTGGAAAATCATACTGGCAAATGTGCAGATTTTTGCCTCCCATTTTTAGTCTGTTCCTCACAAAATTTTTTTTTTTTTTTTTTTTTTTTTTTTTGGCAAATCAGTGAGGATACAAGCCACTAAATAATGGCATACGTTTGAGTTTCAGACTTCTTATCCTTCAGATTTTTTTTTTCAAACACAACAAACCTTTTATAAGAGCAATATTCTGGGGCCTTTGGTCATCTCAATGGCTTGGGTTCCCGGGGGGGGGGGATGTTGGTGCGCCTAGGAAAAGTTTGCCTCAGGGCGCTTCTAACATAGTTATGCCACTGCACTGTAGTGTGAAAAAAAATAACAAAATAGAGTTTTTCCATATTCACTCATGTGAGCGTTCAAGAGTTTGATCTTCCGTTCTTATAACATAAACCCTATATATATATATATATATATATATATATATATATATATATATATATACGAGCAAAAGACTGGAAATTCAAAATACTGAACACATTTTAATACAGGAGGCAAGTCACCCTACACTCCTCGCATGGGAGGTTACACCCCCCACAATCCCTGCTAACTATATATACCAACTCCAAGATCACACAACAATGAAGAAGGGGCAAATTCCATCATTCACCAGTTTGAATTTTCAGTCTTTTGGTTTTTCAGTCTTTTGAAGTAGACCCATATAGTGTGTTTGTGTGTGTGTTTGTGTGTGTGTGTGTGTGTGTGTGTGTGTGTGTGTGTGTGTGTGTGTGTGTGTGTGTGTGTGTGTGTGTGTGTGTATGTGTTTGTGTGTGTGTTTGTGTGTGTGTGTAATGCCCCAGTTAAATATACCTGGTGGATAGAGAGAACTCAGGAAATATCCCTGGTGGCTAGACTCAAACCCTATAGCTCGGAAGCAGGTAGCAAGGGCTTGAATTCTCTACCCACTACCACTTGTGAGATTTATGTTGTGTTCTGTTTATAAGATCAATATTTGAAATTTGTCTCTATTTTGGGGCTGTATACCCCATTACTGGCTTTGTCCAGGTTTTTTGCGCTAAGAGGTTGAGAGCTATGGTGAGAACTGAATTCACTGAATATGTTTTGGTGCTATATTCCCCAGTTATTGGTCATGTCTAGGTGTTTTGTGCTAAGAGGTTGAGAGCTATGGTGAGAACTGAATTCACTAAATGATAGCCATTTATGTTTCAGTCTACCTATCATTCAAGGTACAGCTGATCTGGCATATTGGTATGTTACTCTGACTGTAAATCACAGGGTCATGAGTTCACGACTTGGCAGTGAAATGGATGGTGATAATACTGCATTTTATTCTATCAACTTTTCCAAGATTATATAAGTAATGTTTAAAATGTGTCCCTAGTTTTGGGGCTTTTCTAACGCCCCAATAAATTCTGGCTTTTTCCAGATTTTTTGTGTTTCAAAGTTGAGAGATACAATTGAGTGTCGAGTGGATTTTACAAGGAGCTGAGAGCTTGAAGAGAAGTTTAGTACTGATTATGCTGAGTCTGTTTGCATTTTTAATAGCACACCAGGTAGTGTACCTACTCTTGATGCAGAAGGCTGTGGGTTCTACTCCCACTATATATAGATGCACTGCTGATACAGTACTGTGTTGTATTTTTAAAAGGGGTGTTGTATTTTTAAAAGGGGTGGATGCTGCAGTCCTGAGAATGTCCTCTTTGGTGGAGATACCTAGTAATGATGAACCTGTTACTAGTTTGGTATGCATTCCCTATTGCAATATTACTAGCTTATCATTTTTAATGTAACATACGCAATTTATTCCTAAAGGGCAACAGACAACTTATTTTGAGATGAAACAATGAAATATAAAGTTGTTTGCTAGCAGCAACCTTTTCATTAGTTACAGATCTCTTTAATGTGGAATTATTTAGGTGACTTTTACTTCTTCAGAGCTTGTGCATATTTACTGATACTGGTAGATTGTAGAAGTTTGAGTAAATTTTTATGATGGAAATGTTCTGAATTAGGCAGTTTTGTCATTATTGATGTGTGCATTTTATTTCATTGTTTAATGGAAAAAATGTTCAAAACAATAAATTTAAAATACCCTCTAACAACTGTACTGTATTATACAAGGCATATAATTTAATACAATGAGGAAGGTGTATCAAAGAACACATGTATGTTTCCTGTGCAAGGGCCCTATGATTTGAAAACAGCCCAAAGTTAATCTTTATCTGTCACTGGCCAGATGTATTTTCTTTGAATGTGAGTTTCAATGCTGTTTCAATTAATGTGAGTTTCAAGGGCAGAGAAGTTTTAATGCCAAGTCTATTATCATTGTGAGACTGTATTGCTTTGTTTAGCAGATGTCTCTTAGTGTTTGCACTATAAAATGTAAAATAAAAATTTTAAATGAAATCCAAATCATCATAGAAGTAAATCAGTATGCACATTACTGTGTTTATGGTAAATGAGGTGAAATAGCCAAGTAATGGGACATTGGAATATAGGGGGGTGGAAAACTCAGACATCCCCAGCTGAACTATACCTCTTAACTGTCCAACTTTTTGCAGAATGAATAGATTTTTGCTTCTTATTTTTGGTTTGTTCCTCATAATATTTGTGGTTTTCTGGCAAATCATTTAGGAATGAAGTCACTAAATAATGAAAGACATTGAGTTGCAGACTTCATACTCTTTAGAAAAATGCATGCTAAAAGGACCTGTTATTTTGTCAACTAAGTTTATACAAGAACTATGTTTAGTACTGTTTGTATGTTCCCCCAATATATTTGGCCTTGTCCAGATTTCCTGCATTAAGAGGTTAACAGGTACGCACAAATAAATCGCTTTATAGAATTAGGTATATCCAAACCTCTCAGCTGTCCCCAATTTTGGCTCAAAATGTTACTCTCCCCCTAATAATCCCTCTGCAAAATGGCAAATTTGAAAGAAAACATAGAGCGTTTCAATAAATAAATAATTGTAATGATCAGAGAAATTTCAGAAATACATGTAGATTCTCTTATTTTGTCAACTGCTCAAGTTAACAGTACTAATATTTAAAAGTGCTCCTCCTTTGACAGGTTCCCAGCTGTATTATGTGGCTATTTTATATTTTTGTATCACATTTTGGCCTATTTTTCATAAAATTGTGGTTTTCTGGCAAATTATGTAAAATCATTGAAGATTGAAGTTAGAAAATAATGACAGACATTTGACTTTCAGGTTTCATACCCTTCAGAAAATTCATACTAATGCAAGACCTACTATTCTATTATCTTTCTAAATTTCTAAGAGCAATATTTAAAAATTGTCCTTATTTTTGGGCCTTTTTCCCACTTCTGTTTATGGCTTTGTCCAGATTTCTTGCTCTGAGGCTGAGAGGTATGACAAATGTGTCAGAGCCATCACCGTCAGCCAGAGACATTTCAAATTGTGACATACTTGTTGCACCATACTTCCCACATAGTGACTCTGAATGTGTCCAAGTAAGGAAGGAGCAGTTATGCAGTGTAAGCGTGTGGAATATCCCCCCATCCAAGGTAGGCACAAGTACTACAGTGGCTTTTCATCTGTCCTTGATTTTACAGAATGTTCTGGTTTTCTGTCATATTTTGATACTGTTTATTTATGCGTCTTCTTATTCAGAAAATGCACGTTGCCGTTCCTATTGCTCTCTGTTTAAGTAGTAATGCTTTAATGACCATCAGGTAAGCTTGTCTGAGACTGTAAGATGCAAGTAAGCTTTAATAAGCATACTGTTAAAAAAATACCTACATTGAAAGCCTTTTTGTTGTGGCCATACAGAGAACATTTACATAACTAGATAGAGTATAAGCCTTAGGTATTGCAATGCATATGTATTTGTAATAAAGGACAGGATTACAGTATTTTCAGAAGCTTATTACATTTGTTAGAGACTTGCAGTCATCTTTGCAGGCTTTACCCTTAATCTAAACAGAATACCAGTCTATCATGTGTAGTCCATAACCTGTGCAGTAATCCTTTAAGCAATTTATCTTGAGCTTGTTTCTTGTTTACTGTTCATTTTTTACTTTGATCATGTTTTCCCTATGAAACAAGTAGATAGTTGTTGTCAGGCTCAGGCAGCAGGTGTTTTTTGGATAAGAAACATTTTTATAAGTGGGGGTATCACAGGTATTGCTACTTTCAGCATGTTACTTGGTACTTTTATAAAGCTGAATATAAATTATAATTAGAACTGCAGTGCAAGGAGAAGTGGTTTGAGTTGAGTGCTGCTTGTTTTTTATACTTGATTTTCACTGGCGTTCCAGTAATGTATTTAAAAAGTAATTTATTTTTTCATGCCTCACACCCTTTTTGTTTCCATCTAGATATTAAGTAAGTTGTCATGTGTAGCCAATGCATTGAAATATTGTTTTCTTCTACACTTTATTTTGTCTTGACTAGACTCTCATAATGATGGTTTGGCACCCAGGGCAGCATATTTAATTAAAGTCCCACTTTTTGAGGTTTTGAGCATAGCCCCACCCCTTTCTAAGTGGCCACACCCATTCTCATTGGCCACACCCATTCAGCTGTCTCCTGCAGTCCCCCTTTGATTTGAAGTCACCAGCCACCATTGGCTGCTGGTAGTGTGAGAAGTACAAGTATATAGTATTTATATTAGCATACACCATACCAGTTCTGAGGCATTGTGGATGTGATGTTAGTGTCAGCAATCTTCACCATATGGTACATTATTTTCACACCAGTTTTAGCTTTCAATTGGAGATCGCAGTACAATAAGGATAGGGAAATCTACCCTTGCTGTCACTGTAATGCTATCTCAGAGCTGGTATATAAAATTTGCAGGAGGTGTGGTAGGTGCATGTGGACTTGTTCCCCTGCAAAAGTATTGAAGAATGCATGTCTTTTTGTTTTTATATTTTAAATAATTGTTCTTTTAGGGATTTGCAATTCGGCATAGTGATGTTTCAGAATAGTGGAGTTTTGGGTGAGTGGTCTTGGTTATTTGTTGTTCAATTAAACATAATTTCTATAAATCAAATGAGACCCGTATATATATATATATATATATATATATATATATATATATATATATATATATGTGTGTGTGTGTGTGTGTGTGTGTATATATATATATATATATATATATATATATATATATATATATATTTGTGTGTCGATGGTTGCAGTTTAGAAGAGTGAACACCCATAGTGCTGTGCAGTCTGGAAGCTAGTATGTATAATTAGTAGAGGATATGAAAGCTGCATATTATGTCATCAAATATCAAATGCTTCAAAGAGTGAACAAAAACGGGGATCATTTTAGAGTAATTCTAAAATGATTGAATTGTACAAAAAAGAAAAATATATATACTGTTGCAGAGGGGCAAGCTTCCACTACATTGTCTGCTAATTATGTATACCAACTGCAAGACTGCACAACAGAGGTGTAAGGGTAAATTTTTAGACTGTTGTAATATGATCTTACATGGAAAGCAGCTAGCAAGCTGAAAAACAAGTGAAAATGCATTAATTCTCTTCAACTGAAACTACATAATATATATATATATATATATATATATATATATATATATATATATATATAGAGAGAGAGAGAGAGAGATACTCTTTTTTTTAAGACTTTGAGGGGGTATGAGATACAAGTCTTTCATCAAAAGGGAAGAAAAACATTTTTTATTTAAATACTGCTTAAATATTTTATGTTGCACTTATAGTAAACTGTGTGGTGATACTTTTTTGTACTTCTTTGTTTTTTGTCCATGGTTTAGCCAAAAAAAAGTTATCTGTTGACACTGTTTTAGTTTGTTCTCAGACCTTAGTCTTGTATCTTCAGCTGCATTTGTGTGAATATTATGTATTACTGCAAGAGTTTAGCATTATTTATACATTATACTACACTTCTATTTCTATAAGTAAATTACATTTTTTATATTTTGAACCCACTCTGGGGCCTCAGTCTTTTAGCTTCTTTCACAGTTGTGGCAGTACTGTGATCTGCCGTCAGATTTTAGCCTAATGTGGTCATTTATTACACCATTACTGGTAAATGTCTGCATAGTTTGGTGCCTTAGTCTGTAGTAGGATAGCAGTAGTGGCAGTATTGTGATTTCTGCTCCATGATTTGTGCTTCAGTATTTTTATATCGGTATATACCTGCTTAAAGTTGCATTCTGGTACTTTGGTGCTCTAATCTGCGGTGGGATTGCAGTAGTGGCAGTACTGTGAATTCTGCTCCAAGATTTGTGCTGTATATACCTGATTAAAGTTGCATTCCAGTGCCTTTCAATTTACCTTGCTACTGTTTTTCCCCTGTTCCTTGAGTCTACCCCACCCCACTGAGGCCTTAGGCTAATTGTTTCTGAAATTCTAACCTTAGGTCTAGAGCTCCAGTTTGATTGTTTCTCCTTAAACCTTCCACCCCTTTCCTGTTGAGGTTTTAAAAGGCTTTGTCTCTGGTTTCTGTTCCTGTGGCAATATGACTTCCAAAGTCCCTCCTTACACTCTTTCATTGCTATTGTCTATTGTGTAACCTATTTAAGTACTTTCCCACCCATTGTTTTCCATATATTTATAATACCAAATGACACCCAGCAAACCAGTATTGCATTTGAGTAAGCGTCCCTTACTACAAGTGTATTCCTGCTCATTTTCTGAGATCTTCATCTGCTTGGTGCCTTCACACAACTCTAAGGGGCCTGAGTTAATCCTGTCCATCTTTGGCAGATAAGATATTTATTTTATTGCTTTTCACTTGAATTAACTGTTTAGCACTATCCTTGGCAGATAAGATATTTACTTTAATGCTTTGCAGTTCAGCTAACTGTTTAGAGTGCTACTGCTATATTTTAGCTTTATTTGTTGATTTTGCTTTAAATAATTCTAAATTTCCCAGTAATTGAAATTGCATTGTCAAGGTATTTTGTTTAAGTTGTTGTATTGTAGCATTATATTCACAATCAATATTTCTTGGTATTATTATGTTAAGATTTTAGTAGTGCCCTGTGCAGACATAAACACCCAGAAAGTAAATTTTATTTATAACCCCCCCCCCTTAGAACTGAAACCTATAACTTAGTGTGGCTAAAACAAAACCATTGGTGAAGACAAGCTTAGAGCTGCTAGTTTGCACATTAAAGAACACTACTATCAAATCTTAGCACAATCTAACCTAGCCTAGTGGCAAACCCAAGAGACCACTCAAGGAAACCTATGTATAACCCAGTCCATGACCTACATGCCTGGACAACACAGATATGCAATTTCCAAATATATCCATAGCTGGCTTGGTAGATGTGTGCATTCTAAAACAATGTGGCAATTATCTCATGCTCACAGACAACCATTTAATCCTTAAAAAAAACAAACACAGTATGCAAGAGATGCACATACACAACTTCACTGGAGGCAAAAATCTCACATACAAACAAAGGTTGCCAAGAACACACATACACACTTCATCCACCACACATAGACCAACCTATGCTGAGGCACTAAAAAGCAATCTTCCCAAACCTCAATGACATCCTAAGCCTATAAACAGCAATGCCTATCCTCAGCAGTCTCTAAAGTACTTACCAAAATCAACACCAAACACCAGACATATGTCTACACCCACCCAAGAACAAAGCTTATAAAACAAGCCAACTCTTTACCCATGACTGTTGTCACAGGGCATTTCATTGTATGACACACAGATGCCCCACTCACCAGACTGAACAAGAAGATAATAGTTAGTTACTTATCTGGAGCCAAGATCTTCCAAGTTGCCCATGCACTGAAGTCACTACACCAAAGCTACCAGTATGATTCTCTCATAGTCCATGTGGACATTAATAAACTGAGATGTACTTTCCTGGATTTCCTGGACTATTATATGTATATTGTTGATCTCTCTGAATATGTGTCTCAGATGGGTATGCATCTTGCTGCTCACAGGTATGTGTCAAGAAACTCCACACCCTACAAGCTTTCCTCACTCTGGAGAATATAGACATCTGTGCGTTACTGAAACATGGTTTCAATTCACAGAAAGTAATCTGGCAGTGCAAGACTTCAGTGCCTTCTACACATTTAGACCATCAGCTGCAGAGACGAGGACAAAAGGTGGAGGAGTTTCAATCTGTATTAGCAACAAGCGTGGCTCTATTTCGGTTAAACAAGACAATGCCCTGGAATTTATACATGTGCAAATCACCATAGACAAAGTCCCATACCATATCCTAGCAAGCTACAGGTCACACTCTATGTGCCTAGAATCTCATAGCTCATATGTAGAACTACTGGAGATACTCACCATTAAACCAAATACCCTATTCATGGGCAACTTTAACTACCCCTCTATAGACTGGCAAACCTACACTACTCATTTACAGGCACAATGACTTTATTAACACAAATACCCTTGGCCAGGTAGTGCACACACCCACCAGGGGTTCAAACATGCTGGACCTGGTACTCACCAATATGGGAGACTGCTGGACCCCCCCACTCCACCACTGTCACATCCTCACTGGTAAGGTCAGACCACAAAGTGGTTTCCTTCAAAATAAAAATCAACTCTGTAACCCCACCAAACCCTACAACACTGAGGAACTATTCCAAAGCAAACTACATGCTATTAAGCAATAGTTTGTTAAAATTCAATACCCCTCCCAACCCCAAGTTAAGAGTAACCTATGTGGAATTGGTCATAGAGACCCTGTGCAACTATGTAAATGGATGTATAGGGGCTGCTGTACCTACTAGAAATAAACCCAAAACAAACCACACTGGTGGAATCCTAAGCTTAATAGGGTATATAATGAATGGAAAAAAAATGTATGGATTAAATCAGGAAGACCAGCTACCATAATGCTAGGAGCTCTCTTATTAAACTAAACAGAAAACTAAGCTGACTAATTAAGTCCAACAAGGCCAATTACTAGGTCAAGATAGTCTTACAGGCTAAACACAACCACAAGAACTTCTACAGCTCTGTCTGAAACCTCAAAGGCATCAGACAAAGTGTGCAGAACTGATGGTCAATTGTGCTATTTTCAATGAGCAGAGCAATGCAGTGAATTTGCTGGATGACGAATTCAGCTCAAACTTCATCCCCACTCCACTGCCTCTCCCCATAAAACACCTACTAGCATAGCTCCCCTAACCATTAAAAGGAACCAGGTCCTGGCGGTGCTTGCTAAGATCAAAAACACAGCCTCAGTGGGCCCCAACAATATCCCAGGATGCCTCTTAAATAGCTTGAAATATGATCACTTGACTCAACTATAACCTCAAAACAGGCTTTGTACCACAAGAATGGAGGGCTTCAGTGGTAATCCCGCTTCACAAGAATAGACCATCAATCGACCCCAGAAACTACAGATCTATTATTCTGAATTTGTCTAATATGCAAAGCTATGAGATGAATTATCATGAAAACAATCAACAAAGACATAGGCAACCTTCAGACACTGGACACACTCCAGTTTGGCTTTATCAATGGAAAGTCATGCCTAATAAACCTGGTAGACTTCTTTGAGAAGGACACCAAGACAGTGTATGAGGGGAAAACACTGCATACTACCTACCTGTACTGGCTAAGGTGTTCAATACAATACCCCACTCATGTGTAGTTGACTAACGCACTGAACTGGACATAAGCCCCTACATAACTCACTGGATTACCAGCTGGCTGGTACCAGGAAGTCAGGATTGGTGATACCACCTCCATTAAGAAACCAGTCACTAGCTGGGTACCCCAGGTCTCCATGCTGGGACTGCTCTTATTTGGCATCTAGTTTTCTCAGGTAAAGGCTAATATTAAGGGCCTGTGGCTAACCAAGTTCACAGATGACTGCAAATTGGGAGTTATCATAGATTCCCCTAATGACACAAACAACTTACAAGAGGGATTAACACAGACAAATAACTGGTATCAAAGTCACAGACCAAAACTCGATGCCAAGATATGCATTATAGTACCTTTTTGGAAAACTGCCACCAAGGCTAATTACTCCATCGATAAGATACCCCTGACAGTTGACCCAGTAGTTAGTGATTTGGGATCATATGTAAACTGCAATCTGGTCTTCAGCCAACATGTGGCCAAAGTACTAAGAAAATCATTCTGTGTTGCCTGACTGTAAGTAAGGGCATGGCATCCAGGGCCAAGGAATTTGTAGTGCCACTTTATTTGGCTCTTATCAGACCAATAATGCCCCTTTGGCATGTATCTGACCAGACATATGCAACAGTTGGAATGCCCACAAAGGTTCCTTACCAGGAGAATCCAGGGTACAAATAGTTTATCCTATATGGATCACCATAAGGCCCATTCTCTATACTCTGTCTCTTATAGGTTACTGAGAGGCAGTCTATGCCTGGTATACAAGACATCCTCAGATCCAGCTCCGATGAACCATTTATACACCTGCAGTATGAACAGTATCAGAACCACCAGATCCAAGGATTTAAATTTTGCTTCTGAATAAGACATGTTGGTGAAACAGATATGTGTAGCAGAGGATCCCTACACTCTGGAACAAGTTCCCCATCCATGTGTACCAGAGTTCATTCCTAACCCTATTTAAACATAACCTTGATAACTGGACAGGAAATCGGAAAACAACCCTGGGTCTATCCCCCATGTCTCTTATGGACAGAGGCAGACAACAATGCCCAAAATAACATATCCCACCACAAAACCTCTATAAACTTCCTAACTAACATACCCCCTCAAAAGCCCTGGTGGTCATTAGTCTAATATATACCTATGAACCACATAGATGGAGTCTTCCCTTCAAATTGCTGAATTACCATATCGTCAAGTCCAACAATGTCAAGACCATAATGTTGTAAATCCACAGCAATGAAAGTTGATAAAATTGAGTCCTGTAACATTGTAAATTTGCTGTAGTGTCTGAGTAGTGCAGTATTGCTTTAAGACATCATATAGTATAGTAAACAGTAATGGCGGATGTTCCGGTTAATGGTGAAGAGACTTTTTGAAGTTGTGTAGTATAAGTTTTAATGGAAAGGGTAAGGATGATTTTTTTTGTTGCTGGTTATGTTCTTTGTTTGAAGAGAAGTCTTGTTGTTGTTATTTTCAGTTTTGGGATAAGTGAGTGGGACTGGGAGTAGTGATTTTTGGCAGTATGTAGGTGTTTTGCTGAAGGAACAAGTGTGTAGTTTAAAACGTATGCATACATTCTGTATGGAGATTGCTGTACAGTGGGGATAGGGAAATTTACCTTTTCTCCACTGTGGTGCAATTTCAGAGCTAGTATATTTAATTTGCAGGCAGTGTAGGGAGTACATAGAGGCTTGCCCCACTGCAGAGATGTTAAAGAAAATGTGTGTTTAGTTTTAGTGTTTGAGTTGGAGGAAGTAGTATGTACTGTATGCACTGGAAATTTTGATATTTTGGGCTTCGCTGTTTTGACTTTTTGATGTTTTGGGCTTTGATGTTTCGCTTTTTCATTGTTTTGGTGTTACAATGCTTTGGTCTCAATGATTTGTGGTTTGATGCAGTGGTAATTTGGTATTATGAAGCAAATATATATATATATATATATATATATATATATATATATATATATTGGTGTACTTCAAATGATCTAAACAGCATAATATCAGCAGTCAAATGATCGACAGTCAAAATATCTAAACTGCAAAATATTGACAAAATCAAAGTTATACTGGGAAAGGTTTTATGCCCTTTCCACTGTTCTGCATCCTCAGAGTTGGCATATTTAATTAGCAGGGGGTGTAGGGAGAGTCCTACAAAAACACTGAAAAATGTAATAAAATCTAACTATGTAGAAAACCATTTAAAAATCTGAAAATGTCAAACCACATTTTGTCAGTGTTTTTCCAGGGGGACAAATCACCACTGCACCAATCATGTATCCCTGAGAATGACCTCTTTGGTGGAGATACCTAGTAATGATGAACCTGTTACTAGTTTGGTATGCATTCCCTATTGCAATATTACTAGCTTATCATTTTTAATGTAACATACGCAATTTATTCCTAAAGGGCAACAGACAACTTATTTTGAGATGAAACAATGAAATATAAAGTTGTTTGCTAGCAGCAACCTTTTCATTAGTTACAGATCTCTTTAATGTGGAATTATTTAGGTGACTTTTACTTCTTCAGAGCTTGTGCATATTTACTGATACTGGTAGATTGTAGAAGTTTGAGTAAATTTTTATGATGGAAATGTTCTGAATTAGGCAGTTTTGTCATTATTGATGTGTGCATTTTATTTCATTGTTTAATGGAAAAAATGTTCAAAACAATAAATTTAAAATACCCTCTAACAACTGTACTGTATTATACAAGGCATATAATTTAATACAATGAGGAAGGTGTATCAAAGAACACATGTATGTTTCCTGTGCAAGGGCCCTATGATTTGAAAACAGCCCAAAGTTAATCTTTATCTGTCACTGGCCAGATGTATTTTCTTTGAATGTGAGTTTCAATGCTGTTTCAATTAATGTGAGTTTCAAGGGCAGAGAAGTTTTAATGCCAAGTCTATTATCATTGTGAGACTGTATTGCTTTGTTTAGCAGATGTCTCTTAGTGTTTGCACTATAAAATGTAAAATAAAAATTTTAAATGAAATCCAAATCATCATAGAAGTAAATCAGTATGCACATTACTGTGTTTATGGTAAATGAGGTGAAATAGCCAAGTAATGGGACATTGGAATATAGGGGGGTGGAAAACTCAGACATCCCCAGCTGAACTATACCTCTTAACTGTCCAACTTTTTGCAGAATGAATAGATTTTGCTTCTTATTTTTGGTTTGTTCCTCATAATATTTGTGGTTTTCTGGCAAATCATTTAGGAATGAAGTCACTAAATAATGAAAGACATTGAGTTGCAGACTTCATACTCTTTAGAAAAATGCATGCTAAAAGGACCTGTTATTTTGTCAACTAAGTTTATACAAGAACTATGTTTAGTACTGTTTGTATGTTCCCCCAATATATTTGGCCTTGTCCAGATTTCCTGCATTAAGAGGTTAACAGGTACGCACAAATAAATCGCTTTATAGAATTAGGTATATCCAAACCTCTCAGCTGTCCCAATTTTTGGCTCAAAATGTTACTCTCCCCTAATAATCCCTCTGCAAAATGGCAAATTTGAAAGAAAACATAGAGTTTCAATAAATAAATAATTGTAATGATCAGAGAAATTTCAGAAATACATGTAGATTCTCTTATTTTGTCAACTGCTCAAGTTAACAGTACTAATATTTAAAAGTGCTCCTCCTTTGACAGGTTCCCAGCTGTATTATATGGCTATTTTATATTTTTGTATCACATTTTGGCCTATTTTTCATAAAATTGTGGTTTTCTGGCAAATTATGTAAAATCATTGAAGATTGAAGTTAGAAAATAATGACAGACATTTGACTTTCAGGTTTCATACCCTTCAGAAAATTCATACTAATGCAAGACCTACTATTCTATTATCTTTCTAAATTTCTAAGAGCAATATTTAAAAATTGTCCTTATTTTTTGGCCTTTTTCCACTTCTGTTTATGGCTTTGTCCAGATTTCTTGCTCTGAGGCTGAGAGGTATGACAAATGTGTCAGAGCCATCACCGTCAGCCAGAGACATTTCAAATTGTGACATACTTGTTGCACCATACTTCCCACATAGTGACTCTGAATGTGTCCAAGTAAGGAAGGAGCAGTTATGCAGTGTAAGCGTGTGGAATATCCCCCCATCCAAGGTAGGCACAAGTACTACAGTGGCTTTTCATCTGTCCTTGATTTTACAGAATGTTCTGGTTTTCTGTCATATTTTGGTACTGTTTATTTATGCGTCTTCTTATTCAGAAAATGCACGTTGCCGTTCCTATTGCTCTCTGTTTAAGTAGTAATGCTTTAATGACCATCAGGTAAGCTTGTCTGAGACTGTAAGATGCAAGTAAGCTTTAATAAGCATACTGTTAAAAAATTACCTACATTGAAAGCCTTTTTGTTGTGGCCATACAGAGAACATTTACATAACTAGATAGAGTATAAGCCTTAGGTATTGCAATGCATATGTATTTGTAATAAAGGACAGGATTACAGTATTTTCAGAAGCTTATTACATTTGTTAGAGACTTGCAGTCATCTTTGCAGGCTTTACCCTTAATCTAAACAGAATACCAGTCTATCATGTGTAGTCCATAACCTGTGCAGTAATCCTTTAAGCAATTTATCTTGAGCTTGTTTCTTGTTTGCTGTTCATTTTTTACTTTGATCATGTTTTCCCTATGAAACAAGTAGATAGTTGTTGTCAGGCTCAGGCAGCAGGTGTTTTTTGGATAAGAAACATTTTTATAAGTGGGGGTATCACAGGTATTGCTACTTTCAGCATGTTACTTGGTACTTTTATAAAGCTGAATATAAATTATAATTAGAACTGCAGTGCAAGGAGAAGTGGTTTGAGTTGAGTGCTGCTTGTTTTTTATACTTGATTTTCACTGGCGTTCCAGTAATGTATTTAAAAAGTAATTTATTTTTTCATGCCTCACACCCTTTTTGTTTCCATCTAGATATTAAGTAAGTTGTCATGTGTAGCCAATGCATTGAAATATTGTTTTCTTCTACACTTTATTTTGTCTTGACTAGACTCTCATAATGATGGTTTGGCACCCAGGGCAGCATATTTAATTAAAGTCCCACTTTTTGAGGTTTTGAGCATAGCCCCACCCCTTTCTAAGTGGCCACACCCATTCTCATTGGCCACACCCATTCAGCTGTCTCCTGCAGTCCCCCTTTGATTTGAAGTCACCAGCCACCATTGGCTGCTGGTAGTGTGAGAAGTACAAGTATATAGTATTTATATTAGCATACACCATACCAGTTCTGAGGCATTGTGGATGTGATGTTAGTGTCAGCAATCTTCACCATATGGTACATTATTTTCACACCAGTTTTAGCTTTCAATTGGAGATCGCAGTACAATAAGGATAGGGAAATCTACCCTTGCTGTCACTGTAATGCTATCTCAGAGCTGGTATATAAAATTTGCAGGAGGTGTGGTAGGTGCATGTGGACTTGCTCCCCTTCAAAAGTATTGAAGAATGCATGTCTTTTGTTTGTTTTTATATTTTAAATAATTGTTCTTTTAGGGATTTGCAATTCGGCATAGTGATGTTTCAGAATAGTGGAGTTTTGGGTGAGTGGTCTTGGTTATTTGTTGTTCAATTAAACATAATTTCTATAAATCAAATGAGACCCAGATATATATATATATATATATATATATATATATATATATATATGTGTGTGTGTGTGTGTGTGTGTGTGTGTGTGTGTGTGTGTGTGTGTGTGTATATATATATATATATATATATATATATATATATATATATATATATATATATATATGTGTGTCGATGGTTGCAGTTTAGAAGAGTGAACACCCATAGTGCTGTGCAGTCTGGAAGCTAGTATGTATAATTAGTAGAGGATATGAAAGCTGCATATTATGTCATCAAATATCAAATGCTTCAAAGAGTGAACAAAACGGGATCATTTTAGAGTAATTCTAAAATGATTGAATTGTACAAAAAGAAAAATATATATACTGTTGCAGAGGGCAAGCTTCCACTACATTGTCTGCTAATTATGTATACCAACTGCAAGACTGCACAACAGAGGTGTAAGGGTAAATTTTAGACTGTTGTAATATGATCTTACATGGAAAGCAGCTAGCAAGCTGAAAAACAAGTGAAAATGCATTAATTCTCTTCAACTGAAACTACATAATATATATATATATATATATATATATATATATATATATATATAGAGAGAGAGAGAGAGAGAGAGAGATACTCTTTTTTTTAAGACTTTGAGGGGGTATGAGATACAAGTCTTTCATCAAAAGGGAAGAAAAACATTTTTTATTTAAATACTGCTTAAATATTTTATGTTGCACTTATAGTAAACTGTGTGGTGATACTTTTTTGTACTTCTTTGTTTTTTGTCCATGGTTTAGCCAAAAAAAAGTTATCTGTTGACACTGTTTTAGTTTGTTCTCAGACCTTAGTCTTGTATCTTCAGCTGCATTTGTGTGAATATTATGTATTACTGCAAGAGTTTAGCATTATTTATACATTATACTACACTTCTATTTCTATAAGTAAATTACATTTTTATATTTTGAACCCACTCTGGGGCCTCAGTCTTTTAGCTTCTTTCACAGTTGTGGCAGTACTGTGATCTGCCGTCAGATTTTAGCCTAATGTGGTCATTTATTACACCATTACTGGTAAATGTCTGCATAGTTTGGTGCCTTAGTCTGTAGTAGGATAGCAGTAGTGGCAGTATTGTGATTTCTGCTCCATGATTTGTGCTTCAGTATTTTTATATCGGTATATACCTGCTTAAAGTTGCATTCTGGTACTTTGGTGCTCTAATCTGCGGTGGGATTGCAGTAGTGGCAGTACTGTGAATTCTGCTCGAAAATTTGTGCTGTATATACCTGATTAAAGTTGCATTCCAGTGCCTTTCAATTTACCTTGCTACTGTTTTTCCCCTGTTCCTTGAGTCTACCCCACCCCCACTGAGGCCTTAGGCTAATTGTTTCTGAAATTCTAACCTTAGGTCTAGAGCTCCAGTTTGATTGTTTCTCCTTAAACCTTCCACCCCTTTCCTGTTGAGGTTTTAAAAGGCTTTGTCTCTGGTTTCTGTTCCTGTGGCAATATGACTTCCAAAGTCCCTCCTTACACTCTTTCATTGCTATTGTCTATTGTGTAACCTATTTAAGTACTTTCCCACCCATTGTTTTCCATATATTTATAATACCAAATGACACCCAGCAAACCAGTATTGCATTTGAGTAAGCGTCCCTTACTACAAGTGTATTCCTGCTCATTTTCTGAGATCTTCATCTGCTTGGTGCCTTCACACAACTCTAAGGGGGCCTGAGTTAATCCTGTCCATCTTTGGCAGATAAGATATTTATTTTATTGCTTTTCACTTGAATTAACTGTTTAGCACTATCCTTGGCAGATAAGATATTTACTTTAATGCTTTGCAGTTCAGCTAACTGTTTAGAGTGCTACTGCTATATTTTAGCTTTATTTGTTGATTTTGCTTTAAATAATTCTAAATTTCCCAGTAATTGAAATTGCATTGTCAAGGTATTTTGTTTAAGTTGTTGTATTGTAGCATTATATTCACAATCAATATTTCTTGGTATTATTATGTTAAGATTTTAGTAGTGCCCTGTGCAGACATAAACACCCAGAAAGTAAATTTTATTTATAACCCCCCCCCCCCCTTAGAACTGAAACCTATAACTTAGTGTGGCTAAAACAAAACCATTGGTGAAGACAAGCTTAGAGCTGCTAGTTTGCACATTAAAGAACACTACTATCAAATCTTAGCACAATCTAACCTAGCCTAGTGGCAAACCCAAGAGACCACTCAAGGAAACCTATGTATAACCCAGTCCATGACCTACATGCCTGGACAACACAGATATGCAATTTCCAAATATATCCATAGCTGGCTTGGTAGATGTGTGCATTCTAAAACAATGTGGCAATTATCTCATGCTCACAGACAACCATTTAATCCTTAAAAAACAAACACAGTATGCAAGAGATGCACATACACAACTTCACTGGAGGCAAAAATCTCACATACAAACAAAGGTTGCCAAGAACACACATACACACTTCATCCACCACACATAGACCAACCTATGCTGAGGCACTAAAAAGCAATCTTCCCAAACCTCAATGACATCCTAAGCCTATAAACAGCAATGCCTATCCTCAGCAGTCTCTAAAGTACTTACCAAAATCAACACCAAACACCAGACATATGTCTACACCCACCCAAGAACAAAGCTTATAAAACAAGCCAACTCTTTACCCATGACTGTTGTCACAGGGCATTTCATTGTATGACACACAGATGCCCCACTCACCAGACTGAACAAGAAGATAATAGTTAGTTACTTATCTGGAGCCAAGATCTTCCAAGTTGCCCATGCACTGAAGTCACTACACCAAAGCTACCAGTATGATTCTCTCATAGTCCATGTGGACATTAATAAACTGAGATGTACTTTCCTGGATTTCCTGGACTATTATATGTATATTGTTGATCTCTCTGAATATGTGTCTCAGATGGGTATGCATCTTGCTGCTCACAGGTATGTGTCAAGAAACTCCACACCCTACAAGCTTTCCTCACTCTGGAGAATATAGACATCTGTGCCGTTACTGAAACATGGTTTCAATTCACAGAAAGTAATCTGGCAGTGCAAGACTTCAGTGCCTTCTACACATTTAGACCATCAGCTGCAGAGACGAGGACAAAAGGTGGAGGAGTTTCAATCTGTATTAGCAACAAGCGTGGCTCTATTTCGGTTAAACAAGACAATGCCCTGGAATTTATACATGTGCAAATCACCATAGACAAAGTCCCATACCATATCCTAGCAAGCTACAGGTCACACTCTATGTGCCTAGAATCTCATAGCTCATATGTAGAACTACTGGAGATACTCACCATTAAACCAAATACCCTATTCATGGGCAACTTTAACTACCCCTCTATAGACTGGCAAACCTACACTACTCATTTACAGGCACAATGACTTTATTAACACAAATACCCTTGGCCAGGTAGTGCACACACCCACCAGGGGTTCAAACATGCTGGACCTGGTACTCACCAATATGGGAGACTGCTGGACCCCCCCACTCCACCACTGTCACATCCTCACTGGTAAGGTCAGACCACAAAGTGGTTTCCTTCAAAATAAAAATCAACTCTGTAACCCCACCAAACCCTACAACACTGAGGAACTATTCCAAAGCAAACTACATGCTATTAAGCAATAGTTTGTTAAAATTCAATACCCTCCCAACCCCAAGTTAAGAGTAACCTATGTGGAATTGGTCATAGAGACCCTGTGCAACTATGTAAATGGATGTATAGGGGCTGCTGTACCTACTAGAAATAAACCCAAAACAAACCACACTGGTGGAATCCTAAGCTTAATAGGGTAAATAATGAAAGGAAAAAAAATGTATGGATTAAATCAGGAAGACCAGCTACCATAATGCTAGGAGCTCTCTTATTAAACTAAACAGAAAACTAAGCTGACTAATTAAGTCCAACAAGGCCAATTACTAGGTCAAGATAGTCTTACAGGCTAAACACAACCACAAGAACTTCTACAGCTCTGTCTGAAACCTCAAAGGCATCAGACAAAGTGTGCAGAACTGATGGTCAATTGTGCTATTTTCAATGAGCAGAGCAATGCAGTGAATTTGCTGGATGACGAATTCAGCTCAAACTTCATCCCCACTCCACTGCCTCTCCCCATAAAACACCTACTAGCATAGCTCCCCTAACCATTAAAAGGAACCAGGTCCTGGCGGTGCTTGCTAAGATCAAAAACACAGCCTCAGTGGGCCCCAACAATATCCCAGGATGCCTCTTAAATAGCTTGAAATATGATCACTTGACTCAACTATAACCTCAAAACAGGCTTTGTACCACAAGAATGGAGGGCTTCAGTGGTAATCCCGCTTCACAAGAATAGACCATCAATCGACCCCAGAAACTACAGATCTATTATTCTGAATTTGTCTAATATGCAAAGCTATGAGATGAATTATCATGAAAACAATCAACAAAGACATAGGCAACCTTCAGACACTGGACACACTCCAGTTTGGCTTTATCAATGGAAAGTCATGCCTAATAAACCTGGTAGACTTCTTTGAGAAGGACACCAAGACAGTGTATGAGGGGAAAACACTGCATACTACCTACCTGTACTGGCTAAGGTGTTCAATACAATACCCCACTCATGTGTAGTTGACTAACGCACTGAACTGGACATAAGCCCCTACATAACTCACTGGATTACCAGCTGGCTGGTACCAGGAAGTCAGGATTGGTGATACCACCTCCATTAAGAAACCAGTCACTAGCTGGGTACCCCAGGTCTCCATGCTGGGACTGCTCTTATTTGGCATCTAGTTTTCTCAGGTAAAGGCTAATATTAAGGGCCTGTGGCTAACCAAGTTCACAGATGACTGCAAATTGGGAGTTATCATAGATTCCCCTAATGACACAAACAACTTACAAGAGGGATTAACACAGACAAATAACTGGTATCAAAGTCACAGACCAAAACTCGATGCCAAGATATGCATTATAGTACCTTTTGGAAAACTGCCACCAAGGCTAATTACTCCATCGATAAGATACCCCTGACAGTTGACCCAGTAGTTAGTGATTTGGGATCATATGTAAACTGCAATCTGGTCTTCAGCCAACATGTGGCCAAAGTACTAAGAAAATCATTCTGTGTTGCCTGACTGTAAGTAAGGGCATGGCATCCAGGGCCAAGGAATTTGTAGTGCCACTTTATTTGGCTCTTATCAGACCAATAATGCCCTTTGGCATGTATCTGACCAGACATATGCAACAGTTGGAATGCCCACAAAGGTTCCTTACCAGGAGAATCCAGGGTACAAATAGTTTATCCTATATGGATCACCATAAGGCCCATTCTCTATACTCTGTCTCTTATAGGTTACTGAGAGGCAGTCTATGCCTGGTATACAAGACATCCTCAGATCCAGCTCCGATGAACCATTTATACACCTGCAGTATGAACAGTATCAGAACCACCAGATCCAAGGATTTAAATTTTGCTTCTGAATAAGACATGTTGGTGAAACAGATATGTGTAGCAGAGGATCCCTACACTCTGGAACAAGTTCCCCATCCATGTGTACCAGAGTTCATTCCTAACCCTATTTAAACATAACCTTGATAACTGGACAGGAAATCGGAAAACAACCCTGGGTCTATCCCCCATGTCTCTTATGGACAGAGGCAGACAACAATGCCCAAAATAACATATCCCACCACAAAACCTCTATAAACTTCCTAACTAACATACCCCTCAAAAGCCCTGGTGGTCATTAGTCTAATATATACCTATGAACCACATAGATGGAGTCTTCCTTCAAATTGCTGAATTACCATATCGTCAAGTCCAACAATGTCAAGACCATAATGTTGTAAATCCACAGCAATGAAAGTTGATAAAATTGAGTCCTGTAACATTGTAAATTTGCTGTAGTGTCTGAGTAGTGCAGTATTGCTTTAAGACATCATATAGTATAGTAAACAGTAATGGCGGATGTTCGGTTAATGGTGAAGAGACTTTTGAAGTTGTGTAGTATAAGTTTTAATGGAAAGGGTAAGGATGATTTTTTGTTGCTGGTTATGTTCTTTGTTTGAAGAGAAGTCTTGTTGTTGTTATTTTCAGTTTTGGGATAAGTGAGTGGGACTGGGAGTAGTGATTTTGGCAGTATGTAGGTGTTTTGCTGAAGGAACAAGTGTGTAGTTTAAAACGTATGCATACATTCTGTATGGAGATTGCTGTACAGTGGGGATAGGGAAATTTACCTTTTCCACTGTGGTGCAATTTCAGAGCTAGTATATTTAATTTGCAGACAGTGTAGGGAGTACATAGAGGCTTGCCCCACTGCAGAGATGTTAAAGAAAATGTGTGTTTAGTTTTAGTGTTTGAGTTGGAGGAAGTAGTATGTACTGTATGCACTGGAAATTTTGATATTTTGGGCTTTGTTTTTGACTTTTTGATGTTTTGGGCTTTGATGTTTCGCTTTTTCATTGTTTTGGTGTTACAATGCTTTGGTCTCAATGATTTGTGGTTTGATGCAGTGGTAATTTGGTATTATGAAGCAAATATATATATATATATATATATATATATATATATATATATATATATATATATTGGTGTACTTCAAATGATCTAAACAGCATAATATCAGCAGTCAAATGATCGACAGTCAAAATATCTAAACTGCAAAATATTGACAAAATCAAAGTTATACTGGGAAAGGTTTTATGCCCTTTCCACTGTTCTGCATCCTCAGAGTTGGCATATTTAATTAGCAGGGGGTGTAGGGAGAGTCCTACAAAACACTGAAAAATGTAATAAAATCTAACTATGTAGAAAACCATTTAAAAATCTGAAAATGTCAAACCACATTTTGTCAGTGTTTTTCCAGGGGGACAAATCACCACTGCACCAATCATGTATCCCTGAGAATGACCTCTTTGGTGGAGATACCTAGTAATGATGAACCTGTTACTAGTTTGGTATGCATTCCCTATTGCAATATTACTAGCTTATCATTTTTAATGTAACATACGCAATTTATTCCTAAAGGGCAACAGACAACTTATTTTGAGATGAAACAATGAAATATAAAGTTGTTTGCTAGCAGCAACCTTTTCATTAGTTACAGATCTCTTTAATGTGGAATTATTTAGGTGACTTTTACTTCTTCAGAGCTTGTGCATATTTACTGATACTGGTAGATTGTAGAAGTTTGAGTAAATTTTTATGATGGAAATGTTCTGAATTAGGCAGTTTTGTCATTATTGATGTGTGCATTTTATTTCATTGTTTAATGGAAAAAATGTTCAAAACAATAAATTTAAAATACCCTCTAACAACTGTACTGTATTATACAAGGCATATAATTTAATACAATGAGGAAGGTGTATCAAAGAACACATGTATGTTTCCTGTGCAAGGGGCCCTATGATTTGAAAACAGCCCAAAGTTAATCTTTATCTGTCACTGGCCAGATGTATTTTCTTTGAATGTGAGTTTCAATGCTGTTTCAATTAATGTGAGTTTCAAGGGCAGAGAAGTTTTAATGCCAAGTCTATTATCATTGTGAGACTGTATTGCTTTGTTTAGCAGATGTCTCTTAGTGTTTGCACTATAAAATGTAAAATAAAAATTTTAAATGAAATCCAAATCATCATAGAAGTAAATCAGTATGCACATTACTGTGTTTATGGTAAATGAGGTGAAATAGCCAAGTAATGGGACATTGGAATATAGGGGGGTGGAAAACTCAGACATCCCCAGCTGAACTATACCTCTTAACTGTCCAACTTTTGCAGAATGAATAGATTTTTGCTTCTTATTTTTGGTTTGTTCCTCATAATATTTGTGGTTTTCTGGCAAATCATTTAGGAATGAAGTCACTAAATAATGAAAGACATTGAGTTGCAGACTTCATACTCTTTAGAAAAATGCATGCTAAAAGGACCTGTTATTTTGTCAACTAAGTTTATACAAGAACTATGTTTAGTACTGTTTGTATGTTCCCCCAATATATTTGGCCTTGTCCAGATTTCCTGCATTAAGAGGTTAACAGGTACGCACAAATAAATCGCTTTATAGAATTAGGTATATCCAAACCTCTCAGCTGTCCCCAATTTTGGCTCAAAATGTTACTCTCCCCCTAATAATCCCTCTGCAAAATGGCAAATTTGAAAGAAAACATAGAGCGTTTCAATAAATAAATAATTGTAATGATCAGAGAAATTTCAGAAATACATGTAGATTCTCTTATTTTGTCAACTGCTCAAGTTAACAGTACTAATATTTAAAAAGTGCTCCTCCTTTGACAGGTTCCCAGCTGTATTATATGGCTATTTTATATTTTTGTATCACATTTTTGGCCTATTTTTCATAAAATTGTGGTTTTCTGGCAAATTATGTAAAATCATTGAAGATTGAAGTTAGAAAATAATGACAGACATTTGACTTTCAGGTTTCATACCCTTCAGAAAATTCATACTAATGCAAGACCTACTATTCTATTATCTTTCTAAATTTCTAAGAGCAATATTTAAAAATTGTCCTTATTTTTGGGCCTTTTTCCCACTTCTGTTTATGGCTTTGTCCAGATTTCTTGCTCTGAGGCTGAGAGGTATGACAAATGTGTCAGAGCCATCACCGTCAGCCAGAGACATTTCAAATTGTGACATACTTGTTGCACCATACTTCCCACATAGTGACTCTGAATGTGTCCAAGTAAGGAAGGAGCAGTTATGCAGTGTAAGCGTGTGGAATATCCCCCCATCCAAGGTAGGCACAAGTACTACAGTGGCTTTTCATCTGTCCTTGATTTTACAGAATGTTCTGGTTTTCTGTCATATTTTGGTACTGTTTATTTATGCGTCTTCTTATTCAGAAAATGCACGTTGCCGTTCCTATTGCTCTCTGTTTAAGTAGTAATGCTTTAATGACCATCAGGTAAGCTTGTCTGAGACTGTAAGATGCAAGTAAGCTTTAATAAGCATACTGTTAAAAAATTACCTACATTGAAAGCCTTTTTGTTGTGGCCATACAGAGAACATTTACATAACTAGATAGAGTATAAGCCTTAGGTATTGCAATGCATATGTATTTGTAATAAAGGACAGGATTACAGTATTTTCAGAAGCTTATTACATTTGTTAGAGACTTGCAGTCATCTTTGCAGGCTTTACCCTTAATCTAAACAGAATACCAGTCTATCATGTGTAGTCCATAACCTGTGCAGTAATCCTTTAAGCAATTTATCTTGAGCTTGTTTCTTGTTTGCTGTTCATTTTTTACTTTGATCATGTTTTCCCTATGAAACAAGTAGATAGTTGTTGTCAGGCTCAGGCAGCAGGTGTTTTTTGGATAAGAAACATTTTTATAAGTGGGGGTATCACAGGTATTGCTACTTTCAGCATGTTACTTGGTACTTTTATAAAGCTGAATATAAATTATAATTAGAACTGCAGTGCAAGGAGAAGTGGTTTGAGTTGAGTGCTGCTTGTTTTTTATACTTGATTTTCACTGGCGTTCCAGTAATGTATTTAAAAAGTAATTTATTTTTTCATGCCTCACACCCTTTTTGTTTCCATCTAGATATTAAGTAAGTTGTCATGTGTAGCCAATGCATTGAAATATTGTTTTCTTCTACACTTTATTTTGTCTTGACTAGACTCTCATAATGATGGTTTGGCACCCAGGGCAGCATATTTAATTAAAGTCCCACTTTTTGAGGTTTTGAGCATAGCCCCACCCCTTTCTAAGTGGCCACACCCATTCTCATTGGCCACACCCATTCAGCTGTCTCCTGCAGTCCCCCTTTGATTTGAAGTCACCAGCCACCATTGGCTGCTGGTAGTGTGAGAAGTACAAGTATATAGTATTTATATTAGCATACACCATACCAGTTCTGAGGCATTGTGGATGTGATGTTAGTGTCAGCAATCTTCACCATATGGTACATTATTTTCACACCAGTTTTAGCTTTCAATTGGAGATCGCAGTACAATAAGGATAGGGAAATCTACCCTTGCTGTCACTGTAATGCTATCTCAGAGCTGGTATATAAAATTTGCAGGAGGTGTGGTAGGTGCATGTGGACTTGCTCCCCTTCAAAAGTATTGAAGAATGCATGTCTTTTTGTTTTTATATTTTAAATAATTGTTCTTTTAGGGATTTGCAATTCGGCATAGTGATGTTTCAGAATAGTGGAGTTTTGGGTGAGTGGTCTTGGTTATTTGTTGTTCAATTAAACATAATTTCTATAAATCAAATGAGACCCGTATATATATATATATATATATATATATATATATATATATATATGTGTGTGTGTGTGTGTGTGTGTGTGTGTGTGTGTGTGTGTGTGTGTATATATATATATATATATATATATATATATATATATATATATATATATATATATATATATTTGTGTGTCGATGGTTGCAGTTTAGAAGAGTGAACACCCATAGTGCTGTGCAGTCTGGAAGCTAGTATGTATAATTAGTAGAGGATATGAAAGCTGCATATTATGTCATCAAATATCAAATGCTTCAAAGAGTGAACAAAAACGGGGATCATTTTAGAGTAATTCTAAAATGATTGAATTGTACAAAAAAGAAAAATATATATACTGTTGCAGAGGGGCAAGCTTCCACTACATTGTCTGCTAATTATGTATACCAACTGCAAGACTGCACAACAGAGGTGTAAGGGTAAATTTTTAGACTGTTGTAATATGATCTTACATGGAAAGCAGCTAGCAAGCTGAAAAACAAGTGAAAATGCATTAATTCTCTTCAACTGAAACTACATAATATATATATATATATATATATATATATATATATATATAGAGAGAGAGAGAGAGAGAGAGATACTCTTTTTTTTAAGACTTTGAGGGGGTATGAGATACAAGTCTTTCATCAAAAGGGAAGAAAAACATTTTTTATTTAAATACTGCTTAAATATTTTATGTTGCACTTATAGTAAACTGTGTGGTGATACTTTTTTGTACTTCTTTGTTTTTTGTCCATGGTTTAGCCAAAAAAAAGTTATCTGTTGACACTGTTTTAGTTTGTTCTCAGACCTTAGTCTTGTATCTTCAGCTGCATTTGTGTGAATATTATGTATTACTGCAAGAGTTTAGCATTATTTATACATTATACTACACTTCTATTTCTATAAGTAAATTACATTTTTTATATTTTGAACCCACTCTGGGGCCTCAGTCTTTTAGCTTCTTTCACAGTTGTGGCAGTACTGTGATCTGCCGTCAGATTTTAGCCTAATGTGGTCATTTATTACACCATTACTGGTAAATGTCTGCATAGTTTGGTGCCTTAGTCTGTAGTAGGATAGCAGTAGTGGCAGTATTGTGATTTCTGCTCCATGATTTGTGCTTCAGTATTTTTATATCGGTATATACCTGCTTAAAGTTGCATTCTGGTACTTTGGTGCTCTAATCTGCGGTGGGATTGCAGTAGTGGCAGTACTGTGAATTCTGCTCCAAGATTTGTGCTGTATATACCTGATTAAAGTTGCATTCCAGTGCCTTTCAATTTACCTTGCTACTGTTTTTCCCCTGTTCCTTGAGTCTACCCCACCCCCACTGAGGCCTTAGGCTAATTGTTTCTGAAATTCTAACCTTAGGTCTAGAGCTCCAGTTTGATTGTTTCTCCTTAAACCTTCCACCCCTTTCCTGTTGAGGTTTTAAAAGGCTTTGTCTCTGGTTTCTGTTCCTGTGGCAATATGACTTCCAAAGTCCCTCCTTACACTCTTTCATTGCTATTGTCTATTGTGTAACCTATTTAAGTACTTTCCCACCCATTGTTTTCCATATATTTATAATACCAAATGACACCCAGCAAACCAGTATTGCATTTGAGTAAGCGTCCCTTACTACAAGTGTATTCCTGCTCATTTTCTGAGATCTTCATCTGCTTGGTGCCTTCACACAACTCTAAGGGGCCTGAGTTAATCCTGTCCATCTTTGGCAGATAAGATATTTATTTTATTGCTTTTCACTTGAATTAACTGTTTAGCACTATCCTTGGCAGATAAGATATTTACTTTAATGCTTTGCAGTTCAGCTAACTGTTTAGAGTGCTACTGCTATATTTTAGCTTTATTTGTTGATTTTGCTTTAAATAATTCTAAATTTCCCAGTAATTGAAATTGCATTGTCAAGGTATTTTGTTTAAGTTGTTGTATTGTAGCATTATATTCACAATCAATATTTCTTGGTATTATTATGTTAAGATTTTAGTAGTGCCCTGTGCAGACATAAACACCCAGAAAGTAAATTTTATTTATAACCCCCCCCCCCTTAGAACTGAAACCTATAACTTAGTGTGGCTAAAACAAAACCATTGGTGAAGACAAGCTTAGAGCTGCTAGTTTGCACATTAAAGAACACTACTATCAAATCTTAGCACAATCTAACCTAGCCTAGTGGCAAACCCAAGAGACCACTCAAGGAAACCTATGTATAACCCAGTCCATGACCTACATGCCTGGACAACACAGATATGCAATTTCCAAATATATCCATAGCTGGCTTGGTAGATGTGTGCATTCTAAAACAATGTGGCAATTATCTCATGCTCACAGACAACCATTTAATCCTTAAAAAAAAGCACAGTATGCAAGAGATGCACATACACAACTTCACTGGAGGCAAAAATCTCACATACAAACAAAGGTTGCCAAGAACACACATACACACTTCATCCACCACACATAGACCAACCTATGCTGAGGCACTAAAAAGCAATCTTCCCAAACCTCAATGACATCCTAAGCCTATAAACAGCAATGCCTATCCTCAGCAGTCTCTAAAGTACTTACCAAAATCAACACCAAACACCAGACATATGTCTACACCCACCCAAGAACAAAGCTTATAAAACAAGCCAACTCTTTACCCATGACTGTTGTCACAGGGCATTTCATTGTATGACACACAGATGCCCCACTCACCAGACTGAACAAGAAGATAATAGTTAGTTACTTATCTGGAGCCAAGATCTTCCAAGTTGCCCATGCACTGAAGTCACTACACCAAAGCTACCAGTATGATTCTCTCATAGTCCATGTGGACATTAATAAACTGAGATGTACTTTCCTGGATTTCCTGGACTATTATATGTATATTGTTGATCTCTCTGAATATGTGTCTCAGATGGGTATGCATCTTGCTGCTCACAGGTATGTGTCAAGAAACTCCACACCCTACAAGCTTTCCTCACTCTGGAGAATATAGACATCTGTGCCGTTACTGAAACATGGTTTCAATTCACAGAAAGTAATCTGGCAGTGCAAGACTTCAGTGCCTTCTACACATTTAGACCATCAGCTGCAGAGACGAGGACCAAAGGTGGAGGAGTTTCAATCTGTATTAGCAACAAGCGTGGCTCTATTTCGGTTAAACAAGACAATGCCCTGGAATTTATACATGTGCAAATCACCATAGACAAAGTCCCATACCATATCCTAGCAAGCTACAGGTCACACTCTATGTGCCTAGAATCTCATAGCTCATATGTAGAACTACTGGAGATACTCACCATTAAACCAAATACCCTATTCATGGGCAACTTTAACTACCCCTCTATAGACTGGCAAACCTACACTACTCATTTACAGGCACAATGACTTTATTAACACAAATACCCTTGGCCAGGTAGTGCACACACCCACCAGGGGTTCAAACATGCTGGACCTGGTACTCACCAATATGGGAGACTGCTGGACCCCCCCACTCCACCACTGTCACATCCTCACTGGTAAGGTCAGACCACAAAGTGGTTTCCTTCAAAATAAAAATCAACTCTGTAACCCCACCAAACCCTACAACACTGAGGAACTATTCCAAAGCAAACTACATGCTATTAAGCAATAGTTTGTTAAAATTCAATACCCCTCCCAACCCCAAGTTAAGAGTAACCTATGTGGAATTGGTCATAGAGACCCTGTGCAACTATGTAAATGGATGTATAGGGCTGCTGTACCTACTAGAAATAAACCCAAAACAAACCACACTGGTGGAATCCTAAGCTTAATAGGGTATATAATGAATGGAAAAAAAATGTATGGATTAAATCAGGAAGACCAGCTACCATAATGCTAGGAGCTCTCTTATTAAACTAAACAGAAAACTAAGCTGACTAATTAAGTCCAACAAGGCCAATTACTAGGTCAAGATAGTCTTACAGGCTAAACACAACCACAAGAACTTCTACAGCTCTGTCTGAAACCTCAAAGGCATCAGACAAAGTGTGCAGAACTGATGGTCAATTGTGCTATTTTCAATGAGCAGAGCAATGCAGTGAATTTGCTGGATGACGAATTCAGCTCAAACTTCATCCCCACTCCACTGCCTCTCCCCATAAAACACCTACTAGCATAGCTCCCTAACCATTAAAAGGAACCAGGTCCTGGCGGTGCTTGCTAAGATCAAAAACACAGCCTCAGTGGGCCCCAACAATATCCCAGGATGCCTCTTAAATAGCTTGAAATATGATCACTTGACTCAACTATAACCTCAAAACAGGCTTTGTACCACAAGAATGGAGGGCTTCAGTGGTAATCCCGCTTCACAAGAATAGACCATCAATCGACCCCAGAAACTACAGATCTATTATTCTGAATTTGTCTAATATGCAAAGCTATGAGATGAATTATCATGAAAACAATCAACAAAGACATAGGCAACCTTCAGACACTGGACACACTCCAGTTTGGCTTTATCAATGGAAAGTCATGCCTAATAAACCTGGTAGACTTCTTTGAGAAGGACACCAAGACAGTGTATGAGGGGAAAACACTGCATACTACCTACCTGTACTGGCTAAGGTGTTCAATACAATACCCCACTCATGTGTAGTTGACTAACGCACTGAACTGGACATAAGCCCTACATAACTCACTGGATTACCAGCTGGCTGGTACCAGGAAGTCAGGATTGGTGATACCACCTCCATTAAGAAACCAGTCACTAGCTGGGTACCCCAGGTCTCCATGCTGGGACTGCTCTTATTTGGCATCTAGTTTTCTCAGGTAAAGGCTAATATTAAGGGCCTGTGGCTAACCAAGTTCACAGATGACTGCAAATTGGGAGTTATCATAGATTCCCCTAATGACACAAACAACTTACAAGAGGGATTAACACAGACAAATAACTGGTATCAAAGTCACAGACCAAAACTCGATGCCAAGATATGCATTATAGTACCTTTTTGGAAAACTGCCACCAAGGCTAATTACTCCATCGATAAGATACCCCTGACAGTTGACCCAGTAGTTAGTGATTTGGGATCATATGTAAACTGCAATCTGGTCTTCAGCCAACATGTGGCCAAAGTACTAAGAAAATCATTCTGTGTTGCCTGACTGTAAGTAAGGGCATGGCATCCAGGGCCAAGGAATTTGTAGTGCCACTTTATTTGGCTCTTATCAGACCAATAATGCCCCTTTGGCATGTATCTGACCAGACATATGCAACAGTTGGAATGCCCACAAAGGTTCCTTACCAGGAGAATCCAGGGTACAAATAGTTTATCCTATATGGATCACCATAAGGCCCATTCTCTATACTCTGTCTCTTATAGGTTACTGAGAGGCAGTCTATGCCTGGTATACAAGACATCCTCAGATCCAGCTCCGATGAACCATTTATACACCTGCAGTATGAACAGTATCAGAACCACCAGATCCAAGGATTTAAATTTTGCTTCTGAATAAGACATGTTGGTGAAACAGATATGTGTAGCAGAGGATCCCTACACTCTGGAACAAGTTCCCCATCCATGTGTACCAGAGTTCATTCCTAACCCTATTTAAACATAACCTTGATAACTGGACAGGAAATCGGAAAACAACCCTGGGTCTATCCCCCATGTCTCTTATGGACAGAGGCAGACAACAATGCCCAAAATAACATATCCCACCACAAAACCTCTATAAACTTCCTAACTAACATACCCCCTCAAAAGCCCTGGTGGTCATTAGTCTAATATATACCTATGAACCACATAGATGGAGTCTTCCCTTCAAATTGCTGAATTACCATATCGTCAAGTCCAACAATGTCAAGACCATAATGTTGTAAATCCACAGCAATGAAAGTTGATAAAATTGAGTCCTGTAACATTGTAAATTTGCTGTAGTGTCTGAGTAGTGCAGTATTGCTTTAAGACATCATATAGTATAGTAAACAGTAATGGCGGATGTTCCGGTTAATGGTGAAGAGACTTTTTGAAGTTGTGTAGTATAAGTTTTAATGGAAAGGGTAAGGATGATTTTTTTTGTTGCTGGTTATGTTCTTTGTTTGAAGAGAAGTCTTGTTGTTGTTATTTTCAGTTTTGGGATAAGTGAGTGGGACTGGGAGTAGTGATTTTTGGCAGTATGTAGGTGTTTTGCTGAAGGAACAAGTGTGTAGTTTAAAACGTATGCATACATTCTGTATGGAGATTGCTGTACAGTGGGGATAGGGAAATTTACCTTTTCTCCACTGTGGTGCAATTTCAGAGCTAGTATATTTAATTTGCAGGCAGTGTAGGGAGTACATAGAGGCTTGCCCCACTGCAGAGATGTTAAAGAAAATGTGTGTTTAGTTTTAGTGTTTGAGTTGGAGGAAGTAGTATGTACTGTATGCACTGGAAATTTTGATATTTTGGGCTTCGCTGTTTTGACTTTTTGATGTTTTGGGCTTTGATGTTTCGCTTTTTCATTGTTTTGGTGTTACAATGCTTTGGTCTCAATGATTTGTGGTTTGATGCAGTGGTAATTTGGTATTATGAAGCAAATATATATATATATATATATATATATATATATATATATATATATATATATATATATTGGTGTACTTCAAATGATCTAAACAGCATAATATCAGCAGTCAAATGATCGACAGTCAAAATATCTAAACTGCAAAATATTGACAAAATCAAAGTTATACTGGGAAAGGTTTTATGCCCTTTCCACTGTTCTGCATCCTCAGAGTTGGCATATTTAATTAGCAGGGGGTGTAGGGAGAGTCCTACAAAAACACTGAAAAATGTAATAAAATCTAACTATGTAGAAAACCATTTAAAAATCTGAAAATATCAAACCACATTTTGTCAGTGTTTTTCCAGGGGGACAAATCACCACTGCACCAATCATGTATCCCTGATAATTTTATATACCAACTGCAAGGTCATGCAACAGTGGGGAAGGGAATAATCCCTTTCACAGTATAACAATGATTTTGCTGATATTTTGTGTTTAGATATTTTGACTGTCAATCATTTGACTGTTGATTTTATACTGTTTAGATATATTTATGTAGAAGGGTGACATGTTGGCACAGTAGATAGCATTGTGACCTCACAGCAAGAAGTTCCCCGGTTTCATTCTTGGCTAGGGTGCCTTTCTGCATGTCCTCCCTATGTTCTCAGATGTTTCCTCTAGGCGCTCTGATTTCATCCCAAAGAGATGCAGTAGGTGGAGTGGCCATTCTAAATTGGCCATAGATATATGTTTGTGTGCTGTGGAAGAACTACCACTTCAGGGCTAGCCACCCAGTGGTGTAAACCTTGGCTCTAGATGATTGTTACTATTGAATTGATACCCTGACTCCATGTGCAGAAATGGGAAAAAGGGGTGATGGATATGTTTAAGTAGACCCATACATTGGGCCTAAAAAAATATCAGATGTACCTTTAGATGAAAAATATAATACATTGAACATATAAAATGATCAAAAAAGGAAGATAGCTTCCTTTTTTGATTGGGTGAAGTAAAAAAAAAAAAAAAAACAATTAGCAGACATAATTTTTCTGAAAAAAGTACTGATAGGAAAAGCGTGTTCAGTTCCCCAGCTCTAAGCATTACAGTACAAAACACTCTTTTCCTAACAGTAACAGTACACAGAACACACACACACAAATGCACACTTAGCCACACCAGTTCAAAACACAACATATGTCTATCCCCTTCCCTTGCCCTTACTCTAACAGTAACCTGCAAACAATTGCACAACCATACTAAATCTTAATGCCAAAACTTTTATTACAAATGAAAGTTTTGGCATTACTACCCACTCCCACTTACCTTATACTTGATAATCCACAATTCAACTACTTCACTACTCAACAAGTTTGCATGTATTTGTATATACAGAACACAAAGCAGCTCTGCAGTGCCAATTGCAAAAGGGAAAGAAATACACTTTTCAGAAAATTGCACAGACTATATATCCACATTTCCCAGTTTGCATGCAAACACAAACAAAATTATTTCACTCTGATGGCTTCTTACGTATACCAATTCCATGATTAACAACCACAACTACAGTACAATACCACACATATTGCACTGTAGTTGATGACAGCTCATTCAACCTATTGTGAATTTGACTAACCACACAGCTGACTAAAGTATACACCACATTTTACACCCGAGTAAACATATAACAGAACTGTACCAATGTATATATATATGTGTGTGTGTGTGTGTGTATGTATGTATATATATATATATATATATATATATATATATATATATGTGTGTGTATGTGTATATATATATATGTGTGTGTGTGTGTGTGTGTGTGTGTGTGTGTGTGTGTGTGTGTGTGTGTGTGTGTGTGTGTGTACAGAGAGAGAGAACAAGTGAAGACTTGTACTATTAATCTGTGCAGAAGAAATTATAGTAACAGGGATTCAGAGCCAGGGGATGCTGTCATTGCTGTTCCAAAATGGAGGAGAAAGGGTCTGCCTTCTTTAATCAAAGAATGAGGTTGCAAGCCACATGGAATCTCCAGGAAACCAAACTGAAAATCAGATAAGTGGAAAAGAACTGGCAAAATTTGCCTGTGCTACTTGAAAAGGAAAAGTGTGAGCACGCTGCTGTTTGACTTTGGAAAGGTCTATAGCACTCTGAACTAGTGAAAATTTTGAACTATTGTATTTCTCCCTGAAAAGTCTGGAAGTTCATATTGCCAAAGAGTGAACCAATTAACAAGTCTCTGTGTTTCTGAAATGAGTTTACTTTGATATGCTTTTGTTTGTAGCTAAGAGTTTATTCAGTAGAAGATGCTATTTTCATAACACAAATACTTGCAAAGTATTTTCTTCATTGACATTTGGCCTGAAATGCTTCCATTGAGCTAATATTCTCCAAGATACCACACTGCTTGAGAATGTAGGCATATAACAGCTTCCTTATAAAAAGAAATCCCTTGAGGAAATCTTTTTATGTTGCACAATTTATAAGTAAGGGCATGACATCTACGTCCAAAGAGGTCATTATTCCCTTGTACTCCACCCTTATCAGACCAGTCATAGAGTACAATGCTCACCTCAGCATGTACTTGACTAAGCATATGCAGCAGCTAGAGTGACCTCAGAGGTCCCTTACAAAAAATACAAGGTATAACAAACCTGCCTTATGTGGAGTGCCTTAAAGTCCTTTCCCTCTACTCAGTTTCCTATAGATTGCTGAGCGGTGATCTGTGCCTGGCTTACAAGGTATCCACAAACCTCACACTTATGAATCTCCTGAATATTTGTAAATAAAACAGTATCAGAAATACAAGGTCTGGGGACTTGAATTTTGTCTTTGGCCTAAACAGAATATGCTGGAGAGACAGATTCTGTATGTGTCCCAGAGACTGCCCCTCCTGTGGAGCAAGTTTCCTATCCACGTGAAGCTGACTTCATCTATTACCCAGTTTAAGAGCACCCTTCACCAGTGGATGGGGAATAGGAAATTTACACCAGGTCTGGCACCAATGTCCTTTATGGACAGAGATAGCTTATGGATCATTATTATTTTGGGAAAACTTGGCTTAGAAAGGTCCCCTGGGCCATTAGCCTAGTAACAATCTATGAATCTTTGAATCTATAACAGTGGCAACAGAAAATATGCCTATAGTAGCACTACATGAATTGTTTCCCCATCCATGCAAACATGTCCAAGTTTTAAGTAGTGTCTGTTAAGCTGTGCTGACAAAGCCATTAAGCTTCTTTCTGCAACACCCAAAGCAGACAGCCACTCTGAAGCAAAAACAGAGTTCTAAGAGTGAAACATGTAAAACAATTAATACCCCATGGTTAAATGAACTGTGTGAGAAGCAGTGCTGTAATGACAAGTATGGATGAATGCTTTAACAAAATACTGAAAGGCAGTTTAACAAAATTGTGATGCATTGTGGTTTGAAATTATTTATGACACGGGGAAACCTGTTGGAAATTTTCCATTGAAAGAAAGTAATGATAGTAGCCTGAACAAGTGGGACAAAGGGATAAAGTTCTGACTATGGCCTAGGCTTCCTGCATTTCAATACCAGCTTTGATACTTGATAGCACAGGGAGTGAGGAAGGAGGAGCCAATCATAGGGGAAGAACAAATGCTTGACATACATTCATGTAGTTGGCTTCCTGGTGGATATTGGGAAATAACATTGTGATTTTTCCTAAGGTTGGGTAGAGTAGTCCTGCTAACAGTAGCCCTTTGTGGAAGAGAGGAGTGGTGTAGCACTGATATTACTGGATGGTGCTGGGAGTAGGAAGTGGGAAAATTCTTCTCAGTAGCATTATGCTGCTGCTAACCCAAGTGCCTCAGTTTCCTTAGTGGCCTGGAGCATGGCTAAGAGTATGTTTGAGGGAGACTAGTCAGACTTAGACTTGGTAGATAAGGAGTGTCCATTGAAGTATCTTTTGTTCAGCTGCAAGGAAGAAATGAGAAAAAAGTGTTGCTATCACGAGTGTGGTGTCCTTAAAGAAACTGAAGCAGTAAATGATTTAAAAAAAAGTGTTTGAAAAATGTCTGTGGCAGCACAAAATATCTATTTTGAAATAAGGGTGGAAAAAGGTACTGAAGAAATTGTTATGCTGGCTTTCTGAGAAAATAAATCAGACAATTCTAAATTGTGTGCAATAGAAAATTGAAACTGTATTAGGTATAAACAGTAATGTTTAATATCATGGTGTTCTAAAACAGGTCATAAGCATTGCTACGCAGATATACACTCAGTAATACTTCTATATCATTCTGACTACATGTGGCTATGTAAACAAGTGGTGTATTTAAAAAAATGAATCCAAGCAAATGGGACCCATTGTAGTGACAGAACAATAAAGAAACAATATTTTTGGTGAAAATCTGTCAATTTAATGGTATGCAGAGTGAACTTTTAACAAGTTTCTGAAGATAATTCCATTTATGATGTACTGAAACAGTGACTTTGCAAATTATCCTAGCTAAACAAGTGAAATCAATATCATCTAGAAAATGGTAAATTTTATCTGAAGTCAAAATAAAACTATGTTGCTTGTAAAATACATTGGTAGAAACTGTATTTAGATGAGGTGTGTGTGTGTGTGTGTGTGTGTGTGTGTGTGTGTGTGTGTGTGTGTGTGTGTGTGTGTGTGTGTGTGTGTGTGGTAGAAACTGTACTTGGCTAAGAGATGTCTGTGTGCATGCAAGGAGGATTGCTGGAAGCTAAAACAAAAAAACAACAAAACAAAAAAAAAAAAAAAAAAAGAAACCTATGAAAAGAAATATGCAATGTATAAGAACCACAAATACTGGAACTTTATGCTGCACTGCATATCACTAAGTGTAGATTATACTGATTTTATCTAGCAAACAGTGGTGCTAAACTAGTAGCAAAGTATATGAAAAGCATTAAAAAAAGTTTACCTGAGTAGTGACTTGTTGATACTGAGAAACTGTTACACTTATATCACTTTTATATAAAGAAAGATATTTACCCTCTGTTCATATGAGGACTTGCTCTAGCAATAAACGTGATTCTTTAAGATGATTAAAGGTTTGCTTGGAAAATAAACTTCTCTATTGATAATGTACAAAACTTAAAACACAAATTGTTGTAAAATTCCTTTGTCATGACAGACTGTGAAACTAAAGTCTGCTAAACTATGTGACAGTGAAAAGGGAGTTCATTACTGTGTTCTACAAAAAAAGAAAAGTGTATGCAGGCCCAGGGAAATTCATTTTGAAGTTGCACAATCACTTGTTTTGAAAAATGATAGGGAAAAGAGGCAATAAACAAAATGATAAATGTGCTGTTATCATATCACACTCTTGGCCTTTTACAACTTTGCAAGAAATTATGCTATTAACTCAGATTATAAACTATTAAGGTAGCCAGGGGATGCTATCTTTAAGCTTGGAGAATCAATAGCAACATTGAAACATATGGTTTCAGAAAATGAAAGCAAAATAACAGAGTTTTAACAAGCTTTTTATTTGACCTTGACCTTCAAAAGAGATGCCAAAAATAAGAAATTGTTTTGTCCAAAAGACTCTGAATTTTCTTTGTAGTTTGAGGCAGAGAAACATAATAGTAAACTGAAAGCAGTAACTAGGCAAAGTAATATCATGACTGTAAAGGAATAAGCAGCTGTATTTAAATAGTACTTGGGGTTCTTTGAAGAATGAGAACGAAAGATTAAAGAAGGATAGGAAAAGTATGAACAGCGGTGTAGCTAGAAATGTTTGCACTTGGGCCTGTCCCCTGATTTACTGCCACCCTCAACTTTAACTTCAGGAGGGAAAAATATATTTGTAGCACTCAGCTGCCACATTTAATGACACACAGTGCTACAGTGTTTCAGTTCAGGAAAAACAATATGCTATTTTCTACTATAAAACAATAACAAGCTGCTTGCTACAAATGTCGCAAGCAGATGCTACACTTTATGCCACACAAGGAGCATTACAGTGCTTGAGTTCTGGCCACAAATACAATACTTACATTTCAATACTGGTATGCATTAAAGGCTAATAAAGACATGTGTATGAATCCTACTGTGTAATTGATATAAAATGGAGTATATCCAATGTATTCATGGAATAAATGGGGTCTGCTTTAGTTAGTCAAACTCACTAATCATCGAATGCCTCTTCGTTGAACCCTATTTGTCGAAGTCTTCATCTGTTGAATGATTGTTTCAGCAAACTTTTTCCCCCTGTAAGTAACCAGTGGGCCATCATTGGGATTTTATCCTTTTCTCCACTGTAGTGCAATCTTGGAGTTGGTATATTTAGTTAGGGAGTTGTGGGGGGGGATGCAGCCCTCCATCAGGTTGGGTTTTAAAAATGCTGTTTTTGATGTGGTTGGTAGGTTAGCCAACTTTTTACTTAACATGGGAAGCAGATTTTCTGAAACGATCATTGAATGGATGAAGTTTCGACAAATAGGGTTTGATGAAGAGGCATTCGACATTTAGAGCATTCAACAATGTGATATAGACCTGAATTAATGTATACATTTTAAAATATTTTAAATTAATGTAGACGATTAAAATCTGTTGGAAATATACAGAAATCAGAACTCATTTCATAACATATGTATAATTTTATTGATATTTACAAAATACATGTGAAAGAAAAATTAGATTTTATTTAATTAAAATATAAAGCTAAACCTTTCCAAATGGTCTCATACATAGGATTAAATCATTGTACAACAGTTTTAATCACTGAAGCTAAAATTTTGGAATCAGTATCAGAGAAACTAATTCTTCCTTACCCTCATATACTACATGTTTTAAGTGCTATTCTTCTCTTGTTTGGTGATCATAAAGGGAGATAAAATCATACAAATCTGGTGTATACATGATTTTTAGAAAGGATAATTAGATATTTTGAATAATGTATAACAATTTCAGCAATGAAAGCATTTTTACTGAAAACATCTTATTTTAAAAAAAATGGTGTGTGTGTGTGTGTGTGTGTGTGTGTGTGTGTGTGTGTGTGTGTGTGTGTGTGTGTGTGTGTGTGAGAGACAGTGTATGACGAGGATGCCTGTGTCAACGTAATGCCACCTGAGGTAATTACCATCATTACAAAGTGCTTTTTGCACTGGTTGTAATATGGGGCAATTCAGGGACATGCAAATTGATAAATAATGATGTCTTTCTCATCGTGGCTGAAAATGTGCAGTCATGTACCTTGTAAATTAGTGCTGTTACATGTCAGAATTCACAACAGGCTATCTGTTATGATAACTGACCATTATTCTGTTGACAGTATAACCCATAATGGCAAAAGTAACCTTAAGATGAAAGAAGCTACTGAGAAGCTCCAATTAGAGAAAAAAAACAATCATTGATTATGGTGTTAAAGAGCATCACATCAGAGCTGATGTGAACAAGAAGAATAAGACAAGAAGATGACAAAAATGGTTTACTACTTGCCAGTGAATATAGAATTATAGATAAAACAACACAGTAGCAAAGCTCTGAACTTTGCAATTTAATTTCTAATAAATATATAATATATGTGTGTGTGTGTGTGTGTGTGTGTGTGTGTGTGTGTGTGTGTGTGTGTGTGTGTGTGTGTGTGTGTGTGTGTTTGTGTGTGTGTGTATAATGGGAGTGTAGAGCACTTAGAAGCAGGTGTGTTGCAGTTTTCATGTTAGTGTGATCTCTGATTTGGGGGATGCAGGTGGGCTTGCCCCTCCACTTTTATGTTGATTAGTTGGGTTTTGTTTGTGTGTATGTTGTGTTGGTTTGTTATGGTGTAGGGAGGAAGGATTTGTATGTGTTTTTCTCTGTGTGATGGAGGGTGTTTTAAAAAACAGTGTCACTTACTTAAAATTCAGTATTATGAAGTTTCAGTATAGTGACATTCTTTTTTTTATTTTTTGGTGTAGTGTAGTTTTGGCACTCTGGTCTTGAGATGCTGAAATTCGATATTTCAGTATTTCAGGATTTACAAGTGGACCCATGTATAACACAGAGTATCTCATCAAACACTGAACACTCATAAAAGCAAAGAAAGAAAGAATAATCATTGCAGATCATTCAGATCACTTAGCCTCATTGCTAATTATATATACTTACTCCAAGATTGCACAGCAATAGAGTAAGGGCAAATTGCCAGACCCTGCTGCATCGCAATTGCTTACAAGAGGCTGCTGGCAAAACTCCATAGAAAAGAAAGTTTGTTCATATGGCAATCACTCTTATCTACAGCTTCAAAAAGCATCTGCTGTTATGAGCATTCGCTGTTTTGACCTACAACAATATATCTATCTATATATCTCTATCTATATAGAAATATACCTACATAGATAGATAAATATATATATATATATATATATATATATAGAGAGAGAGAGAGAGAGAAAGAGAGAGAGATACATTGATGCCATTCATTCAATCAAATCAGCTGTTGATCAATTTAGTGAATGATTATTAATAGTAGTCTATTTTTTTCATTCACTGAAGTGTTAAGAATTTGCTTATATAGAGAATCACATATCTGCGGGTAAGGTAAGGGAGTTTGTGTGAGTGTAGGAGGGTTATCCTTGGGTTAAGTGAGGAAATAGTTTTATTATAGCATGTGAGTGTTTGTCTGTTGGTGTATATTTGCTTTTTTATGTGTCCAACCTGTCTATATTTGTGTCAGCATTATGGAGAGTGTTTTTGAAAGGTAAGGTGCAGGGGCAGGGTTAGTGTTAGGGTTAACAGGTATTAGTAATAATAAATAACTAATACCTGCTAACCCTAGGTATTAGTAATAATAAGTAAATAATGCCTGCTAACCCTAAACCTAACCCTACCCCTGCCCTTAATCTTACCCCTGTACCTTACCTTTCAAAAGCCCTTACTACAACTCTGACACTATTCAGACAAATTTGACCTGAATGTGTCCTGGGGTTTTGGTATTCCAATTGCAAAAGGAAAGTGTGCCCTTCCTTTTGCAATTTGTTTTTGATGCTTTGAGTTGCTCAGTATGTTCAGTTTCAAAATGTTGGCATTAATCACTTCAGTGTTGATGCCTTTACATTCTGATAATTCAATATATACTATGTATATGAGTTTAAATTGATTGCAGTGATGGGCAACTCACCTTTAGTTGATCTCTTCCAGTGATCCCTATTTCATCAGTCACTAGAACAGGTTTTATCATGGGATGGGCAATTCTTTCCATTCCATGGACTTGACTGAATTTGTCTGATGAATCCTGATCTGATGAAATATGGATTAGCTACATGACATTTTACCATATACCATACATGTATGTATATAAGTATACATTGTAGTGACTTCTGAAAAAATAGAAATAAATGTAGAACATATTTATATTTATATTTTCTGACTTTTTCTTTCTTTTGTTTTTTATTTTTATTAGTTACATGTGCTGGTCTTAAATATTCCCAATATCTCAAGAAAGGTCACCTGGGGAGTAATGAAAGTATGTTGTTGTCATAATTTTTACAAATACCGGACCGGCATTTTTCAATTAAGTATTATTAGAAAAGGTTACATTTGGTAGTCATAGAAATGTTCTGTAAAACTTTCACAACTTTTGTTTTTTTTTTTCAGTTTGTCACATATTTCTCTGTATCTAGTGTAGATGCATGTTTGCTTATAATTTGTTATACATATTATTAATAATTGTGATATTTGTTAACTATGAAGGCTGATAGTAATACACAGTACAGTACAGAAAAAGACTCCTAATGTTAAAGAACATATTATTGTAGCGTTAGCTCGCGGTGGTGGTGCTGTGGTAGCGTTGTCGCCTCACAGTAAGACGCTGTCTGGTTCAATTCTCAGCTACAGTGTCTTCTGCGTGGAGACATGTGTGAATGGTGTACCTTCATTGAAGGTTGTGCGTCAGGGCTGGTAACTCGGCATGTAAAAATTAACTACCAATCATTAGCGGACCAGAGTTCTGCTGTGGCGACCCCTAACCTGGAAAAGCCGAAAGACGCAAGCAAGCTTCCACTCAAAGAAGAGTTAGATAAAAGCATGAAATAAATATATTGAATCTCTGCCAAAATGCATACTTTAATTCAGTTTTAATTCCCCTTTTGATAAAACGATTGTGGAGTTTTAACCAGCTACCTTACATGCAATGCCTTCATAAAGACAGACTACAACACATACACAATGTTAAATAACAGGCACACAGTACATTTTCAAAGACTATATTATTACAGCACATGCAAACAGGGGTAATACTCCCAGTACCTTCATGTAGGTTTACCCCTGCCTTACCTCTACATGCTATTATTCTAAAACTGAAATTGCTAGTGCCCTGAAATTGAAATTTGTCTGCAAATTTAGTAAATAGGATTACAATGCTGAGTATCTGATTAACTTCATCTCTCAGTGTAAAACAGCTTAAAAACTAAGAGGAATGAGAAACTTGCAGAGGAAATTAGCAGCTGCTGTGTGCTGTGAGTTGTCATTTTCACATGCTGCAGTCAAATTCTGATGTCAGTATGAGAAGCTTAGATTAGAGCAGCAGTTCACAATAGTTAAAACACACATTCAGATTAAGCAAACAGGAGTGATTTTATATATAGTCAAGATTGCTTATAATACTAGAATTACTAAGAAGAGTAAACATATTATGAATAATATACAAATGCACAAGAAATGAAATATTTAATATGTAAGATTAATAAAAGAGCAATGTCAGTAAGTTAAGAAATATGTACAACAGCTCTTGGATGGGAGATTTTGAAAATGCAAGAGATATAGCATAAGGTAGAATACTAATAGGAAAATAAGTAAAAAAAATCTTTAAATAGCAAACTGCTTCTAAGAGATATGTCTATTACATGTATCTGCATATACCAGAGGTGTGAATATACAAGATCTCATAACAATTTACATATAAAATCATATAAAATGTTTGAAAATAATCTGAAAACTGAAATTTGAAGCATGGCCATGTGAACTTTGAAGATTTTTACATAAGATTGCCTAAGGTGACTCATTTCATAGGTCAATGCTGAAATTTGAATGTTTTATTGCTGAATCACTACATCCATTTTGATATAAAGTAAAGTAGATTTTTTTAATATATTTAAATCCAAGAAGGGAGAATGGGATTTGAAATTAACACATTATGGTTTTTGAATACAATAAAGACTGAAAATATTTTTACTTCATAGAAATAGCAAGGCATTCTCTTCAACTTCAGTAATGCACATATTTTATGAAGTAGTTTAATAAGCTAAAGGATTTTTAAATATTTTGATGTTTGTCATGTTGTGTTAAACAATTTTGAGATATAGACACTTGTACTCTAAAAATTAATGCAGACCTTTTGTTAGATCTATAAAATATATGTGTATCTTTTAGCATGATAAATATATATGTTTACTGATTTCCCTTTGTATTATAGTTAAGTATGATAAGATTACCTGTCACCTGTAAGTTGACAGATGTCTTTATCTCTTCAGGTCCCACTCTGTTATACTTATTTATTTACAGATAATGTTGAATGAGCAAATAATTTAGGAAAATGTAATGGGTAATTCATACTACTATTACATAAATAGGTATATAACATACTATTTGTTGGATTATTTAATATTTGTGATTAATAGAAGAGGATTGTTAATTTTTTATGCTGTAATGGGTAATAGTTTTAAATGGCAAAATACATAACTAAATTAATAGTCTCCTATTATTTTGACCTATGTATAATATTCCATCAATTATTTGTAAGTCACTATAGATTGCAGATAGTTTTTTGATTAATTTTTAGATGTTGGTAGGTAGAGAGATAGTATAAGATAGTATAGTAGTTTGTCTATTCAATAGGCAAACTAGGAATGATGGTATCCACAGTAGGTTGTGTTTTATTAGCAATCTATAAAATTATAGTTGTAGACTTGTCTTTGATTTTATTTATGAAATTTATAGTTTAGCTTGTAGAAAAGAAGAATTGTTAATATAGTGTTGGAGGAATGCATTACAGTCATATATAATTAAATTAATATGGTGGATAAACATGTCATTATCTTTTGAAAGAAATTGTTTTAAATACACAGTATGGATAGTTTCAATCTCTTATCTGTTAATGTAAATGGATTAAATAATGGCAACAAAAGGCAACCAAATGATATATCTAAAATTAAACATAAGAGACATTATATTCTTGCAAGAAACTCACTTGATAGATAAAGATGTGCAATATTTAAATAACTTAGGTTATGAAATGTTATCATCTGCTGTTATACTTTGGAGAAAATCTATTGTAATGTCTAAGGTCATGGAATCCATTGATGATGCCAAAGGAATGTATACATTTGCAATAATTAAATGTAACAGCAAATTTTATACACTACCTAATTTTACTGGATCCCTGTAATAGGTGCAAGAGTAGCTAAAGATCATTTAAACTTACTACAAAGTCATCAGAAGGGTAGTTTAATTTTAGCAGGAGATTTTAACTGCATGTCTAGTATAGAAGATACAAGTGAAAGGAAGAAAGCTAAAATACTGGCCTCAGTTAAAGCAGCTAAACCACTCAATTGATTAGCAATAATAATTTAGTTGATTTACTAGTAAAAGCAGAAGATAAGTCATTGTTCTTCACTCATTATTCTTATGTGCATGGGATGCAAACTAGAATCAATAAGATTTATGTGTCTATAGATTTAAGTGAATTATTTTAAAACTATTCCTTGTCCTTTATCTGATCATAATGCACTAAGTATTAATATAGTAATGGATATAAGGAAATTTCAGATTATTTATGGAATCCCAGTATATACAGTGGATATAAAAAGTGTACACACCCCTGTTAAAATGTCAGGTTTTTGTGATATAAAAATGAGATCACAATAAATCATTGTGAAACTATTCCCACCTTTAATGTGACTTATAAGCTGTACAATGCAATTGAAAAACAAACAAATCTGTTAGGGTTAAAAATATGGAAAATAAAAAATGTGCAATAAGCTGGTTGCATAAGTGTGCACACCCTTAAACTAGGTTGGCATAATGGTTAAAGTGTTTACCTTATAGACACAAGGTGCAGGGTTTGATTTTGACATGGGGTAATTGGCTAAGCTTATAATAGCCCCCATGGGCATTTAGCCTAGTACTAATCTATGAACCTATAAACTTATGAACTTTGTTGAAGCACCTTTTGATTTAATTACAGCATTTAGTCTTCTTGGGTACACACCTGCCATCAAGGAAAGAGACTCTGATTAACCACAAATAACGTTCAGCTGTCCTAGTACGATTTTCATGACATTTTTCAGTTGCCTGCTACAGCAAAAGTCATGGTTCGCAGAGGCCTTACAAAACATCAAAGGGATCTCATTTGCTGAAAGGTATCAGTCAGTAGAAGGGTACAAAAATATGTCCACAGCATTGGATATACCATGGAACACAGTGAAGACAGTCATCAAAAAGTGGAGAAAATATGGGACAACAGTGACGTTGCGAAGAACTGGATGCCCCTCTAGATTTGATGAAAAAACAAGACAACAACTGGTCAGGGAGGCTGCCAGGAGACCTACAGCAACACTGAAGGAGTTGCAGGAATGTCTGGCAAGTACTGCTTGTGTACTACATGTGACAACAATCTCCCATATTCTCTATATGTCTGGGCTATGGGGTAGGGTTGGAAGATGTAAGCCTTTTCTCACACAGAAAAACATCCAGGCCTGGCTAAAATCTGCAAAACAATACAAATCACCCAAAGCATGTGGGAAAATGTGTTATGGTCTAATAAGACCAAGGTTGAACTTTTTGGCCAAAAACAACACTTTGCATCACCAAAAGAACACCATCTCCACAGTAAAACATGGTGGTGGCAGTGTCATGCTTTGTGGTTGCTTTTCATAAGCTGTAATTGGGGCTTTAGTCAAGGTGGAGGGAATTATGAACAGTCCCAAATACCAGTCACTTTTGGCCAAAAACCTTCAGGCATCTGCTAGAAAACCGAAGATGAAGAGGAATTTCACTTTTCAACATGGCAATGACCTGCAGCATACATCCAAATCAACAAAAGCATAATTTCACCAGAAGACAAAGTTTTGGAATGGCCCAGCCAGAGCCCAGACCTAAATCAAATAGAAAACCTGTGGGGTGACCTGAAGAGGCCTGCACACAAGAGATGCCCTCACAATCTGACAGATTTGGAGGGCATTTGCAAGGAAGAGTGGGCAAATATTTCCAAGTCAAGATGTGCCATGCTTATAGACTCCTATCCAAGAAGACTGAATGCTGTAATTAAATCAGAAAGTGCTTCAACAAAGAATTAGTATAAAGGTGTACACACTTATGCAACCAGCTTATTGACCATATTTTATTTGTTATATTTTACCCCTAACAGATTTGTTTGTTTTTCAATTGAATTGTACAGGTTATAGGTCACATTAAAGGTGGGAAAAGTTTTGAAATTATTTATTGTGGCCTCATTTTATATATCACAAAAACCTGGCATTTTAATGGGGGTGTGTACACTTTTTATATCCACTGTATGATGAAATTAAAATAATTTAATAGTTACCTTAAGAAGAAATTAAGAATGTTTTTACCTTTAAATGATAATGGTCAGGTTAGTAAAGTCATACTATGGGACTCCTTAAAATGCATATTAAAGATAGAATGGGAAGATGGTCAAGTCATAAAATAAAAGAGTGGGATAGAGTTGTTAAAAATACAAGATGAAATACATAGAGTGAGGTCTGAACAACAAACAAAACAATTAGATAATACTGAAGTCATTAAAAAAAATTAATGACAAAATATCAAATAATTTTATGTATAAAGTGGAGACAGCTTTCGAAAAAATAAAATTGCATAGTCATGTTAATAGAAGTAAGATGTTAAGCAAAAGGGCACAAATTAATAATATCTGAAATCCTCATAGTAATATGATTACTTCAGACAGAGAGGAAATGCTTAATATTTTTAAAAAAATCCATGAGGATCTTAATAAAGATAAAAATAATAACACTGATTACAAAATTGACAATCATTTAAAGAAAAACATTTACTAATAAACATATTGACCAACAAATATCTCTGTTTAATAAGCCTATTACCCTGACAGAAGTTAAAGAAGCTTTAAAAAAGGGGAAAATGGCAAAGCTCTAGGATTAGATGGTTTAAGTATGGAATTATATAGTCTGCTTCCATTACATATTTTAGAAATTTTCTGTAATCTCATCTATACTTAAACAAGGAAAGGATAATAATTTAATTTCCTTATATAGTCCTATTATTAAATGTAGACTGTAAAATATTTACTTCCATTTTCTCTACAAGATTAAGAAATATAGTAGACAAATTAATTAATAAAGATCAAACAGCATTTATAGTCAATAGATTAACATATGATAATATAAACAAAGTAGTAACTATCTTAGATTTAGCAAAAGGAATGAACAAGAAATTGGCCCTAATTATCTTAGATATTGAGAGAGCTTTTGATTCTGTAGATTGGAGTTTCTTGTTTAAAACTTTATAAGTGTTTGCATTTCCAGAACATTGGAAAATTAAAAAATCTGTATAGAGACTTGAAAGCATATGTTAAAATTGGATCTTTCATTTCTCAAGGATTCACTTAAATTAAAGGCACAGAGCAAGGGTGGCAATTGTCTGTTCTACTATTTGCATAAGTTATTGAACTCTTAGGTATTAGTATAAGAAGCAATGAAAAAAATTGATAGATTTTCAATTAACAAAGATTGTCAGTTTAAGATACAGCTTTTAGCAGATGATATTTAGCCTTCTTATGACCTCATCAGACAACATAAGTGGACTGTTTGGCTGTACTTTAGAGACACAGGGTCAGAATGCTTAAACATACAAGTCCACAGCTAGTCGGGTTTGGCTTTATGGGCCTGAATAACCCTATTTTTTAAAGTATAGCCAAACAGTCCACTTATACTGTACCTACAAGGTCATAAAAAGGCCAAAATATGCCTGTCCACACCTAGTGGCAATTGGTTTATTGGCTCGAATGTATCCATAAAGACTTAAAACGAAAATGTAAAAAGCTGTGGACATTCAGAAGCTATATAGTTGAAACACTTGATTTCCTTAAGGGGTTATTTGTGTATATCCCATGGGCCTCTATTACAGGAGGTTTAATGTATTATGCAGTGAAAAACTCTACCTTGTTTTTTCTTGTAGTTTGTACTAACTGGTTTGTCTGTGTGACCTTTTTACTCTTTGATTTGGATGTTAGTTGTGATAATTTTACAGACACCTTAATAGTTATTGACATCAGCTGGCTTTAAAGACCCTTTATTTCTAAAGTGTAGCCAAACAGTCCACTTATATTGTGCTGAAGAGGTCATAAGAAGGTTGAAACATGCATGTCCACAACTAGTGGAGTTTAGCTTTATTTGTCTGAATATACCCATAAAGACTAAAAAAATGCAACATGTAAAAAAAGTCATGGACATTCAGAAGCCATATAGCTGAAACACTTGATGTCCTTAAGGATCCATTTGCATATATCCCATGGGCTTCTATTACAGAAGGTTTCAGGGTATCACAGTAAAACCTCTAACTTAGCTAGATTTTTCTTGTCATATTTCACATGAAGGTGGAATACAGGCAGTCAGATATTGGCTTGATCAGTCACACACACATACGCACACACACACACACACACACACACACACACACACACACACACACACACACACACACACACACACACACACACACACACACACACATATATTCTGATCAACATCATGAATTTTTGTTACAGTTGGGTATAATTTTAAATCATAATGTGTTTCACTATAAAGGTGGCTGTTATTTACAACTTAAGGTTACAGCAATGGGTACCACTTTTTCTCCCACTTATGCTGACTTCTTTATTTATTTATTTTTTACTTTATTTTTTTCAGAGTAAATTTGATTTATAATGAACAGCATATATTTTAGCATTACATAGATATGTGGCTTAGATACTGCAATGATTTTTGGATGATTTGGGCAGGCTGTATTGATCTGCTGCAAGCATTTGTTTGATATTTAAATTCTAATGAATTTGGAATTGTTTTTGTGGCTAAGTATGATTTATTTAATGTGTTTTTGGCGAGATGTTTCGGTAAATAAATTGATTGGTACTATGTCTACAAGTATACGTTGTAAACCATTTACTAAAAATTAATTTCTTACTACTTCTAGTTGCCATCCTAAGCATATTATTAGAAATATTCTGAAGGCACAATATTTTAGGTTGCATAGGCTTTGTGGTACTACTGAAATATTTGATCAAGAAACTACTAAAATGGACCTTAGATTAGTACAAAGGAGAGATAAGTATGATGTTGAAGCGGCACATCAGTTTGCATCTAGGGAACAATGGGAAAATTGGTTACAGTCTGATGATTTAAATAAAGATAGCTATATGGGGTCACATTAAAGATTAATTACGATCTATGGTAAAATAACTTTAAAATTAGGCAAATTATTAACAAATAGCAACTTTTGAAGAGTAACATGTTCATTGATTAATGCCTAGATGTTTGCAAATTTGTTTTTTTACCATGGTAAGAATATCAGAGGGACCCTATCATGATTTAAAAAAGTAATTTGTTACTTGAATAGCATACTCAATAATTAATAAGCCATATGGCTGTAACGTCTGTGGTAATTTTGTTTATTGTAAACTTGTTTTTAAAACAAAATATTTTACATCAGTCAATTACATCTAAAACATATACTATCAGTCAGCTGATTATATGTAGCTCTAAATGTTTTTATATATATATATATATATATATATATATATATATATATATATATATATATAATGTATATGGATCGCCTTCTAAAGCTCGAAAGCCCATATGATCAAAACTGATTTTTCCAAAATGTTGAATTCCTGATTGGCAAATGTTTCCCAGGATAAGAAAACACTTACCCAACATGTACTTTAGTCCACTGTAGTGCAATCCCAGAGTTGGTATATATAGTTGAGGGGGTGTGAGGGTGTAGCACCTCCCCTAGGTGTGTTTTATTTACTACAGTGTGTTTTTTTGTTTAATTTTGGACAAGTGTTTACTTTTCTGCTCAGGAATTCGAGGTTTCGTGATTTTCATCTCACAAAAATCAGTTTCGATTATATGGGATTTTCAGGTTTAAGTAAATCCATATCTATATATCTATATATCTATATCTATATATATATATATATATATATGGCTGTGTACCATTGCAGCAGTTTTTATATTGGTCAGATATCAAGACCATGGAAACAATACATAGCTGTTTATTTGAGTGATTTAACATGCAAAAGAGATAAAAGCACATTATATAAACATACAATAGTAGATGTCAGTGCACATTTCACCTTACTGGGATAGATTTAATTGTTTGTGAGGGTTTATCTTTAGCACAAAACATGAAATATTAGAAAAATATTTTAAAAAATATGGTTTATAAAGCTTGGTGCTATGTATGAGCAAATATGGTTTATAAATCTTGGGGGTATGTATCAACCAAGTTTAAATGAATATTTCTAAATATTTTCGATTTATTTAAACCTGGTAAAGGAATAACATATGTTGTAGTTGTAAGTATTGTTTGCTCCCAGTAGATGGCAATAGAATCATATGATATATTTTTCTCAGTATGATATTTTAATATTTTATGTTTCTGATGTATATTTCTAAAGTATTTTGTGATTATCATTTGATTAATTGCACTCAAATACATATTTATTTATTATTTAGATGTAAAATGTAATTAAGAAGGATCACGTGACTAGGTTATAAATAGGTATTTATGATGAGCGCAATATATTGTACTGATGATGTCAACGGGTGAAACCAGTTTGTGATTAGTTATCTTCACTGCTTGCTGCACTGATTTTCAGAATGGTTATTAAACCACTGTAAATTAGCTTTCTGAAGTGCTGGTTTTGCTCTTTTGATGAGATGTACTTTTGCACCGTGCATTTCTTTTTTTTTTTTTTTCCATAATAAATTTTTATTGAAATATATTTTCCATATACAATAAAAAATCACACACATAATTCACTACTACTACTTTCAAAACTATATACAATATCTACACGAAATGCTTCCATATGAAAATCGTCATTATTCCAACAAAAGAAAACACCAGGGAAAAAAAGACAAAACATTCGTAGACATAATTTGCGTCAATACATATCAAACACAGTTCCAATACACTATTTCCTCCACATATATATCCAAACTTTAATGTATTCCTACTAACAGTATTATGCTAATATAATATTAAAAACCTTTTCCCATATTTTCGGGTTATTAATATTTTTGTTACTTTGTTTCAGGAGTAATTTATGTGCTAATATATGCTTTATAGCCACAAGCTTAAAATTATCCCAGGATGTCTTATCTAGTTCTAACCAATTTGTAGCTATATACAGCTTCATCAGCAAAAAAATATTTATACATATTATAGTTTGTGATCTAGAGAGCTCTCTTGGAGAAATATGTAGAATCATAAATTCCCATGATAATGTTGAACTTTGATAACCCATCTTTTGTAATTGTGTTCTAAGAGAGTTCCAAAGTTTATATATACACGTGCAGCTCCAGAACATATGAAGAAGATCAGCTGTTTGATTTGTGCAATATGGACAAATTGGAGAATTTCTAGGATTGAATTTATGTAACCTAAGACGTGTATAATATGCATTATTCCAGATCATCAACCGCGTATACATCAACTTTTGAAAAGAGACCGATTTTATTGTTAAATCAATTGCTTTTAATACCTGATTATCTGCTACTGTCATTTTGTTTACCCAATACCCTGACAACAGAATTTTATCCTGGAATTTCAAGTCTTTAATGAATTTATTTGTTCTTGTTATAAATTTGACCTCCTGTTGGAGAGCCTGCCACAATTAAGAGCATTTATCCACAATCCCGGCTACAGGTTTAAAATTTTCAAAATGACTCAGAGCAAGTTCTCTGATTTGTCTCATTATAACAATATAACTCTTAGGTAGGTTCAATTCCTGTCTAATTTGTGAAACCGATAAATTAAATTTATTAAAAACATCAATCAGAGTCAAATTAACTATTAATGGGAATTTACTAAGATCAATCAACTGATTATATAGTTTAAAATTGGGATTCTTATGGAAAGGTTGAAAAAACATCATATATTGCAACAAATCTACTGATTGGAATAAGTTTTGCAAAGATAACACATATGTTTTTATGTGGTCCATAATCCCATACTTTATCAAACTATTTTTACCCAAAAAGGGTATTGCTTTAGGATTTATATTCCGATCTAAAATATGCTTATAATTCAAGACCACCCAAGTTGGTATCCATTTTGTACTAGTGACATCGTAATTAGCAATTCTTAAAATCCTATTGGCGTTCACAATTAGATAGTATACTTCAAAATTCGGTAACTCAAGTCCTCCTCTACTCTTTGGGGTCATTAATTTCTCATACGATATTCTAGTTTTCTTTGGCTCCCAAATAAATTTAGCTAGATCTTTATGAATTTGTTTAAAAACTGTCTTTGAAATGGATACTTGAGCAGACCTAAAGATATACAATATTCGTGGTAATATATTCATTTTCACTATTGATACTTTTGCCAATACCGGCAGTCTTAAATTCCTCCATCTGCCACAATCAGCTACTATTTGTTCCCATACTCGTTTAATATTATTACTATAAAAATCCTTATTATCCATAGAGAAGCTAATACCCAAATATTTGATATTTTCTTTTCATGTCAGCTTCCCCACCAGGGACATTAATGAAAAAGGTTTAGGGGTTCTTAATGGGAAAATACTAGTTTTCTCCAAATTAATTTTGTAATTAGAGACTTCTGAAAATTCGTTTATAGCATTTAATATCTTCTCACTGTCAGAAATTGGGGTTGTACAATAAATAATGAGATCATCAGCAAATGCCGACATTAATAATTTATTTCTATAAATTATTGGTGCATTATGATACAAATGTTGCTTAATATATAAAAATAGGGGTTCCAGATAAAGGTTAAACAATAAGGGGGACAAGGGGCAACCCTGACATGTACCATTTTTAATCTGTATTCTTTTAGAATAACTCCTATTAATACATAGCGTAGTATACGGATTACTATATAATATTTGTAGTATCTGAACACATTCCTGGGGCATATTAAAATAAGGTAACACATCAAACAAAAAGTTTACATCCACTCTATCAAATGCTTTCTGAGCATCTATTATAAGGGCATAACTATTAGAGTTGCTTTGTTTAGCATACATTATCATATCATGCAGTGTAAGTGTGTTATCACTAGTTTGTCTAGTTGCCATAAATCCAGCCTGTTCCTTAGAAATTAACTGTATCATAATCTTTTTTAACCTACATGCTATAATAGAAGTTAGAATTTTCATATCCACATTTATTAATGCTATTGGCCTGTAATTATCCAGGTTTTGGGGGTCTGAAATAGCTTTATGTATAATTTTATTATTTTTATTTATTTATTTATTTATTTATCATTTGTTGACCGGGAAAGTCCGACTAGGTTCCACAGAGCCTGTTTTCAGCGGAGGCCCGGGGAGAAATGTATAAAGATTGTTTTTGACGCATTAAGGTGCAGATCACTAATTTTATTTCTGATTATATAGTTAAATACATGAGACAATACTTTACCAAAACTATCAGCAAACTCTTTATAAAATTCAACTGTCAGACCATCAGGACCTGGTGACTTATGTGCTTTCATATGTTGAATTGCATATACTATTTCTTCTTCAGATATAGGTTTAATCGGGTCACTTTGCAGACTCTCTTCTAATTTTGGGAATTTAATTGCTTGCAAAAATCTTTTATTCTGTTTATGTATAGACCTATCAATTTGACCCTCATATACCTTGGTATATATTTTTTCAAAAATATCAATAATATCCTCAGTTTTAGAATACACTGTGTCATTACAACGTATTTCCGAAATATGTACAGTTGTTTTATTATTTATAATCCTTGCCAATGCTTTTGACGGTACTTGAAGCACCGTGCATTCCTATTTGGGAGTTTGTGCACCAAGGGTGTGATAGATAAATATATATAGATATGGATAGATAATTAGGTGTATTGCCATTTGATATATAGTAATACACCCATCTCTCTCTATATATATAGAGAGAGAAGGACAGAGACAGAGATAGAGAGAAAGAGAGATATGTATAAATATATGGGTGTATTACTGTACATCAAATACACCCAATGTTGACACACTAAAAATTGACAAAATAATGTTGAAAATCACCTAGACTGACACACACATATGCATGTGCCAAGAAGCAGCTATTATCCATGCAAAGTTTATATATATATATATATATATATATATATATATATATATATATATATATATACACACACACACACGTATATGTATATATAATATATATATATATATATATATATATATATATATATATATATATACATGTGTGTGTGTGGTGGTGCTGCGGTAGCGTTGTCGCCTCACAGTAAGATGTTGTCCAGTTCGATTCTCAGCTAGAGCATCTTCTGTGTGGAGACATGCATGAATGGGCGTACCTTCGTTGAAGGTTGTGCGTCAGGGCTGGTAACTCAGCATGTAAAAATCTACTGCCAATCATTAGCGGACCGGAGTTCCGCTGTGGCGACCCCTAACTGGGAAAAGCCGAAAGACACAACAGCAACACACACACATATATATATATATATATATATATATATATATATATATATATATATATATATACATACACATATATATGGGATCACTACAGAATCCTGAAAACCCAAAATCCTGAAGACCAAAACCCTGACACCAAAATCCTGAAAGTTCAAAATACTGAACTCAAAATCCTGAAAACACACAGGATACCAACACTTACTATATTCCAGTACAAGTACACACAGAAACATATTACCCTTCAACTATATGCAGGAGGGCAAGCCCCCCTGCACCCCCTGCTACTTAAATATATCAACTCCGAGATTGCACTTCACTACACTAAGTTTCAATCTTGGAGTTGATATATTTAAGTAGCAGGGGGTGTTGGGGCTCAGCCCCCCACATGGGGGGTGTAGGGGGGCTTGGCCCCTTGCTTTTACTTGTAGAACAGTAATATATATTTTTTTATTTCTTTCTGTATGTACTTGTGCTGGAATATAGTAAGTGTTTGTATTCTGTGTATTTTCAGGATTTTGAGTTTTCAGTATTTTGAATTTTCAGGATTTTGAACTTTCAGGATTTTGGGCTTTCATGATTCTGTAGCACTCCCATATATATTTAAGACCCCCTGTACCCACCATGTGGGGGACTGCGCCCCCACTCCCCTGCTACTTAAATATATCAACTCTGAGATTGCACTCCACAGAAGAAAATGGCAAACATACCATCATGTGCTTCATGACTGCCTGTTGTAACCTTAGTCATGTTCCCTTCTAACTTGGTATAGTACAACATAACTCATGTTAGTGTAGTAGAGTACGATCTCGGAGTTGATATATTTAAGTAGCAGGGGGTGTGGGGGGTACAGGGGTGCTTGCCTCCATGCTAATAGTTGGAGCAAACTAATATGCTTTGTCTTTTATTTGTTTCTCTATATACTTTTGGTGGAGTACAGTAAGTGTTAGTATCCTGTAGTTTTTTTCAATATTATGAAGTTCAGTATTTTGAGTTTTCAATATTTTGAACTTTCAAGATTTTGGATTCATTGTTTTGAATTTCAAGATTATGAGCTTTCAAGATTTAGAAGTCGGGGGCCGTGGCCAAGGATGAACACAGGATAGCAGCAGATTTCTTCAGCTCCACCAATTTCATTACACTGACAGGAATTAATTACTTAAAAAATTAATTTTTGAAGTAATTTTCTTTCTAAATACGTTTGTTTTATATAGTTCTTGAACTATATCTAAAAAAGAAAGGAAATCTTAACAATATTCCTGTCAGAAATCACTGTGGAAATTTTCCTGTCAGTTTATCAGTCTGAAATGAGTTCCAGTAAGACAAATTCTCAAGACTCCAGCATCAAGAAAGAACTTCAGTCTCTGATAATTATAATCCAGCAACTTACTGATAAAATGGATACTAAAATAGACACCTTCATAGAAAAAACTACAAAACAAATAGACCTGTTACATACAGACCTGCAACAACAGAAGAACCAGATGACAGGCATAGAAGAAGCTGTGAATGACATGGAAAATAGAATCCAAGAAGAGGAAATCAACATTGAGTTTCTGCTGAAATAAAATACACATTTACAAACAAAGCTGGATGACCTGGAAAATAGATCTAGGTAATAACATTAGGTTTTTGGACTGCCAGAAAATATTGAAGGTAACAATATTACTTCTTTTTTAACAACTTGGCTCCCTAAAACTTTAGACTTACCAGAAGCATTCTCTTTTGGTATCGAAAGAGCACATAGATCTATAGCTAATACTAACTCTAAAAAAATATCCTAGATCAGTTATAGTTAGATTTCTATCATCTTTTGATAAAGAGATGGTTCTTAAATCTGCTTGGGCTAAAGCTCCTGTTAAGATTAATGAGACAACTGTGCGTTTTGACAATGACTATTCTTCCATGGTAATAGCTAAAAGAAAAGTTTTTCTGCCACTAATAAGGGAGCTTAAAAAAGCACAGTTTAAAACATACCTTCTGTTTCCTGCCAAGCTTAAAATCTTCCTTCCTGATGGTCCTAAGGTTTTCGATGATTTAGACTCTGCTTTACTGTTTGTCAAAGAAAAAATGATTTTGGATAAAATAGAAGAAATGGAATGGGCTAGTTCTTCATTAAAGAGATTGGCAACTGAAGCTTCGTGGAAGACTTCAGAGAAGAACAAGAGACTAAAAAACAAATGATTTGTTATATGTTTTTTTTCTCTCTCATCATTTTAGTTCATTATTAATCTTTTTGAATATAGTTCCTGCATTTCCAGAAAGCCACAAATATTTTGGAAAAGATTTAATCAAAGTTATTCTCTATGTGCAAAGAAATGTTTTGTTTCATAACCAGTCAAAATACCTGAAGATTTAATGGCAAGCTGTGATTCAATTTGTTTCTCTTTCTGAAAAGAAGTAAGGTTAGTAATTTGATACATTTTTTATCTTTACCTTTTTTTTCCTTCTCCTTTTATTATTTTCTTTGTTTAAACAATGGTATTCTATTTAGATTATGTAGTGGGTAAAGGGTGGGGGAGGGCAGGGAGAGAACAGTAATGAAAATATCATTAATAGAATAATAACATATTTATTCCTTGTAAAAGTTTTTATAAGTTCTTCAAATGCTATTTCTAATTATACTTTCTTGATTATACTGCTTATGCCTGTTTGTAAATAATCTGTTATGCTTTAACTAATAATAATCAGAACTAAATAAGAGTAAATAATGTTTTATTTTTAACTCTATTAATATAAACAGTAAGTAACATTCCATTGTATATACTTCTTACAGCTTTCTCTTACATTTTTTATTTCTGCCTCACTCCCTTTTATTTTCTACTCTCTTTTCTTTTCTTTATTAATATATAGAAATGCTTTTGATTGTGTGGGCACAGTGAATAATAGGATTTGTATGAAAATTGAGTTGGGAGAAGAATGTTGAGTTTTATTGCTTGTTGGTAATTTTGGGCTTAATTTCACTTACATAGAGGCTGTAATGATCTGTGGAATACATTGTGAAGGTTTTGTCATGTTTAGATGCATTTACACTGCTAAATGAATGTTTGTCACTAGTTTTTAATAAGTTTCCGCCAAAATGTTAAGAGAGACAATCTGAGATGTGGGCTGTCTCATGCACAGTGTTCATGAGTTACTTCAGAAGCTTCAGCTCACAGAATTCTCACAGAGAAACTGAAAGCAGTTAGTATAACCTTTGACATAGTTATCACACTGACACACCACAGATTCAGGAAAATACTCTATTCATAAAATATGTCAGTTATAATGTTTTGTTTCATAACCAGTCAAAATATCTGAAGATTTAATGGCAAGCTGTGATTCAATTTGTTTCTCTTTCTGAAAAGAAGTAAGAGGCTGTAATGGTCTGTGGAATACATTGTGAAGGTTTTGTCATGTTTACATGCATTTACACTACTAAATGAATGTTTGTCACTAGTTTTTAATAAGTTTCCGCCAAAATGTTAAGAGAGACAATCTGAGATGTGGGCTGTCTCATGCACAGTGTCCATGAACTACTTCAAAAGCTTCAACTCACAGAATTCTCACAGAGAAACTGAAAGCAGTTAGTATAACCTTTGACATAGTTATCACACTGACACACCACAGATTCAGGAAAAATACTCTATTCATAAAATATGCCAGTTATAATGAGTCTAAATGATGTAGTTTCTTGTAGTAAGTAAATGTCTTATTTTAGAAGGCATAGAAAATGAAACATTTATTTAAATGTTTTTGAAAATCTACTTAACAGCAGCATAATAATCTGTGTTAAAATTTGTGTTCCAAACATATACTTTACTATAACTCATTTAATTCATCTGATTGACAAGCATAAATAATCTTATAACTCTATTCTGGAAGAAATGTCATGTGATATATTTTAAAGCAGTAGGTTAGCATGATTGTAAAATCTGGTTACTAAAATGTGTTTGCTGTGCATTATTTTGTATAAAGCAGACAGATTTATTCTAGGGACAGCAAGTAGGATAGTGCTCAACAAAGACACAACTCAGTGAGATCAGATATATATATATATGTGTGTGTGTGTGTGTGTGTGTGTGTGTGTGTGTGTGTGTGTGTGTGTGTGTGTGTGTGTGTGTGTGTGTGTGTGTGTGAGTGTGATGGCTTTTTTTTTATATAATAATGCAAGTGTTTCTGAGAATCTGCATAACTATCCAATATGATTTATAATAATTTCTATGAATACAATATTTTACTCTATTGACAAAATGAATGTTTGCCACAAGTTTTAATAAGTTTCCCGCCAAAATGTTAAGGGAGACAATCTGGGATGTGGGCTGTCTCATGCATAGTGTCCATGAACTACTTCAAAAGCTTCAACTCACAGAATTCTCACAGAGAAACTGAAAGCAGTTAGTATAACCTCTGACCTAGTTATCATACTGACACACCACAGATTCAGGAAAAATACTCTATTCATAAAATGTCAGTTATAATGAGTTTAAATTATGTAGTTTCTTGTAGTAAGTAAATGTCTTATTTTAGAAGGCATAGAAAATGAAACATTTATTTAAATGTTTTTGAAAATCTACTTAACAGCAGCATAATAATCTGTGTTAAAACTTCTGTTCCAAACATATACTTTATTATAATTCATTTAATTCATCTGATTGACAAGCATAAACAATTTTATAATTCTATTCTGGAAGAAATGTCATGTGATATATTTTAAAGTAGTAGGTTAGCATGATTGTAAAATCTGGTTACTAAAATGTGTTTGCTGTGCATTATTTTCTATAAAGCAGACAGATTTATTCTAGGGACAGCAAGTAGGATAGTGCTCAACAAGGACATAACTCAGTGAGATCAGATATATATATATATATGCGCGTGTGTGTGTGTGTGTGTGTGTGTGTGTGTGTGTGTGTGTGTGTGTGTGTGTGTGTGTGTGTGTGTGTATGTGTGTGTGTGTATGTATGTGTGTGTGTGTCTGTGTGTATGTGTGTGATGGCTTTTTTTTTTTTTTAATAATGCAAGTGTTTCTGACAATTTGCATAACTATGCAATATGATTTATAATAATTTTTATGAATACAATATTTTACTCTATTGACAATAATGAGTTTAAGTAAATGCTCATATACAAACAATTCAAGATTTTTTTTGGAAGCTGTTAATAGTATTCACATGACAGAAAATAGATGCATCTTAATATATGTAATGTCTGAATCATATTAGCCAAAGTTTTTGATTTAAATGAATGTTAGAACCTAATTTTCTCTCCTCTTGATTTCTAACATCAAGATTATTTGAATGCTATTTGAATACAAGTGTTATATATTACATAGATCTATATAGTAGTATGAACAGTTTTTAAAAAAAAAAAAAAAAGTTTATTTTAGTTTATATGATGCTGTTTTACCAAATGTATAGTTTTGTCTTGATAGATAATTGAATTGAAAACTGTTAACCTCAGTTAAATATAACTAGTATTAAATTGATAAGGTGGTAGCTGAGGTACTGCTGCTTAGGGTAGGGGTTAACTTGAGTAGTAAATACTACTCTAAGTTGGAGTTTTCAACTCCAGGCTGGATGCAAGGTTTAATCCTTACATTATTTTCACTTGTTCATTGTTATATGTATATAGTTTTGACATCCACAATATATTTTGTACACTCATTGTCACTACAAACAAAATTGAATCCTATACAAAATCCCATAAGAGATTTAATAAATACAGCTATATTTAAAGGTACACCTAAAAGAGGAGATGTAACATTATTTATCTTGTTATTTGTTATTTCGATCATAAGATTCTTGAGTTTTAAAAATGCCAAATGACATCTTTAAAAGGAATTTCTTTAAACATTAATGGATTGAATAATCCGTGTAAAAGGGCAAGCCTAATAAGATACATTAATTTACACAAGGCCAATCTAGTCTTCCTGCAAAGTCCAAAACCAAAAGTTCTGTGCTATGACAAAGTCCCACCAAACAGCAAACAGCAAAATCCAAAAAAGAAAGAAGAATGGCAGGACACTGCTGGATTAACTCCTTCTTTTATTAAAACAACCAAAACATCCAAGGATAAGCACTTTCGGGTGTGATACCCTTCATCAGATAAAGAGAACAAACATTACCACTGTTTTAAATTAAAAGCCAACCAATCAGCAATCAGTAAATTACCCGCCTTTTTAGTAGGGCGGGTTTCAAAGGAACCATGTCATTTAACCCTGGGCTCCTATGAGCCCTCAGCTCCAAGATCCATTCAGATTCAAGGGATTCTGTCATCAACCTTATGTCTCCTCCCTATTATTTAACCTTACGTTAACCACAGCCCTGAAGCTGAAAGTATGTGTTGAGTGCTGTTCAATGTGCCTATAAAGAGCATTATGCTCATTTTTATTTCTAATATTGGAAAGATGCTGTAAAATTCTGATCTTAAACATATTATTGGTCTTCCCAACATAATATGCTGCGCATTGTTCACATGTAGCCAAATAAACTATGTTGCTTGTCCTGCAGGTAGCCCTTGCCTTAAGATGGTATAACCTTCCAGTAACAGGATGTTTAAAAGTTGCATTCTTATTGATAGATGGACAGGCTTTACATAAGCCACAGGGAACACTACCTGGGCTCTCCGTAAATAAATTGGATGTAGTAAAAGCCTTTTCATTACAAAGGATGTCCTTCAAATTCTTATTTCTCTTGTATCCAAAGCTGGGTCTGGTTCCTAATAGATCCTTTAACTTATTGTCACTTCTTAAGATGTTCCAGTTTTTAAAAATTATATTTTTTATATCTTTGGTATTGCTACTATAGGTGACAAACAACTTAGATTCCCTTTTTTGTGGAGCTTTGGCCTTGGATTCAACGAGCTCTTGTCTGATCCATGGTTTGTATTTACTATCCCTTTTCTGCCTACTATCATTAATGACTTCACTAATCATCCCCTCTTTGTATCCTCTGTCCAAAAAACATTGCTTCAAGGACTCTATCTCTTTCTCATACTCTGTATCATTCATTGATATCCTAGATATTCTGCCTGCCTGGCCCTGAACTATGTTGGGGAACATATGATGGGGATGCATGCTATCAAAGCATAGCAAACTGTTTTTCCAGCAATCCTTTCTAAATAACTTTGATGAAAAACCATTGCTAGTTTGTGTAATACTGACATCCAAAAAATCTATGCTGGTATCAGAGAAATTCAACTTAAATCTAAGGAAGGATGTGGTGGAATGTGGATAGCTGACAAAATCTATTAACATGTCTGCCTCACCCCTCCAAAAGAAAAAAACATCGTCTACAAAACGTGTATACATATACACATGTTGTTTCCATAATGGATGTTCTAAAATTACATCTTTCTCCCAAAACCAAAGGACCAGGTTGGCATATGTATTAGCACAGGGGGTGCACATAGCTACCCCCTGTGCTTGTCTATATATTTGCTTGTTCCCTATAAAGACATTATTCTCTAAGACCAAGGCCAACATCATCTTAACTAAGGATATATTGTTGTCCTCCTCACCCAAGTCACTCAGAACCCCACCTATGGCTTGGATACCAAAGTCATTACTGATCACAGTAAAAAGATTATGGACATCCAACGTCACCATTAAAAGTTTTCCCTGTGGCTTATTATGATTGAACCTGCCTACCCTTCTAAGGAAATCACCAGTGTCTTTCAACACAGAGGATGCTTTATCTAGAAGTGGTCAAAGTGTATATTCTACCCAGATGGAGATATGCTCCGTGACCCAGCCTCTGCCCGAGACAATGGGTCTGAACGGGGGGTCTTCTACTGATTTATGAATTTTGGCAGAGCTTTAAAAATAGGTATAACTGCTTTTTCTATCCAAAGAAATTGTAGCATCTCATCACTTATTAGCATATCAAAATTTAACCTCTTCAAGCTGTTGTGTACTTCATCCACTAGCATCTTGACACCTATGGGGTTGAGTGGAACATAGACTTTCTTATCTAATAACAACCCCTGAATTTTCTGTTGGTAAAAGGTGGTGTCCATCACCACTACGGCACCCCTTTATCAGCCATTTTATAACCAAATTGTTGTTAGAGCCCAAATCATGTAAGGCTTGTTGCTGAGGTCGCGTTAAGTTATGGTATTTTTGTAGTCCTCCCTTTGAAAATATTCTTGTAAATCATTCTCACAGCTATTGATGAACAAATTTAAAGCTGGAGAGAAGGGTGGCACATAACTACTAGGTAGTTTTAAAGTAGTCCCTAGCTCATTATTATTACCAAAAATACATTTTAAAGCTAATGTTCTACAAAACAACATAATATCTAACATTACATCACTAAAACCACTTGCCCTGCCGGGCACAAAGGTAAGACCTTTGTTTAACACATACAACTCATCTTGTGTTAAAGAATGTGATGAAAGATTAAAAACAATACCACTATTGTGATTAAAAGTCATTCGTAAGTCCTCCTCCTCTTGCCTGGATATCTGCCCTCGCTTGAGGAGCGTCTCCATGCTCCTTGCTTCTTGACAGGAGCAGGTAGCTGGTCCAAAAAATGTTGCTGTCCCTGCGAAGTCTTAGGGTGCGCTCCCATGGCTAGCCCCTCTGTAGATGCTACTGCAGCATAAGTGAAAGATTCAGTCCCATCCGTACGACTAGGGTTGAGCGTGGAAATCGAACCTGCTGTTGGATCCTCAGACTCTATCAGCTGCTCCTTGTCTGCTGTTCTTGTTAGAGACCCCCCTGGGCCTCCTGTAGGTGATGGTATATTAATTCCTATATTCCCTCCTGTGACGACTGTTGAGCTATGAACGCTGTTGAGTGTAGGTGTAGCCAAATGCCTCTGGGAATCAATCACTTCCGGTTGGCATTTAGGTTGATTCCTATTGATGGCATTGCTCACTGTGTTACGCTGTGTAGCACTCCTGGGCCACACAAAGATGTTCCCTGAAACAAAATCATCGTAGTCACGTTTTAATTTCTGTAACTTCTGTACACGTAGCTTCTCATTATTGTCAGATATGGTGGTATAAAGATGTTGTAAACGTGCTACGTGATAAGGTTCACAGTAGTCTCTCTCTAATTTATTACGCAAAGTCTCTACTTCAGTTTTTAACTGAGCCATTTCTGGTGCAAAAAAGGTTGTTAATATCTCCATATATTTAAAACTAGTCTGTATGTTTAGCGACTGCCATTGGGCCAGAAGGTCTGGGTAGCGTTCGCCCTGCGTGGGCATGCAGAGGATTCTCATTCCTCTGGGAACTATACCATAGGATTGACAGGCTTCCAAATGATAAGCCTGCCACTGTAAACATTGCAGCCTTCCAGCTTTATGGTTTAAATCATGTATTAAACTGTCAAATGATTTATCCATGGCTACAGGTATAAAATCTTTAACTGGAGCAGTTTTATCTACAGAAAAACCCAAGTTAAGTAAAGGGTTTTCTGTAAAAAATACTTTATCAAGGCTATTCAGCTCACCTCTAGTATTCCCATCTCCATCAGCAAGTTGATCAGAGTTCATCTTATTCTGTTGTTCCACAGCAGACATAGCACTATTAGAACTAAATACAAATCAAAGTCCAAAACCAAAAGTTCTGTGCTATGACAAAGTCCCACCAAACAGCAAACAGCAAAATCCAAAAAAGAAAGAAGAATCATTAAAAGTTTTCCCTGTGGCTTATTATGATTGAACCTGCCTACCCTTCTAAGGAAATCACCAGTGTCTTCCAACACAGAGGATGCTTTATCTAGAAGTGGTCGAAGTGTATATTCTACCCAGATGGAGATATGCTCCATGACCCAGCCTCTGCCCGAGACAATGGGTCTGAACGGAGGGTCTTCTACTGATTTAAAAAGGCGGGTAATTTACTGATTGCTGATTGGTTGGCTTTTAATTTAAAACAGTGGTAATGTTTGTTCTCTTTATCTGATGAAGGGTATCACACCCGAAAGCGCTTATCCTTGGATGTTTTGGTTGTTTTAATAAAAGAAGGAGTTAATCCAGCAGTGTCCTGCCATTCTTCTTTCTTTTTTAGTCTTCCTGCAAGAAACCCATCTCTTGAAAAAAGATATTGATAAACTAGCCACTAATAAGTATACAGTATTGGTTAGTTCAGAGCACACTCAGAAAAAAAGAGGAGTGGCTATTTTATGGAATAAAAGTATGCCCATTCCTAAAACCATTAAGTCTTTTCAGGATGACAAAGGAATGTTTTGTATGGTTACAATACAAATTAATGGGAAGACTTACACTTTAATTAATGTATATTGGATACCTGGAATTGGTATTAATACAGTGAAACATCATATTGATAAGATCATATCATTCTCTATAGGGGATATTATTTTAGCTGGTGATTTTAATTGTATACTACATGAAAGTGATACTACCACTATAAGGAAAAGAAGAATTACATCTAATGCAAAACATTTAAATGATTTTGCTAATTCTTATCATTTGAATGATATTAATAATCAGATAGATTCAAAATCATTACCATACACCTTTTTTTCTAACAGATACAAAACTTATTCAAAAATAGATAGGGTCTTTATTTCTAACCAGATGGTAACAGATTTAATTAATTCCAAAATCATTTCATGTCCTATATCTGATCATAACTCAATTGTTTTTGAATTCATGATAAAAAATACTCATAATGTTCAGATCAAAAGGATACCAGCATACTTAACTCAGCTAAAAGACTATAAAGAATATATACTTTCAGAAGTACAACATTTTCTAGACATAAATAATACTCCTGAAGTCTCCATTGTCTATGTTTGGGATGCCTTAAAATCATATCTATATGGAAAAAGTATCAGATGGTATAATAATAAAAGGAAATATTGGGATAAGGAATTGTTAGATATTCAAAGAAATTAGACTCTTATAAACATAATAATAAAGAAAATATTATGGACAAGAAAGTTATTGAAGAAATAAACAAACTAAATGAGAAATACAAAGAAATTTTAACTCATAAAGTTAAAATAACTTTAGAGAAATACAAGTTTTTGTCTTATTCAATAAGCCCCAAATACTTACATAGACTTAAAAATAAAACAAAAAGATTGAATAAACAAAACCATATCAAAGAAATCTTTTCTCTAAGGAAAAGAAGAATGTTTCTAGTATACCAGAAATACTGGATGAATTTAGAAATCACTTTCACAAGATTAACCATAACAACATTAACATGGAACCTAAAGATAAAATAAAGGAGTTTATAACCACAAACATGAATATAAAGCTTAATAAACAACAGATTAAACTATTGGACAAGAGTATTTCATATACAGAAGTTATTACACAAATAAATAAGCTTAAATCAAACAAAGCACCGGGTAATGATGGTATTATACCAGAGATATATAAAATCCTTTCTAAAACTACATATTCATTAATACATAAGGTTTTTATTTTGGCCCAAACTGAGTTAATAACCCCCCCCCCCCCATCTTGGCAATATACATTTATTTCACCAATTTTAAAACCTAATAAAGATCCAACTAGATGTTCTTCATATCGACCCATCTCATTACTTAATGTTGATTATAAAATGTTTATGAGTATTTTTGCTGATAGATTGAAGACAATCATCCCCGGCATTATGGATATAGATCAGACGGACTTCATTGTAAATAGAAATACTTTTGATAATATAAGAAGAACTTTAACATTAATTGATTTTGCAAATAGGAAAAAGAAAGATTTAACACTTATTAGTCTTGATATAGGTTCAGCATTTGATTCAGTAAGTTGGGACTATCTGTTTACCTTACTGAAATGCACAAACTTCTCTGATGCATTTGTAAATTTAATTGAGCATTTATACAAAGGAACGCTGGCTTATATTAAGGTAGGAACATATGTTTCACAAAAAATACCCATTCTTAAAGGTACAAAGCAAGGATGTCCACTTTCTCCACTATTATTCACTTTAGTAATGGAGCCTTGGGCTAATTTGATTAGAAACAGTACTGACATAGAGGGTTTTGAAATAGACGAAAATACAACATCAAAAATTCAACTTTTTGCAGATGATGTTCTAATTACATCAGCAGGATCTAATTCTTCTATGCAGTCTTTATTTGATAAAATGATAAATTTTAAAAGTATTTCTGGTTTAATATTCAATGAAGAAAAAACTAAAATACTACCTATATATACACGAAAAATATTCTCATTAGTGATTTTACTAAATATGTACCCAATTCAGGTCAGATAACTTATTTAGGTAAAATACTATCTAAAGATATTAAATCTATTATATATAATAACTATAATACCTGTTTTCTTAATATACAAAATCTTTTTAATACCTGGAATAATATGTTTTTTACTATGGAGGAGAGACTTACAATTATTAAAATGATAATATTCTCCAAGATTTTATACTTAATACAATCAATAATACTTTCACCTACAAAATAATTATCAAGAAACTGAATACACTAATGTTAAATTTCTTATGGGCACCTAATAGACCTAGGATTGCATTAAAGAAACATACTAATAGCTGGTCTCAAGGGGTATTTCTTTTCCAGACTTTAATTTATATATTATCTCTTCTATTATAAAAGTTATTACTTTATTAATAGATCAGTCATATATCGCAAAATGGAAAGATTATTGGGAGCTAATTAGTATGCACTTCATGAAAATCTCCTTAACACATAAAAATATGATTGTAAATAACTCCATGTTGTGGTTGCTAAAGGAATTTTGTACTTCACCTATTACACCTAAACATATGGTTTGTTACCCATTAAATATTATTATTAGTTATCGTAACTTTATATTCATGCACCCTAAGTATAGGGAATGGAATTTTATTGTATTCCCTATAATGTATACTCAGGGTATGCTTATGTCATCTACTTCTGAAGGAGCTCATTTAGCAATAGATAATGATCTAAAGTACTGGTATCAGCTGATATCTGATAATAAAGTTAAAAATCTAGATTTCTTAAAACAAGAATTTGATCTAAGAGAAACTTGCTGGTTAGAGGTTCAGATCTTTAGACAACATCTCATTGATAGAATAGATCTAATGTCTATAACAGTTAAAGAATCTATTCCAAAACTGATTGATTACTTGATATTAAATTTACAGCATAAAGTTTCTGATAAAGGTAAACTTTCATATATACATAAAATTATCAGACAAGAAACTTTTTACAGTGTAGATTCATACTGGAATTATTTCACCTCTATTAATGGGGACCCACCAACTCAACAAGATAAACAATATATATTGGAATCTGCTTATAGAACTACATCTTCCATTGTCTGGAGACTTTATACATGGAAATTTTTACATAGATCTTTTTATAAACCTTTGATGATGAATAAAATAAATAATAAAGATAATCTATGTAAGAGATGTAATGTAGAAATTAATGCTGACTGGGCTCATATGTTTTATGACTGTATGAAGTTGAAAGAATACTGGAAGTCAATTAATGAATTTTTGCAGGCTCTTTTTACAGATAATTTCATTATTTCTAAGTCTCTTATATTATTCAACACACCTGTACCTCAATGTGTTAAAAATATTAAGCTTCCCTTGTTATGGTCTATCCTAGCAGTGGCCAGGAAAATAATAACTAGAAATTGGATTTCAGATACACCTCCTTCGTTCAATGAATTTAAAAATGTTATGAATATAATGTGCCATATGGAAATAAGCACAATTAGAATGAGAACAACTAGAAAAACATCATATTATATTGTATGGGATAATTTACAAAATTTGTTAAAAAATTCTAATTTCAATAGCACGGTATTTTAGTTTAATTAATTGATCTGATTGTAGTGGATGTCTTTGTAAATACTTTAGTTGTTTTGTTGAATATTATAATAATACCTATTTTTAATTACTTGTATAAAATTGTTATGATATTTCTCTTATATGTTAAAACAATAAACCTGTTTTGAAAAAAAAGATTTAGAAGTTGACCCATTATATTTATATATATATATATATATATATATATATATATATATATATATATATATGTATATATACACACACACATATATATTCATATAAACCAGATGTATGTGTGTGTGTGTGTGTGCGCGCGCGCGCGCACACACACACACACACACACACATCTGGTTTATATGAAAGAATGTATTAAATAAAGGTTACATGCATAAAACATATTATTGTTAATGAAAAAAATGTCTCTGAAAAGAGAAAAATAACTTGAGTATAGTATACATTTGGAAGGGAAATCAAATCATACAGAAAAAAATATGAAGCATGTAGCACTAGAATGGATATATCAACTGAAATAGATGAAAATTTGTGGTAGGTAGCCACATCTGATGAAATAAAGATAAAAATTGCAAGAAAAACCCAGACAAGCTATCAGATGTTAGCAAATGACTCTTCAAGGACATATCAGTGTTTCAGCTCCATGTTTTCTGAATGCCTAGAAGTGTTTTACTTTTTATTTTTTAAGTCTTTATGGGTACATTCAGGCTAATAAAACAAAACCCTGCTAGCTGTAGGCATGCATGCTTCAGCCCCTTTGTTTTTGGCCTCATTAGTACAGTCCAACTGAGATATTTGGCTATATTTTATAAAAACAGAGCTTAAAATCAAGTGTAATGTCCATAAACATTATGGTGCCTGCATAATATTCCAAATATTATCTAAACCAAAGATTATAAAGGTCACACAGACAACACATTCAGTAAAAACTGCAAGAAAGACCCAGCCAAGCTAGAGTCTTTAATGCATAAAACCCTAAAGCTTCTCTAGTGAAGGCCCATGGGATATAAGCAAATGACCCCTAAAGGACATGGCTTCTGAATGCTCGTTAATTTTTACTTTTTATTTTTTATTTTTTATTTTTTTGTTTTAGTCTTTATGGGCACATTTAGGCCAATAATACAAATCCCCACACAAACTGGGGGAGATCACAGATGCATGCAGCAGAGCTGAGATGCTTTCCCATGGCAGCTGGGCATACTCTCAGTGACAGAGTAAAGAACTTAATAGGGCACTTCTACTCAGAATATAGCTACTGATTCTCTGTGTTGAGAGGCCTTATTTGAGATCATTTAGACATCCTGTGAGGAAAATAATAATGGAATTAATTGTTGATTGACAAGGGTTTAATAAAAGTTGCTATAAGTAAAGATTTTCTCCACTCCAAGTTATGTCTCCAAAATATGGACTACCATTCCCAGCCCACTTAAGCAAATAGACAATAACCTTAGCTTTAAGAGAAACTTTCATACTCATCTCCTAGATGCTAGATTATGCCAATGAACTGTCTCAACCAGCTGGTTAACTACTATCCTGTCTACTCTTTTGGCTGACACACTCTGATCTTCTTCTTACCATCATTTGTGACTAACCTACTCTAATTATACCTTTCCCTCTTTACCTACATAGGTTCATAGGTTCATAGGTTCATACTAGGCTATCTGCCCAAGGGCATTTACAAGCCTAGCCCATAGTTTTGTGGCTTACGCCACCCCTTTAGTATGGGGAACTATACCCATTATTTTGCTGTGCCTCTGTCGAGCAGTGACACTGAGGTAATCCCTGGGGTATATCTGCGATCTCCCATCCATTGGTCAAGATTTCTCTTGAACAAGGCCAGCGAGGTGCTCTGCCTCACATATACCGGGATTCTGTTCCACAGCATAGGGAGTCTTTGGGTGATGAATCTATCCCTCCAGCACGTCCTATTAATAGCCGTGTCGAGGTTTAAGTCTCCCGCCCTTGTGGCTCTTGGCATATTTCATGTCTACTTCCTCCTCAAATGCCTCCACTCTCATCTATCCCCCTAGTGATCAAAGTGCTACTACTTTGGAACCTGTTACATTGTGGCTACTTTAGAACTCTCAAAAACTGAAAGCTGCTTATATTTCCTGACTAATTTATATTGTAATATTTTAAACTCATTGTAAGATGTGTTTGCTATGTAAGATGTGTTTTTGTTTTTTGCATGTATATCTGTACATAACTATAAAATATTTCTCTGACACACTTTTTTGCCTATATATCACAATCATGCTAGCTCAACTATGCTGTACTTTTAAATGTTTTATGTTTATTATGGAGCTTTTTTATGCAGGCCTCCACTGACAAGGGGTCTTGTATGGCCAAGCTGGATAATCCAGGTAAACAGATTTGATAGATAGATAGATAGATAGATAGATAGATAGATAGATAGATAGATAGATAGATAGATAAAAGCATTAAATACATTTGTTGGGGAACTAGCCAGACTGGATGGGAAACATGTAATCCTTATCTATTTTAATGCAGTTTTATATTTTGTTTGTGTTTCGTCCTGTTCATATATGAAAAAAGCAGTTGAAGATAAAAAATATGCCAAATATTATGCTCAGAAATCAGAAATGTCATTTTTGCATGCTGAAACTCTTTCATTATGCTGGCAAGCTGCATGAGTGGACAAACTGTCTCATTCTTGTGTGGCAAGCAAATTATAGTGTCCCTTTTTTGGCCAGGGTTTCTGTCTGATTTCAGAACCCTTCAGATATTTGGAACTCTGGAAATTAGTTTGATCTTACCAATGTTGCTGTTATACTGTAAAAAAGGTCAGCTCATTAAGTATTTTTTATTCATTCTTTAACCAGCTAAGGACACTAGACACAAGGCTCTTCTTGGGTGACCTGGGAACGCTGTTTTGTTAAGTGACTTGCTCAGAGACACACAGTAGGTAAATGGAGACTGATGGAAACAAATCCTGGGCTACAGGGTTTTAATTAATTGCTAATTAATTCATTTAATTAATTAATGCATTCCTTTGCCCAGGTAAATGGACAGTTGATAACTCTTTGCATCCATGATCCAGGTGAACTGACAAATTTCACAAACATGGTACGTATTAATAGAATAGGAATTGATACAAGTTAACATACATTCATTAATTTACATCTTTGGTATTAGAAGTAAATAACAGATATTATTATTTATATACCTTAATCAGTTATTCTTACATAAATTTGTTATAGTGGACTATTCTTGAAATTTTTGCATGCATTTCTTTAGAAGAGACGGTAATTAATTGAGACAGTCGTTTTAATTTACAATTTTTTATTTTACAAGAATTCTTTTCCTTCCAGTACATTTGAGTAGATTACAAAGATGCTAGTACTTGGAGTCTAATAAGAATGTACCCATATACTAGTGCTTGGATTCATGTAAGGTCATATTTGTAGTATATATACATATCTCTTAGGAAGACATTTCTATGATGAAGCTTATATACTTAGAAAAACATGGCTGCTTTGTTAGAAATGTAGATTTCAGCAGTGGTGAGGTATTCCATCAGCAATTATTTACAGTATGATGGTAGTGAACTATCTGGTGGTGTAATAGTAATGGAAGGAGCAGAAAAAGTTTATATATATATATATATATATATATATATATATATATATATATATATATATATATATATATATACATGTACACACACACACACACACACACACACACACACACACACACGGATATGTGTGTGTATGGATTCACTTTATAATCCCAAAATACTGAAATATCGAATTTCAGTATCTCGAGACTATAAAGCCAAAAACTCACAAACCCAAAACCCCAAAACCACAAAATTCAAAACCGCGACTGTCAAAAAAATACTACACCACACAAACACAAATACACCTACCTCCCGACACTACAACAAACCAAAACAACACACATGAACACAACAAAACAAACACACACACCCGTCCTATAAGCAGGGTACTACAAAGTATTAGTTTAAGGGTGTGCACACACACAACAAAGTATTAGTTTAAATGTGTGCATACTTATGCAACCAGTATATTGTAAGTTTTTTATTTTTTATATTTTTCCCCTAACAGATTTGTTTGCTTTTCAATTGAATTGTACAGGTTATAGGTCACATTAAAGGTGAGAAATGTTTTGAAATGATTTATTGTGGTCTCATTTTTTTGTATCACAAAAAACTGGCATTTTAACACGTGTGTGTAAATTTTTTATATCCACTATATAACTATAGTTTGGATATATATTATGTTCAGAAAAGAGTAATTTATTGGAATTGCAAGTATCCATGTATATAGTTCAAAATATTTAAAATATATATGTGTGTGTGTGTGTGTGTGTTATATATATATATATATATATATATATATATATGGGTCTACTTCAAAGCATCAAAATTTATATATATATATATATATATATATATATATATATAAAATATATATATATATATATATATATATATATATATATATATGTGTGTGTGTGTGTGTATGGGTCTACTTCAAAGCATCGAAATTTCAGAATATATATCCATCTGTCCTCAACCCCTTTATCCATTTTGTGCATGGGATCATCTCAAGCCAAGGTTTACACAGTTGGGTGGCTAGCCTTGCCACGGTAATTCATTGCACCACTCACTCACACCTACAGCTAATTTAGAGTGTCCAGTCCACCTACTGCATGTCTTTGGAATGTGGGAGGAAGGCGGAGCACTTGGAGGAAGCCCACGTGACTGCAGGGAGGGCATGCGGACTCTGCACAGAAGGCACTCTAGCCAAGATTCAAATCGGAGAACCTTTTGCTGTGAGGCGACAATGCTAACTGCTGCACCACAGTGGTATACATGTGTGTGTGTCTGTGTGTGTGTGTGTGTGTGTGTGTGTGTGTGTGTGTGTGTGTGTGTGTGTGTGTGTGTGTGTGTGTGTGCGTGTGTGTGTGTGTGTGTCCTGTCAAGTAATCTAACTGTCAGGTGTTGGAACAGTGAAAATACAGGCAAAACAGTTTGCAAATGCATTTATCGTATGTTACCAATATTTTAATGTGTGAGATTGTGATACAACAGGGGCTGGTAAGTTGCCCTTTCTTTACTGTTGTACTATCTCAGAATTGGTATATATAAGTTGTAGGGGCTGTAGTGGTTAAGGGGAGGACTTGTACCCGCTGCAAAAATAATTTCGTTTTTGGATATTTTTTTTGCCCCAATAAGGCATAATTCAAAACATTTTTTTTTTTCAAATCATTTTGTGATCCAACTTTTGACAGTTTAGCCACTTCACACACACACATACATACACACATACACACACACACACACACACACACACACACACACACACACACACACACACATATATATATATATATATATATATATATATATATATATATATATGTGTGTGTGTATGTATATATAAACATTAAAAACGTTGACAGAAGAGGTAGTAGGAGAACTGAAACCTTGATGTCTCACAGAAACTGAACAATATTCTTTGTCAGTGAAACAGGTGCAGTATTAAATTTTCTCTAGATTTGTGCAGTTGCTTTGTAATCTGTGTGCAGATTTTTTTTTTCAGATATAAGTTAGTATATTATTGCAGTTTGTGAGGCCAACCTTGGAAAAGCTCTTCCTTTCCTCTGACTCTTGAAAGTTAGGCCTTTAAAAATGCAAGGACACCATCACCACCTTGCCTAAGCTTGAAGGGAGTGCTTTTCAGCACTGTAGTTAATGTAGGTCAGTTTGAATGTTAAAGTAGACAGCAAGAAACACGCTCTTAAAGGAACAGTAACGATCATTAATTGGTGCTAGAATTATGAATCTATACATTCTAGTAATCATTTTTGATTGATTAAGTATTCTGATTAGAGCTTCTGCAAGGGATAAGGACTTCTTTGCACTTTGACTGAGATGGTTTATTAAAGCATAGTAGACTGACAATGAGCTCTTTAACAGATCCTAATCCTAATCTTCTGCCCCTTTCCAACAGGGATCTGACTATTATATATACTAGGCTTGAAGTAGCTAGCCACTGTATTATGGCGGGGGAGGCTAGTTTTTAGTTAAACCATAATTCCTCTAGCCCAAATCGGACATATTATTGTAGGACTTGTTTTCCGCTCACTGACTCTTGAATGCACTGCTTATATACAAGGACATGATCTTTCTCATTCTACTGACACTAGGAACTTGACCTCTGATCTCTGCCAAGAATAAAAGTAGAGATTTGGTTCTATAAAAACTCTCTTCTTGAGGTCAATGTACAGAACTCGGGTCATTAAATTTGACCACCATTTGTAGACCTTCTAACGCATGGAACACTACTCAGGCCTTGGTCACAGATTCTACAGAAGGTTGACCCATTTTTGCTCAATAGACTTGTTCATTGTCTGAAGAAATGGTATAGAGAATGTATGAATCTTCAGCCAATGTTGAAAACATATCGGTTTGTTTATTTACTTATGTTTATTTATCAGAGCAGTGGACTGATCAAATTGATCATTTTCAGGCACAACCTAGAAAAATGCATTCACAGTAAGAAAAATATATTATAAACAGAGTTATTATACAAGAAAGAGTAGACATTGTTTGTTAATGATTATCTTAAGATGCCTGAAAGTCTGTTTGCTAAGATTTTCCCAGTATATTATCAGTTGTCTGTTTAAAGTCATAAATTACATAGATTTTTTTCAAAGCATGCCTAAATATTAAAAAGTGAACTAGTAGATATTTGTGATTCAAGGAATGAGAATGTGAATAAATTTCTGAGTGACAGTTATGGGAGTCAGCATCTTTGCTGGAAAGTGATTTATTGTCACCTCTGTCATCTCATCTGTAGCAATACGGTATACTAATTTTTGTGTACAATTTCCTGACAAATATTCCTTACCTTTATCAGAAAATGACAGACTACATTTTCTTTCTGGATTATAGTGGATTTATGCTAACACTGACCCGTACTGAAATATGGGTTAGAAAATAATTGCAGATCCGTGTTGAGTTCTGGACCAGTGCCTTTTTTTTGTGCCTAATTTTATAATGCTTTGAATTTGCTAGTTTATTCTGTTGGCTAGATTCTCTGTTAAGTAACTAGAGAACAGCTAGAGGACAGTAGAAATAGAGTCAAAGGCCTGCATAATATTACTTTATGAGAAAAGCCCTACATTAACAAATAAACCCTTTTAAAAGGTTGAATAAAGTAAAGAAGAACATTATAAAGTGATTAAGTGATGAAAGTGATGACCATTGTAACTTAAGAATGAATTTTAGCCAGTTAACCCCAGGAGCTGCAAGCCAGCTTCAAGATACAGGCTTCACAGTCATGTTTGTATATAGTTTATATATATATATATATATATATATATATATATATATATACATATATATGTGTGTGTGTGTGTGTGTGTGTGTGTGTGTGTATTGAAATTAATTGAAACAACAAATATTGATGTTCAAAACACCAATTAAAAATATCAGCTTTGCAAACACTGACATGCTACTACACGTGTGGCGAGCAACAACCTTGGTGTATGCAAAACGTAAAAATAAATAAATAAATAAAAATAAAATACAGCATTGTTTCTGCAGGGGGGCAAGCTTCCCTGTGTCTGCCATGTGGAGGGCTGTCATCCCTACACCCCTGATAATTGCATCTACTAACTCTGAGATCGCACAATGTTAGGGAAAGATCATTTTTCCCAACCCCAAGAACTGTGTGATCTCGCACACCTGTCAACAATCTCTGTAGCTGACCAAATTTTGTTGATTAAACAGATATTGACCAAGGAAATGGCAGTTCTGAATGCACTTTCACTGAATGGGTTGAAAATACATTTTCAATAGTTGTTTCAATAGGGAACTTCTTCTGTACAGGAGGCTTTGTCTCTGTACCTCTTAAATATTCATACCTCTGAATCACAGCTCTAGGCAAATTATAATTACCTTTCCTGTTTGCACAGGTGATTTAAAAAATACAACAGTTCAGAACTCTGAATATCAGTATGCATCATGTATTACATTATTTTTGGTGGAGGGGTCTATGTATTGTACATTTCATGTTTTAGTTTTTTAGCACATGGTGGCTGTGACTAGTGAGACACAGTTCTGTTTATATCTGGTGCATCAGATGTATTTATTTGATTTTTTTTTGGTGCATGCAAGCATGTGCATGTGTGTGCATGTACGTGTACGTGTGCATATGCGTGTGTGTGCGTGTTTGCATGTGCGTGTGTGTGTGTGTGTGTGTGTGTGTGTGTGTGTGTGTGCGCGTGTACGTGTGTGCGTGTGCGTGTGTGCGTGTTTGCATGTGCGTGTGTGTGTGTGCGTGTTTGCATGTGCGTGCGTGTGTGTGTTTGCATGTGTGTGTGTGTCTGTGTGTGTTTGCATGTGCGTGTGTGTGTCTGTGTGTGTGTTTGCATGTGCATGTGTGTGTCTGTGTGTGTGTTTGCATGTGTGTGTGTGTGTGTGTGTGTGTGTGTGTGTGTGTGTGTGTCTGTGTGTGTGTGAGTGTGCGTGTATGTGTACATATACGTGTGTGTGTGTGTTTGCATGTGCGTGTGTGTGTTTGCATGTGCGTGTGTGTTTGCATGTGCGTGTGTGTGTGTGTGTGTGTGTGTTTGCATGTGCGTGTGTTTGCGTGTGTGTGTGTGTGTGTGTGTGTGTGTGTGTGTGTGTGTGTGTGTGTGTGTGTGTGTTGGTGTGTCTGTACGTCTGTGATTTCCCCATTAGTTGTCTTTAGCATTTTTCTTATCATTTTCATAGTTCAGACACATTATTACTGCTAATATAATGTTTCATGACATATTCTTTTGGCAGATCTGCCCCAATAATTGCTTGCTTGAACAAACAGCATTATTATAGCTATTTTTTGTGATTTTCGGATCATTAATGAAGTAACTGTTACAGCTGTAGTAATACTCAACAGGTGCTACATCAAAGTTCCATCTTTTTAAACTCCAAATCCATGTTTTGTTCACAGGACAATGTGAGGAAATGCTGCTAACTCTGGGATCTTGGGCACAAGCTGTTTCTGGTCCTAAGATCTTTGTTTTTAATGAGCTGTTGTGGGAATATGCTCCATCATCTTTCAACCAGTTTACAGCTGATGGTCTTCCAAATGAACTGTGGGGATATTGTAGAATTTTTAATTACATTATAAGTTATAAACTTTTTAATAAATCCAGAAGCACACAGTATAGCCATTGTATCAGTGTTTTCCACTGATAAGAATATTGTTAAAGTTATGTGACAAAATGCTGACTACCTAAATAACTCAACATGTATTTTCTATCTCCACCCCTCTCCAAGCTATGTTCCTACAAACTAATGAAGTTTTACAATATTAAATTCATTAGAGAAACATGACTAATGGGGTACAATTCATATTACAATGCCTCAAATAGTAATGGATCCTTTCTTTTGAAAATCAGCATTGTTACTTGAGCCCAGGGAAGCAACCTGAGATATGCTAGGGTTTGTATCAATGATGGTATATGAGCTATACAGAAGACCCCTTATTTCATTGCATTTGTAGAATGATGCTAGAAGTTCATGAGTTACTCAGCTCTTAAAAAAGTTCCTAAAATCAGTTATGATGTGTGATCCTGTATTAATCAACTAATTTGTAAAGACTACGTTCTTGACTTTACTTGCATACATAAAACCCTTGAGGAATTATGTCATATTTTAAAGCAGTTCTGAAATATAGGTTTCTTCAGTGAAGGCACATTAGACTCAAGAAACCAGAATAATGTTCATTATGTTTCATGCTGTACAGGTCTAATTAACTTATTATTCTGTTTTTTTTTTTTTGCTATAAAATAAAATCCATTCCTGAGTTTGGTGGAATAATACTACCCTTTCAAAAAAACAATAACAATAAGCAAATTAGTATAAAATAATAACCAGATAAATAACTGTAAGCTAAAGCAGAATTATGTCTGCTCATTCTAACCAATCCATTTTTGCATATAATATAAAGGATAATAAGCGGGTCACCGATCATGACTGGCTTATGTGTTTAGGACAATGAATGCCAAGAAATTCACCTCTGCTCTGTGTACTACTAGTTGCAAGCAAACAAACAAACAAAAAAACATCAGGCACTTAGTGAGTGCTGTCACAAACACACTCTCTAATATTACAAAAAATCGGGGACACATTACTGACACAGCATGCAGAAACAAATCTGTTTTTTATTCTGACAATATTGTTTACTGGTGAGCACTGGCAAGTTTAACTGCCTAGTGTGATAACTGATCTTAACAAGTGAAGCAGAGGGGGTGCTTAACATTTGTTAACATCAGATCTGCTGCTATAGTAGTGCTTAACTGGTTTGTATTTTTCCAGATATTGGAACGTAATCACCACACTCCATGGACTATATAAATTATCAGGAATGCAGTACTTGTTTAGCCATAAACCTTCCTGATTTATGGACCAGTAAGATAAAAGTTGTATTTTCCTAGTCCCTGGAAATCATCAGATTTACAATTTCTTACTTCATAAGCACTTGTTATACAGAAGAAGCTATGTCTGGTGTTTTAAAACAGGGCATTTATTTCTACCCATACCTTTGTTGCTGAAAAGTAACATGCTACCAGTTCTGGGTGATATAATGAGCAAAGAGAGGGTGCGGCAGGGAAGGTAATACGTTTGTAGAGATTTCTGTACAGTAAGTACCACGTCTTGCATACATAATTGTTTTAGTAGTAGATCTGTGAATTATACAATTTTGAGATGAAAGATTCAAGTGGGAGAGTAATTATTCTTGTTCTTCATTTCCAGCAACTCAGAAATACGAATAATTAATAAAAGGCTGTATGTCCAACTCCCTGCTTTCAGGGTGAATACCATAAGTTCTTTTTTTTTTCTTTTTTTTTTAACACCCATTTGGTCTGTGAATAGGCAGGCTACGTGCCACTGGAAAACACAGACACAAACACAAGTGTGCCAAACCATGCATCACAAGCAGCAATCAAAGCACTAAGATGTGTATGCAAATCCATCCATAAGTTAGTTCTGACAGCTTTTTAAGTTCTTTTATCTTAGACTTTTGTGAAATGCTCTTATAACCCAAACTATGATAGTATATCTGTGATTCTTTATCAAACTTATTACTATATGAGTACAGTATACTATTCCATAATAATTATGGAATAGTTAGCATTTATTACTTATTATTTAACAACAAAATAACAGAATTTTCTGAAAAATCTATAAAAGGTGTTTGGAATATCATGTCAAAATCCATATGTTTAGCATGTCAATAGCATCATATGCAAAAGGATAAGATTAGTTTATATTTTCCATAATTGTGTGCAGGATTTATTAGTTCTGTCTTTGGAATAAAAGCTTATTAATATATAATGCCACATAATATGAAATTAGCACACTCCTCCTTTCTCCTTAGGAAGTGTGAAATTATGACTAAGTACCTCATATAAACACATTTACTGGAGCTTTCTCAGTTATTATGAGTATTGCTTTGGGTCCAAGAATGATAATACATGAAATGGTTAGGTTGAAATATATTTTTTAAAAAATGTCACACCTTCTTGCTTATATAAAGAATGCAATGAGTTTATTTACAGGTTCTAGCCTTAAGCTGAAGTTATGAATGTGAAATTTGATACCTTAAGTTGTAACAGGAAATGAGAACCGTGAGTGTATTATCCTTTTTGACTTGAAGCAAGCAATAATGTCCAACAGGGTGTGTGTTACTGTGTACATATTACCCACCCAGAGGTGTTATGTGGCAGAGGTCCACTACACCCCTGAAAGGGTGTTATATATACAGTAAAACACACCCTGGAGGCCATTATTGTACTTTGAGAATGGACTGTTTGTAAAATTGGTGTTTTACTTACTTGTTTATTTTTTTATTACTATATTTTTTTTATAGTTCTTCCACCTAATGTTGCAAACTTGCTGTAGTATATGTAAATGGCGTTGGAGAAAGTATTTTACATCCAAAATATAACATTTTCAAAAAATATCCTCATTTACTTTATTTTTTGATCCCTTACTCCTAAGATGTGTGGTTTGTTGCCAGTCATTGGGGATTAAAGTCACTACATAATGATATATGCTTGAGTTTCAGACTTTATTTCCTTCAGAAAATTCATGCTGACACAAATCTTGTTATTCAAGCAACTTTGTAATTTTATAAGAGCAATATTTAAAATCTGTTCCTATTTCTGAGCCTCTGTCCCCCCTTTATTTTAAGTTTTATCCAGATTTCTTGAGCTAAAGGTTGAGAGGCATGCAAACCTCTTAACTGCAGCTGCCAGTGGTTGATCGATCTCACTCACACAGACACAACACACATACACACATACACACACACACACACACACACACACACATACACACACACACACACACACACACACACACACAGAAACACACTTGCTCTTCAGAAATTGCTTGCTAGTACAAATTCTGTTATTCGAGCAACTTTTGTAATTTTATAAAAGCAATATCTGTTCCTATTTTTCAGCCTTTGTTCCCCCTTTGTTTTAGGCTTTATCAAGATTTCTTGAGCTAAGAGGTTTAGCAGTATGCAAATATCTTAACTGCTGCTGCTGCTGCTAGTGCTCAATCGTTCTCATTCTTCACACACACACACACACACACACACACACACACACACACACACACACGCACGCACACACACACACACACATATACACACTTCCACTTTCATGCACGCAAGCAGGCATACACACACATGCAGACAAACATAATCACACATACACTTTTCTTTCTTTCTTTTTTATTTATTTTTTTACTTTTACACCTACTAAACAGCAAAAGCACTGCTTAGTGAAGAATAATGGCTCAAGTCGATCTCACTCTCACTTTCATGCACGCATACACTCACACACACAGACATAAATGCACATAGTTTTCTGTTTTTATTTTTAATTTTAATTTTTTTTATTTTACACTTGCTAAACAGCAAAAGTACTGCTTAGTGAATGTAAAATAATGGCAGACTTTAGCTTTCTTTCAGTCAAGCTCCACAGCAGCTTAATATGCTGCTGTGAAGTGGCAGACTCTTTTCAGTGGACATTACCTGTAGAACACCTTGCTGGAGAACACCTTGCTGGAGAACATTTGTTCTTCAAAGTGCCAATGTACAGATTACCCATTCTTTAATGTATAATAATAAATGAAACTATAGTAATCTATTTCTTAATCTTTGTGTCACATGGAGCTAATTGTGCAAAATCCTATTTTTCTGAATGAGAAGCTAAGTTGTTTGAATGTATATCTGATGTGATCATGACAAAGAAAAGTTTGTTAAATTCAGTAATGTTCGGACATTCTGTTTTGTTTCAGGTTAGTCTTTGTCCTTGCATGGTTATGCAAGAAAATAAACTGAACCTGAAAGTGGTAAAGTTGTTTGTTATTGGTTACTAAAGCTTTTGTTTATGCCAGTGATATTTCACACTGAAATTACCCATTTTAGCTGCTGCTGACTAAAGCTACATCTGAAGACTTTTGTTTTCATTTCAGTTTAGTTTTTATGACTTGTGAGAGGTTACATTGCTTTTTCCTGATGTAAGTAGTTGTGTTCTGAAGAAATGGGACTATATTTTATACTAATTAAAAAATGTGCAAGTATATAAAAAGCAACCAGCACAAAACACAATAAGAAAGCATCAAAAAATAAAACATTTTTTTTCTACGTGCTCTAATATCTACCAAGTGGTCCTTATAGGGAAATAATGTAATTTCACTAAGTACATTCTCTGCTTGTGGACTTGGGCTTTCATAACACTCTCTGATATGTTATATCCATAGAACACCCACCCTGTAAGGCATTATTGCTTAATTAGTAATCAGGCTTATAAAGATAAGAAGTCCCATTAGTCGGCCACTCCTGTAGCAGAGGAGGATAAAGCCTTAACTGTACTCCTAACATATATAATGTACACACATATGTGCTATTAATTTTTAAAACAAGTTATGGTGAGTGATCCTACTTTCAGAGTTTTAAATATCCTCCACATTGTATTAATTGCAATGATCATTACTAATTTTTATCTCAAAATAGAATATCAGAAAGGTACTGTTTCATAGTTTTCTGGGGGGCGTGGCCAAGATGGGCTCTGAGTAGCAGCAGATTTCAACAGCTCCACTAAAGAAATACTATTCTGATAGGAATTCTGCCTTCAAACTGAAAACTGAAAATACCTTTATATATGATTTGAAAGAACTTAACTTCATCTACAATAATATCTAGTTAAAAACAAAAAAAGGCAGATTTTCTTGTCAAATTATTCCTGGATAATTTCTCCTCATCTGAAAGAATTCATCATGAGCTTCACTAAATCCAGCAACCAAGATTCCAGCCTCAAAAGAGAGATTCAGACTTTGATAACAAATATACAGAATCTTACTACAAAAAATGATACGCTGGATATGAAAATAGATAATTTCAAGGAAAAAACTATCAAACAAATGGATTTACTTCACCAAAACTTGTTACAACAAAAATCACAAATAACAGGTATTGAAGAATCACTGACCGATATGGATGGGAGAATTAGTGAAAATGAAAACAATGTGGCATTCTTACTCAAACAAAATACTTCTCTACAAAATAAGTTAGATGATCTAGAAAACAGATCCAGACACAACAACCTAAGAATATTTGGACTACCAGAAGGCACAGAAGAGAACAACATGACTAACTTTCTCAATACTTGGTTACCTAAGACTCTTGATCTTACTGAAGCTATGTCCTTTGGTATTGAGAGGGTACATTGTTCCCTTGCCACAGTGAATACTGCTAACAAAAAGCAACCTAGATCTATCATTGTCAAATTCCTCTCATCCTCAGACAAGGAATTAGTGTTAAAAACTGCCTGGTCCAAGTCACCAATTAAATTAAATGAAGCTACGATATGTTTTGACAATGATTATTCATCAGCAGTTATAGCAAAAAGAAAAATATTCTTACCTTTGATAAAAGAATTGAAGAAAGCACAGATGAAAACACACCTTTTGTTTCCTGCGAAGCTGAAGATATTCTCATCGGAAGGTCTCAAAATGTTTGAAGACTTAGAATCGGCTCTGAACTATGTAAAAGCCCATAAGATCTTGGAAAAAATAAAAGAGATGGAATAGGCAAATCCCATGCTTAAGAGAATGGCTTCTAATCCCACTTGGAAGACTTCAGAGAAACAAAAAAAAAACTAAGAAACAAGTGACTTAAATATCTATGTTTGCAGTTTGTTATGTTTCTGGAAACACTGTCACTGTGTTAATTATATGTTGATTACTTAAATATCTATGTTTGCAGTTTGTTATGTTTCTGGAAACACTGTCACTGTGTTAATTATATGTTGATTACTTAAATATCTATGTTTGCAGTTTATGTTTCTGGAAACACTGTCACTGTGTTAATTATATGTTGATTTTTTTTTTCACTTAACAAGGTAAGCCTGCTTTTTCCTTTTTTCATGCCATTCACACATGACCTTAAGTATACACATAATTTGATAATTTCATTTTTACTTATGCTGAGGTAAAAGTGTATACTAATGGTAAATATATAGTTATGGGTATTGTTATAAATATATCTTAAGAGTGAAGGGTAAACAAATGGTGCCATTGTGACAGTAAAATAAGTACTTCCCATATATAAACATTCTAGATTCCCTTTATAATCTCTAATTTTTTTAACTATTTACAGTCAGATCAATTAAACCTACATAGTAGTAAATAAGAGCTCACCACACATTCAATTATCATTCTCTGTAATTCATACTGAACACTGTTTTTTTTTTATAGTTTATACCCTAAAAATTAATTTAAAACTTGTATATATGTTAAATTCATATGGGGATAATGTGATTTGACAATCTCTTAACATTTGTATATGATTCATTAGTGAACTCCTTTACAGTTTTAAACACACTGGATTAATAAGGCTATGTGATTTATTTAAAATACTTTCTGCTACATTCGGAGTTCTGTGGTGCTGTTTTTGTAAATGACAGTTCAAACTAGCTGTGCATGTGTGAGCAGGCTATGGGAAGCATGCAGATGTTACTCATATGATCTTTCCCTATAGATTTTAAATGCAGTTACATACTTGTTATTTTTGGCATTTTTTTTCACTCAAAATTATGAAAAAAACATCTTCCAGAGACTTTGTGAAGCTCAAGCTTGATGTCCACAAGCTTATTTCTTCATGAACTACCTTATTTTCCCTAAAAATCTTCTCTGCATTCTCGAATGGACTCCACAACATTGCAACACATTTTGATAATGACAGAGCTAGCCGACCTGCTCAACCAGGAAGTCAGTACATGTAATTTCATTGAAAAAGCATCAGAAACGCTGGGAAAGGTTGTATTTACTTTAAAAATGTATTTTAAACTTGCTGGACTCAGTATGATTCTCAAGAAAGAAATCTTCAATTATCTTATTTTTATTTATGTTTATGGTAAACTGAAGGGGAAGGAAAAAAGGGAAAAGTAAGTGTGCATTTTTGTTTATTTTAAATTAATGTATCCCATGTTATTTACAGTGTTGTGCCTTACTTAACAGGATAAACTAATCTTATTACAAATTGCAATTGATTTTCCATTCAGAGGCTGATAGCTAGATAGAAAATAATATGGGTTAAAATAAGCTCACTTAATGCATGATGGCATTTTCTATCACAAGTGCTTAAGGTGTCATCTGAGCTTTCACTCTAATGATACTCATATTAATTTGTTTTAAATATTACACCAATATATAGCATATGTGTTAAATGGCTAGTAGTAACTTCAGTTGACAGGCTTCTATATCAGAATGCTGCTTTCATAGATTTCAGACCTGTTTTAAGGTATATATAATCACATATGAAGTTATTATTTAATCTGTTTAATTTTATATGCAAAGAAGATATGTTCTGTTGCTGTTGTTTAAAGGTCAGTTCTGAAAGACGAAATGGTTTAAGCAATACTTAATGAGTTACACTGATTATAACTATGCCTCACCTGTGTTAATGAATATGCAATCATATACAGAGTTAATATTTTGTATGTTTAACATTCATATATAGTGAAGGTTATGTTTAGTTGCTACAGCTAGAGGTTTATTCTAAATGACATTTTGTTATAAGTAATATCAGATGAGTTACACTGATTACAGATCTGTTCGACTTTGTTTTAATGAATATGTAAATATATAGAGAGTTATTATTTTACCTATCTCGCATTTATATACAGTAGAGACTGTTTTTTTGCTGCTGCTGGGTAGGGGTTTGATCCGAGTGACTGATGTCACTGGGACAAGGAGTTTATAACTCCAGGCAAGTAGCCACCCCATTTTTTTATCACATTTACACTACATTCAATTTTCTTAATAAGTTCTTCCCGACATCCATCTTAATTCAAATGCATATAATTATAAGTTGCAAGAATTGTATAACACATACAGTATATCATATGGTAACAGACAAAGACTATAATTTACATAACAAATATTTTGGAGAGGATTATATAAAACATAATCAAGATAACACACATCACAAGAATTTCTTACTCATTTATAGAGCTATTATGACTTCACTAAAAGGTTTATCAATCAACATAAATGGTCTGAATAACCCTATTAAAAGAGGAAGTTTACTTAAATACTTAAATATACACAAACCAAACATAATATTTCTACAAGAAACACATCTTTTAAAAGAAAATATCAACTTTTTAAATATTAATAAATATATAGTCATTGCCAGTTCTGAACATTCTAAAATGAAAAGAGGAGTAGCAATTCTCTGGAATAAAACTCTCCCTTTACCTAGAATTATTAAATCTTATCAAGACGATAAAGGGATGCTGTGCTTGGTGACAATTAAAATAAATACAAACATTTTCACTTTAGTAAATAATTATTGGTTACCGGGTATTGGAACCAACACTATTAAACAACAACTGAACCAAATTGTATCTCAATCTGAGGGTAATATTATTATGGCAGGGGATTTTAACTGTGTTTTAAATGAAAAGGACTCTAGCACTTCAAGAAAAAGGAAAATATCCTCACAAGCTAAACAACTAATACAATGTATGGATACATATCATCTAAAAGACATTCATGACTACATAGACCTGAGCTCACCTCAATTCACATTCTATTCTAATAGATTCAAATCATACTCTTTAATAGATAGGGTAATCGTATCCACACAAATAATAAATGATTTAAAAAACACCAAGATTGTGTCTTGCCCTATTTCAGATCATAATACAATTATATTTGAGCTTTATTTAAATGACACCCCAATGACTCATATAAGAAGAATACCTGCATATATAACTCAATTAAAAGAATGTCAAACATTTTTTGAAGAAGAAACACAAAATTTTATAAAATTCAATCAAACATCCAACTCTCATGACATTTATGTATGGGATGCATTAAAAGCTTACTTATACAGACAAATAAATAAATGGTATTATAACAAAAGGAAGTCCTGGGACGAAGACTTAAAAAATACAAGACAAATTAGATAGATTGCATCTTAAAATTAATGACAAGTCCGCATCTAAGAATATTAGAGATGAAATAAATAAAACTAAGGAAGAATATAGTGCAATCTTGCATCATAAGACTATGATTTCCTTAGAGAAATTTAAATTCCTAGCCTATTCAATAAACGCCGAAACATTTAACTAATCTTGCAAATAAAACAAAAAGAATCAACAAACATAATTATATTAAAGAAATATATTCGTCTAGAAAAAAGAAAAAGGTTTATAATATACATGACATAATTGATGAATTTAGACATCATTTTCACATGATAAATCAAACATCTCAGATCATTCAACCATTAGATAAGATAAAACAATACATTAAAAAAACCTGTATGTCGCACTCAACAAACAGTCAGAAATCATAGATAAACAGATATCTTTACCGGACATACACACCCAAATTAACAAACTTAAACAGAACAAAGCACCAGGCAATGATGGCATCATACCTGAATTGTATAAAATCATGCCTAAAACAGCTATTTCTTTACTACATAATGTATTCCATAAAGCCCAGAATGACATTATTTTGCCTCCATCCTGGAAATATACTTTCATTTCGCCCATTCTTAAATCTAGTAAGGACCCTAAATTATGTACATCATATAAGCCCATAACTCTTTTAAATATTGATTACAAAATGTTTAATCTATGCTGATAGACTAAAAAAATTCTTACCCCAGTTAATTAATGATTAACAAACAGGTTTTGTAACTAATAGAAGTACATATGATAACATCAAACAGTCTCTTATTTTAATTGATTATTCATACAGAAAGAAAAAAAAACTTGTCTCTGGTTAGTCTTGATATTAACTCAGCATCCGATTCAATACATTGGGATTATCTATTCACATTATTTAAATGTTTAAACTTTTCAGATAATTTTATTAATTTACTATTACATCTTTATAAAGGCACTCTGGCTTACATCAAAATTGGATCATACACATTGACTCAAATACCCATCACTAAAGGAACAAAACAAGGCTGTCCCTTATCTCCCTTATTGTTTACTCTCATAATGGAACCATGGGCTAACGATATACGAGGAAATAAAAATATAGAAGGTTTGGAAATTAGTGACGAAATAAATTCTAAAATTCAGTTATTTGCTGATGATGTGCTCATCACTACTAAAGGAGATAATTCTTCCATAACAGCCTTATTTGAAGCTGTTAACACATTTCAATTTATATCTGGACTGACATTGAATGATAATAAAACTAAGATCCTACCTATCTATTTAAACAATAATAAGAGAAACATTAACAAAGACAGTAAAAAATAAATCACAGATCAAGTTACATATTTAGGCATCATTCTTGCTAAAGATATTAAATTAATCACAAAACTAAATTATAATACATGTTATGTAAATATTCAAACTTTATTAACAAAATGGAATACAATTATATTTACAACTGAAGAAAGGATAATCCTTCCTAAAATTCTCTATATTATACAATCAATTTTAATACTTCCCAGTAAAGTTTTCATTAACAAGATCAATTCTCTGTTATTAAAGTTTTTTTGGTTTCCCAGGAAACCTAGAATAGCACTTAAACATCACCTTCATAGTTGGAACACCTTCATAGTTGGAACAAAGGGGGCATAGCCTTTCCTGATTTGAACCTTTATTCTAATGCAGCTATTATTAGGTCCAGAGCACAACTTTTAGATACACCATATCAGGCCAAATTGAAAATATTCTGGGAATCCTCAGCTATGCTATTAATATTGAAACCACAGCCATACAAATTAGAATTAATAAATAACCCAATATTATGGATACTTAAAGATTGCTTCATGTTACATAGCATACCCAAACATTCATTTAGCTACTTACACAACATACTAATACATTTTAGAAACTTTATATTTAAACACACTAAGTACAATAAACTTTTTTTTTTACAATTTTCCCAATAGCCTTTACTCAAGAATCCTTACAATCCTCAGATATAGATAAAATGACCTTGCTTAAACAAAAAGGTCTTTTGTATTGGTTTCAACTTATTATAGATGATATGGTGAAGGATGTAGATCAGATAATAAGTGAATATCAATTAGACAACTCCCTATGGCTTAAAATACAATCCCTCAGACTATTCTTACAAAATAAGATGAACCTGATCACTTCTGCTAATAAACAGGTCACTAGTATACTGCTAGATTTCTTTAATTCAGTTATTCAACATAAACAAACTTATTCAGACAACATGGCATTTATATACAGACTTATCAGAGAAGAAACATATTGTTGTCCTGCTATATTCTGGAACTATTTTTATACAGTTACTAACACACTTCCAAGGGATCTAGATAAAATAAATATATTAGAATCTGCAGGGAAAACAACACTTTCACTTAAATGGAAAATATATTCCTGGAGATTTTTATATAGACTCTTCTACACTCCTCAACTAATGAACAAAATGAATGTCAAACTAAATATTTGCAACAGATGCAAGTCTAACACAAACATTGACTGGAACTATATGTTTTATGACTGCCCTGCTTTAAGTGTATTTTGGGAAAACATTAAAGAACTCCTACAAGCAATATTCACAGATAATTTTATTTTGACCAAATCATTAGTACTCTTCAATACACCCATACCTGGATGTGTAAAAAAAGTTAAACATTCCGTACTTTGGGCAATAATGGCAGTAGCCAGGAAAACTATAACAAGAAACTAGATATCTGAATTCCCTCCTTCCTATAATGATTTTAAGAAAATTCTAATGGAAGTTTGTCAATTGCAGATTGCAACTATGATATCAAGAACATCTAGAAAAACTTATAACTATCATATATAGGTTAATCTACAAAATTTGTTGAAAAGAGATTGACAATGATATCATATAAATCAAATTTCAACCTCTCTACGTGTTATATATATGGAATAATCAAATACTAGGCAACTTAATGATATTCAATGGATGTCTTTGTATATAGTTTTAGTAATTTCACTTTATTTGTTAAACATTGTTATGTGAATTCTTATGTGAACACTTTTTGAATTGTAAATATCTTTATGCTAAAAGAACATGTAATTTAAAACCAATAAAATTGTTTAAAAAAAACAGAAAGGTACTGTTTAACTATGCCTAATATCTGTAATTTCCATTTCTGCTACAGCACATAGTTTACATTAATTTATTATACAGTATGAATACAATACTTTTTACTGCTTTATCTGAAAACAGAATACCAGAAAGCTGTTATTTATCTATGCCTAATACTAGCATTAAACATTGGTGAACTAGGTGACCACCTATGACGCCATGCTTGTAGGGACATTTTTTTTTCTTAGAGCAATGTTTCTTTACTCTAGCAAACAAATAAATAAATAAAATAAGTAACTAAGTTAGTAAATAAATAAATAAATAAAGCACCCTTCATAACTAGGCCAAATGCAATAGGTTCACCAGGCTTGAATGAAATTTGCCTTTTTTTCTATGTAAAAGAAGTTTGGATAAAAGAACACACAATATTGCATGTTTATTTAAGTGTTTCTGTGTAGAATTAAAACACTTGATAAAATGTTTCTGTACACAAAAGATTGTATTTATTTTTTACTGATTAAATATTTATTGCTGTGAACTCCATTCTTTGGTTTTATTTTCTTCTGTGATTGATTACAATAATGCTGGCGGCTTTGATCAAACAGATATTTTGGGCAATATTTCTTTTGTGATTTGTGCAGGCAGTTGAGAAGTGAGAAAAGGTAATGAGGTAAGTGTCATTACTGTTTTTACAGTTTTAAAGTTTCCCCTCTGCTGCTGTGCTGTCCAGTCTCCAGAACTTGCCCCTTCTACATTTTTGTTCTTGCTCGGGCTCCTACCAACCCCGCCCTAACCTTCTGAAAATCTCCCCTGAACTATCTGGATAAGAACCGGCTATCAGACACCTAATCCAAAGCTGTAAGGCCATTGTGCTCCCTGAGTTTTTCCTCAGCAAGGACTATTAAGAAAATTTTTGTTGTTGCTCAGGCTCCTACCAACCCCGCCTAACCTCCTGAAAATCTCCCCTGAACTATCTGGATAAGAACCGGCTATCAGACACCTAATCCAAAGCTGTAAGGCCATTGTGCTCCCTGAGTTTTTCCTCAGCAAGGACTATTAAGAAAGTATGTGTACTCCTGTAAATGTTTGCTACTTCTAAATTTGATTCTATCAGGTCACAGTGCGCTCCCCTGCCAGGCTAGCCAGCAGCCACTACCCCCCCCCTCTTTTGCTGCTTTCATCTTCTAGTTCCCACCTCACTTTTTACCCCCTCTTTACTGCTCACCTTATTCTCTCCCCTTTCCTGATCCTGATAGCCCCCTCCCCCTTTACCTGTTCCTCTCCCTGGGGTCACTGCTATTTTAGACCATCTGAACACTTGGGGGTGCTCCCCTACCTTTCCACCGTCACTACTTCCTTACCCCTCCTTCCTCTTCTCCACTAAACTGGCCCTTTAACTCCTTTCCTCTGCTCACTCCCTCACTGCTGTCCTAGATTTACCTACCCACTCTTAGCTTATACTGCCCTCCTCTACCCTTTTTCCTTGGAGTTTTTTCTTTTTTTAACTTCTCACTCTGTCCCTCTCCTCTGCATTCTACCCTCCACTCCACTTCTCTGTAGATCTTTCTTCCCATTTTACTCTCTGCGAGACTTACCTTACTCTATTCACTCCTTACTGATTGTCTTCCTCTCTTTCTCCTCCTCTGGCTCTTCCCGCTCCGTTCGCCCTGCGGGCTCACTCCGCTCCCCTACCCTGCCCCCAAATTCCACCCGCCCCTAGCACATCTACATTTATCCCTCACTAACTCCTCCCACCATTCTTTTTCACCACTCACAATCTTTTATTATCTCCTCTTTTCCTCCATCTGGTAGCCAATCCCAACCACTCTATAATTTTCTCCTCCTACTCCTCCCTTTTCTCTTACTCCTCCCCTTCTCATCTCACTTAATCTTCCCCTCTCCTATTCCACTTTTACTCCCCCTTACCACTCACTTTCTCCTCTCCTTCTCTAAGCTTGAAACTTCATTTCCTATTTTTCTCACTTCCTTCTTCTCACCCATTCCAAATATGCCCTCCACAACCCTCTTTTCCTACATACTCCCTTGCTCCCTACTTATCTTACTAATTCCTATCTATCATGCTACTTCATACTCGTCTAAAGCCCCCCCTTATATACCGCCTTTTCAAACTACCCCACTTACTCATCCACAACCTCTTCTACTCTCACATTTTCACTCCATTTTCCCCTCCCTTACCCCTCTAAACCTTCTACACCTTTTCCAGCTCAAACTATTCTCTACCTCTTCTAAAAGATCCTCTCTTACACCTCCACTCTCCCCAAACATCTCCCTTCAATCCAAACTCAAAGGCTAAAACTTATCTCTTGTAATATCCTAGCCTTATCTGGAGACATACATCCTAACCCTGGCCCTTGCCTCACTCCTAGCAACTCAATCTCTTCTTCCTCTTCATCCCCTACTTTAACCAAACTTCTCCCCCCTTCTCCTTCTTCTTCATCTCTCTCTCATAACACCCTTAAAATCTTCACAATCAATGCCCAGAGCCTCAACAACAAAATCCACCATGTTCATGCTTGGATCAACCTCAACCAACCTGATATCTTAGCCATCTCTGAAACTTGGCTAAAACCACATATCTCTGATTCTGAAATCCTTCCTCCAGGTTTCCACATCCTCAGGAGTGACCACTTAAACAAAAAAGGTGGAGGCTCTGCCCTTATCTACTCTAGCTGTCTATCCCTAATCCCCCTGCAAATCCCAACCCCACATTATAAAAACACTGAAATAACAGCAGGACTACTTCGACTTAATAAACATAAAAACATCTGCATTATTTCCTTATATATACCTCCAGACAACAATATCTCAACCCTAGAAAATATTCTTCACTGGGCCTCATCTGAAATAAAGTATGAAACATTCATTCTTGGTGATGTTAACATCGACTGGAATAAAATCAACACACCCACCCCCTCCCTAGCTATTAACCTCTACAACTTCACCCAAGTAATACATTCTACCACCCATCCTAACAAAATCCACCCCCCAGGGTCCATCTTAGATTGGATCTTAGTCTCTCATCCAAACAAAATCTCTCTCTCTGGTACTTCCCCTAACACCTTCAGCGACCATCTCCCTGCATACATCCATCGCTCTACTAACTCCTCCCAATACCAACATCATTACATTCAAACCCATAACCTTAGCAACTTTGACCCCACAACTTTCTCTAACATTTTTAAGCAAATCAACTGGCAAATCCTAAACTCTCTCCCCCTTGACAATGCTGTCGAGCACTTTAACTCTATCTTCCTAAACACGCTCAACTCCCAAGTCCCCCTAAGAAACAAGTGAATCAAAACCAATTCTGCTCCTTGGCTTACCAAAGAGACTAAAAATTCCATGCATCTCAGAGACAAATCCTGGAAACTTTATCAAAAAACTAAACTGCCTACTGCCTGGCTCCAATACACCCAACTCCGAAACCAAGTAAAAAAGTTAATCACCTCAGACAAAAAAATCTACTACAATAAACTTCAATCCAACCATACTAAAAACCCAAAACAATTCTGGAAATCTGTTAACTCTCTTCTCCATCCAGGGTCAAGAAATAACCCCTGCCCTGATCCAAATCTAACTGACAAGGAACTGAGCACTCACTTTAATACCTTCTTTACAGACTCTATAGCTAAGCTAACCAAAACTTTTCCAGACAAAAATCCTCCCAACTTCCTCAACCCCACCTCCAACATCCCTAATAGCCATCCCTCCATGTTCCAACTCAAACCAGTTTCCACAATGTATATAAAAAAACTCTTATCTAAACTAAAGCCATGCTCTAATGCCCCGACAACATTCCCCCCTCTTTCCTCAAATATGCTGCTGAAGGTATTGCTCTCCCAATTAGTATCCTGATCAACCGATCCTTAAAAGAGTCTTATGTACCCAAACTTTGGCGTTCTGCCTACATTCTTCCTCTTCACAAAGGAGGCAAAAACACCTCCGTTTCTAACTTCCGCCCCATTGCCCTACTCTCCCCACTATCTAAAATCCTAGAAAAATGCATCCACCAACAACTTTTACTCTACTTAACTCAGAATCAGCTACTCACACCCACCCAACATGGTTTCCGTCCCGGCCACAGCACCATAACTGCCCTACTAGCCTTCCTAGAAACTATCAATCAAGCCCGAGATACCGGACTTCTTGTATCAACTATTCTGCTAGATCTTTCCAAAGCCTTCGACACCATCTCCCATAAACATCTTCTCTTCCATGTCTCCAACCTTAATCTTTCCCCCAACACTCTATCCTGGTTCTCCAGTTACCTTTCAGACAGATCTCAGGCTGTCAGATGGAAAGCCTCCACCTCTTCCTTCTTACCCACACCCACCAGCGTTCCTCAGGGGTCCATCCTTAGCCATCACCTACCTCCTCCCTTCTCTCCTTTATGGTGCCCCACTTCTAACTAATCTTTCTGCTTCCAACACCTCAAAACTCGAAGGTTGCTATAATAAGATCTCTAAATTTGCCACCAAATCCAAAACCTGTACTCACCACTGCCATGCCCTACAATCTCTAAACTGGTTAGAACTCCCTAACTACCTTGACTATCTCCAACTAACTACCGCTCACAAATTAATATTTTATCCAGAAAAATGCCCTGCCTTATCTAACATCCTTCCCCCTTACATCCCTAACCGATCTCTGAGATCTGAACACCAAAACCTAATCTCCATTCACAAACCTAAGCATCCCGCTGGCCAGCTCCTACTCTCCTTCTCTCTTGGTAGAAAATGGAACTCCCTCCCACCTTCTCTTAGGACCATCCCTAACTCTGACTCTTTCAAGACCCATCTTTTCTTACACTTATCCTCCAAATGGAAATGTCCTTGCTTTCACCCAGTATAAATCCTAGAAACCTTTTCCACCTTGACCTCTATTCTCAAGCACCAATCTACTATATACTCTCTTAATTTCATTCTATGTTCCCCCATATGGTTATAGCTGACTTTCAGTTGACTGTAAGTATGTAAATACTGTTCATATGTAGCAAAAAAAAAAGTTTTACCTTTTTTCTTTGCAGACTCTACATCTTGGACATTGTACTTTTATGATTGTATTTTATGTAATCCTTACTGTATTGCCTACTACTGCATCTCACATATTCCTAACTGTTTGTGACATTGTATTATCATCCATTACTGTATGTAACCTTGATTGTACTGTTTTTGGAGCTTTTCTCCCCGGGCCTCCACTGAAAATGGGTACTTCTTGGCCCAGTGGACTTCCCCGGTAATCAAACTGAAATAAATAAATAAATAAATAAATGTTGGCAGTGATGACCCAGATATTTCTGGCAATATTTTTTTGGCTTTGTGATTTGTGTGGAGTAACTTGGATTGGGATACTTTAATCTGTGGCAACGTGCTTGTGTGGACTGTGGGGGTGAAATAATGCTGCATAGTCATAAGATGTCATGGCTATAACTGCTGAGTGGGGGTTGGTGCTGGCTGAATGAAAGTAACCAACCTTCTTGTCCTTTCTTAGTTTAAATAGTCACTATCTGGCTTTGAAGGACTAGTATGTTTTTCTGAGTAAGTAAGATGAACTGCTTAACCGGACACCTGATATGCACAGAGTATGTATAATTGCTGTCGCTGTCTTCTGTGGAAGAAAATGACTACCTGTATGCTGCTGTTTAATATTTTGGCTTTGCAGGACTAATGTGATTAAATAAACAAAATATGGTGTTACTCAAACCAATTGCACTGACAAGAATGTAATGCTGACTGTCCCACCACCAGGTTTACAGATCTCCGAATACAAAATATTTGTTACGCTAATAACACAATTGTGGGACAATGGTGAGCACAAAACACCAATGGTTAAAATAACTTATGCCTCATTTTATTAACCATAAAACCAATGATTAAGCTCTTTCATCCATCACTTGGACTTCATCAGAATCAACAAACGATGAAAAGTTCTAGTATTGTATATACCTACCATTAAATTAGGTTAATTAATCAATTAACCAATAAAAGTAAAGTAATAATGTGATTATGTGAAGAAACAGGCAATATTTTAATGTGTGGAAACTGTTTGCAGCAATGGTGAAATACATTACATGAATCATTTATCACAATCGACATAGAATTGTATATATAAGTGGCTATAACTGCATGGCTGAGTTTGTCTGGATAAAAGTAACTACCTCTGTTGTCGCTAACTCAGTTTAACAGTCATTTCTTCCCCCAAAATAAAGGATAAATGCATTACAGAATACTGAGACTTTTAGAGCTTCTGGGGGATGGTGGCCCTCACACACCAAGGCTGTATAAGTAGATTTTGACATGGGCTTATTAATCACTTCTACCTTGAGCTCCATCTAATTTGAAACCAGCCCTTCTCATGCATGTACAAAGAGGGTCACTGAACTTGTGTGTGGAGCTGATGACATTGTCATTATTTATGTAATATTTCTCCTAAATCTCGGAGGTAACTATATTTTGCATTGGGCTGGGGACAGTGTGGCCATTGTTTCTTTAACTTTCCTCAGAAACTTCATAGGGGTGCATAGAACCTTTGATATACATTTCTACTTTAGCAAATAGTTTATATTGCAATCAAAAATCTTCAACAAATGAATTAGTTTATTATGACTACACAAATAATACCACTTTCTACATTTTCTGATGAGGTGCAGATGTAGGTGCTCAGGCCTTAGAATGTCTCTAAGCATTCTGGTACTCATCAGAAGAACATATTGTTGTGGGAGAATGTCATCCAGCAGTGACCAGGGCTTTTCTGCTTTAGTGCTAATACCCTGCAATGCCATCCATTTGACAAATGCATGTTACCATGTATGCATGCATGTGTTCAGCCAGCAGTGCAATGCTGCGCTTGGCAAGGAGTGCATGCTGCATAGGCAGCTCTCACACAAGGTCCTGTACCATGACCTTAATCAGGTGGGGCACTGGGCATGCTGTAGAGGACTACATCGCCTCCATCCCTCTGAATGGGTGAGAAGATACTGGGGGCTTCGCTTCAATCTCCCAACCAGCTCCTTATAGCTCTCAGACTGTTACATGAACCCAAATTGTCTGGGTCATATTCAGGGTTTCCTCCATCTATTTGACAGAGTCAGCCACTTAGATTAGACATGACTGATCTCATGAGAAACCAGAGTGACAATACCTCTTCTGCGAATGCACTATTTATACAGGTTGTTGCTGTAGAAGTAATTGCAAAGGTTGTTAATAGACTACTTTGTGATGGCCTGTACCTCTTCTCTGAGCTTGAATATCAGGTGGATGAAAGTATGAGGGAAGAGTGCTGAGCTCCTTGGAAGATCAGAACCATCATTCAAGTATCAGTGGACATGGCAAAAACAGGCCTGGGAGAGGTTAACCAAATGGTATAAAAACAAGATGTGTATATGAGGTAAACATATTTTAAATGGAAATGATGAAACAAACAGTTGGCTTGCTTTGCTGATGGTCAGTGTGCATTTGTGGCGTAAGGTCCTTGGGACTGAAACTTGAATTTGTAGAGGTAAGGCTTTAGAGGTAATGGCCCAGATAGACTACGTGATATATCTGTCTAGTGGTAGTGAAATCAAGTAAGTAGTGAGACACATATCTTTGTAAAGGAATTTATCAACTTCTTAAAAAATAAAAATAAATAATAATAATAACGTGCAGTTCACTGTGTGCTGACTGTGTGGCTGATTAAGTGGCTGTGAGTTAACTAAAATGCATTGCTGTGTTTATTGAAAAAGAGGGGTCATGCAAAGCAGATCTAACTATGGGTGTATGGGGCTGAGGTTGACCTTATTGGACAAAAGAGCAGCTGGTGCTGTATGGAGGTGGTGCAGCTACATGTATGCCATGGCTGTCAGCAAACAGCAACAGTTTGAACTTACCAAAAATTTAGATGGCAGTACTTTACAATTGTAGTCATGAAAGTCTGTTCCTGGGATTCAGAAAAATCCCTTGATATTATGTAAACTGCCTACTGCAGATAGGTAAATTTATGTAATCTGTGAAAAACGTGACTCAGAGACAGCTTTAGCTGCAATGGGGAGGACCTCATTATTGGCTCATTTATATGTCTCTGAACTGCATTTTCTTTATCACTAGTACTGTCAGCCATGTGATGGTAGCAGTATTCACTTGTGGCCCATGCATCACATTGGCACAGACAACCCCCACTCCTCCCCACACACACTACGCTCATAGGTTCATATGTTCATAGGATGATACTAGGCTATTGGGCCAGAGGCCCTTATAAGCCTAGCCAAGAATTTTGCCCATGTTCCCACAAAGTCAGCACATGTTTCCCTTGTCCAGCAGGGACACAGTTGGGATCCCAGGGGTGTATTTTCTGTTTCCCATCCAGTCATCCAGGTTTTCTTAAAGAGGGCTAGAGAGGTACTCTGCTTGACATGGAGAGTTAGTCTATTCCATAGATGGGGAGTCTTTAGGACAGAAATCTATCTCGCTGACAAGTTATATTAATGTCACAGACCAGGTGGAGGCCTTGCATGCAGGTTGCGTGGGTGGAGTTTGACTTAGGGATATGCAGCAACTCCATCAAGGCTCGGTCTGAGATGGCCTTGTATGTCAGACACAGGTCACCTCAGAGCAGAGGGACAGGGCGTTTAGCCTATCTGTATAGGATAGGTATTTGAGAACCTGGATTTTCCTTCACAGAAACATCTGTGGTCTCTCTAGCTGCTGCATGTGCTTGGCAAGGTAGATGCTGAAGGGGGCATTGTACTCGATAATGGGTCTGATAAGAGAGGAGTACAGGGATGTTATGACCTCCTTATTCCTGGATGAAATACCCTTACTTATGTGGTGGGCCATGTAGAAAGCCTTCTGGACAATGGCGGCAACATGGTGGTCAAAAGTCAAGTTGCTATCAACCTGGGTGCCTAAGTCTCTCACAACTGATTGTGTACTTAGTACATTGTTATTAATGTGATAATTAGTGGGGACTCCAATTTCCCCAAAAGGGATAATGATGCATTTCTTGGCATTCAGTTTGAGGCCATGCTTCTGGCACTAGTTATTAGTTTGGGTAAGGCCCTGTTGGAGAACGTTCACATCACGAGGGAAATTTAAGACAGTGTCCAGCTTGCAGCCATCTGCAAACTTGGTCAGCCACAGACCACTGGTTTTGGCTTACACCTCAGAAAATTATATCCCAAACAGTAGAGGCCCCAAGATCAATCCTTGGGGTACAGCCCTCATTACAGAACTGAGTGGGTTGTATCAGTGAGCCAGTTAGCTACCCATCTGGTAACATACAGGTTGATGCCTAGGTGGGAGAGTCTATCTATTATGGCTGAGTGGGGAATACGGTTGAAGGCTTTGGCTAGGTAGGTGGTGTGCACCATTTTCCCCTTGTCCATGGCTTTGGTAACTGTTTCAAAGAATCGATCAAGTTTAACAGGTATGATCTCTCTTTGACAAAACCAAACTGTGTGGGGTCAAGTGTTTGGAGGTTGCCAGTGTCCTTATTTACTAGGGCCATGATAATGTGTTTGATGGCCTTGCAGATCAGGCTAGACATTTATACAAGAATACACACACGCCCACGCGCATGCACACACACATACACATGCATTTGTGTGTGCATTCACACTCATAGACATTCATAAAAGGCACACAGATATCTACTTGGCATCAAATTCTCCTCTCCACCGGGTTGGAAGCACAGATATGTTCACGCATTACAAACATGCACACTCTCTAATCCCCCAACTGTGACCACCCAAACACACACACACATTCACACCTCCCCCTTCCCCATGTCTCCACTGAATTTCACTGAACTCTGCTCTGTGACCTTTTGCACTGAAATCAATGAGGGACCACTGTCTTTTGATGGTGTTAAATTTTTCAGCTGACCATTGTAATCTGATCTCTTGGCAGTGTAAATCACTAGCTACAGGCATTTCCAGGAGAGAGACTATATGGCTAATTAACATTAGCTATTCCCTCAGATTGCTTCATTAGCATCTACCAAGGCTAGTACGATCGCAGTCCATGCAGATGCTTCCCCTAGCAGGAAAGTACTGCTGTAGGGCAGTCTCTGAATCAGTAAGAGTTGTCATGAGTGGAAAGTCACTCATGGTAAGGCTTGCCACTTGTGGTGACCCTTTCTGAATCTCAAGTTGATATTGTTGCATAAAGGGTCACTTTCTGAGAGATGTTTGTTAAAAGCTGTGGTAGGGCATTAAGAATCATTTCCAGTCTTCATAATATTAAAGTCTGTGTGTGTGTGTGTGTGTGTGTGTGTGTGTGTGTGTGTGTGTGTGTGTGTGTGTGTGTGTGTGTGTGTGTGTGTGTGTTTATAAAGTGGGGCCTGGTTAATGACATCCTAATTTATGTTAATTGTAGAATAATAATGCTGGCAGTCTAGCAGTTATTAGGTATATTTGCTATATTAGAACATGGATTTAGTGTTGGATAGCTGAAGCAATACATTTCCATTTGTTATTTCTTTGTTTAATAAAAACAAATGTATTACATCATCAGAATTAAAGGAGAAGCAACCATTTTTGCTGACAGGATATAAAATAGCTTGATTGCCATCCAGGAGGCAGGACAGGTTTTAGCATTTTACAAAATGATAGCACAAGAAAGGATAAGGTTATATTTTAACAGCCATCCTGTCAGTATGTTTTGTATGGTTAGAAGAATTTTATGTCAGTGTGAGCTGAGGTGGAGCTTTTTTGTTTAATTTTGCTTTGTTTTCAGTTGTGGAGAAAATGGCTTCAGTAGCAGCCTTCAGTGGGCTTGCATTCCAGAGGTTGCATAAATTAAAAAAATAATATTTTACACTTACACACACACACACACACACACACACACACACACACACACACACACACACACACCACACACACACACATAAGTTCATAGGTTAATAATAGGCAGTTGATCTGTTAGATCATTTGTAGATAAGCCTGTGCAAATCTCACTACTTGCCTTCCCTTTCCGTAAGTGATTGTGAGGGCAGACCTGTGGCATACTTAAAATTGCCCATTCATTCATCTAGTTTTGTTTGAAGAGACTTAGGGCTGTACATTGTTTAATATGAAGGGAAAGACTGTTCCAGAAGAAAGAAATTCTTTGGAAAAGATCGCTCTCCTGCCAGCAGGTTATGTTTATGTTTTGGTGGAGGCTTAGGTGTTTTGTATGGGTCTTGCTGATATTATTGGCTTTGTTTGTATTAACAGGTCTTACAGTACATAGCCATTTGTGGCCTTGGAGGCTAGGCAGAGGTCACTTTGAAGGAATCTGTATGAAGCAGAGACCTGAGTTGGAACTCTTAGGCTTAGTGTATATAGGACATGTAGCTTAAGACCTTAATTTTCTTAGTCAAGAAATATTGAGGTCTTTCAAATCAAGTAGCATCTGGACAAATAAATGCTTATGGGAACATTCTATTCAGTTATGGCTCTAATAAGGGAGGAGTAGAAAGAGATGATAACATCTTTGGATCTGGAAGATATACTTTAGGTAATCAATTGAGTTACGTTTCTAATGACAAAGTATACAGAGCGACTGAAGGAAAGTTCACTGTCCACAAAAGTGCCTGTTTCAATGGGAGTTTTACCTATGTGGTAGATGTAATGGTGCTCATATTATCAGAAGGGCACAATGCTGCACTATTCAGCATTTCATTTTAAGCCATCATCCCTGCATCATTTGCTAGCACATGGTAATGCCTCGTATATGTCCTGAGAGTTCCTGGCAGAGTTTATGAACACTCCAACTTTGTAGTCATCTGCAAACTTGTTCAGCCAGAGACTCTTAATATCAGCTTTGATGTTGGATAAATATATTCCAAATAAGAGTGATCCCAAATTCAGATCCCTGGGGAATACCACTGGTAATGACTTTTTAGAGGAGAATGTGCCCCCATCCTAATTTGTTGGGCTCTGTCTGTGAGCCAGCTACTTATGCAATGAGTTTATTATTCATTTTACTTTGAATTTATTAACCAGGGTACAGCACTTATCCCACTGGATCCAAGTAAGCAATGGTATTGAAGGCTTTGGCCTGATGAAAGAACGCAGTGGGCACCAACTTGCCCTCATCCAATATTTGAATGAAGTCCACCATGTTAAGCAGGTAGGAATAGCACTTTGCAAACCCAAAATCATTAGGACCAAGACATTGGAGGCTGCCAATTTAACTGATTATGAGGTACAGTCATGGTGTAGATGGGAGGAGAAATGGTGTAGGCATTATCCTGAAGGAACAGTATGCTAAGAGTGTTTTGGAGGTGAAAAGAGTGTCGGATAGAGTGATGTTTATGAAGCTGGAAATTGATGGTGTAATGATGATTGTTGTTAGTGCATATGCTCCACAAGTTGGGTGTGCGATGGATGAGAAAGAAAAATTTTGGAGAGAGTTGGATGAAGTGGTGATGACTGTACCCAAGGGTGAGAGACTGGTGATTGGAGCAAATTTCAATGGGCATGTTGGTGAAGGGAACAGAGGGGATGAGGAAGTGATGGGTAGGTATGGTGTTAAGCAAAGGAATGCAGAAGGTCAGATGGTAGTGGATTTTGCGAAAAGGATGGACATGGATGCGTTGAATATGTATTTTAACAAGAGGGAGGAGCATAGGGTGACATACAAGAGTGGAGGAAGAGGCACACAGGTGGATTATATCTTATGTAGAAGGGCCAGTCTGAAGGAGATTGGAGACTGTAAAGTGATGGCAGGGGAAAGTGTAGTTATGCAGTATAGGATGGTGGTTTGTAGGATGACATTGGGGATCAAGAAGAGGAGGATGAGTGTGAGGGCAGCACAAAGGATCAAATGGTGGAAATTGAAAAATGGTAATTGTGAGGTGATGTTCAGGGAAGAGTTAAGACAGGCACTGGGTGGCAGTGAAGAGTTACCGAATAGCTGGGTAACTACAGCAGAGCTAGTAAGAGAGATGGCTAGAAAGGTGTTTGGTCTGACATCTGGAAAGAGGAAGGAGGACAAGGAGACCTGGTGGTGGAATGAAGAAGTACAGGAGAGTATACAGAGAAAGAGGTTGGCGAAGAAGAAGTGGGATTGTCAGAGAGATGAAGAAAGTAGACAAGAGTATAAGGAGATGAGGTGCATGGCAAAGAGAGAGGTGGCAAAGGCTAAGGATAAGGCGTATGATGAGTTGTATAAAAGGTTGGACACTAAGGAGGGAGACAAGGACCTGCACCAATTGGCTAGACAGAGGGACCGAGCTAGTAAAGATGTGCAGCAGGTAAGGGTGATAAAGGATAATGAGGGAAACATACTCACAAGCAAGGAGAGTGTGTTAAGCACATGGAAAGAGTGCTTTGAGGGGCTGATGAATGAAGAGAATGAGAGGGAGAGAAGGTTGGATGATGTGCAGATAGTGAATCATGAAGTGCAGTGGATTAGCAAGGAGGAAGTAAGGATAGCTATGAAGAGGATGAAAAATGGAAAGGCTGTTGGTCCAGATGACATACCTGTGGAAGCATGGAAGTGTTTAGGTGAAATGGCAGTGGAGTTTTTAACTAGATTGTTTAATGAAATCTTGGAAAGTGAGAGGATGCCTGAGGAATGGAGAAAGTGTTTTGGTAACGATTGTTAAGAATAAGGGTGATGTGCAGAGCTGTAGTAACTACAGAGGGATTAAATTGATCAGTCACAGCATGATGTTATGGGAAAGAGTAGTGAAAGCTAGGTTAAGAAGGGAGGTGATGATTAGTGATCAGCAGTACAGTTTCATGCTAGGAAAGATTATTACAGATGCGATGTTTGCTCTGAGAGTGTTGATGGAGGAGTACAGAGAAGGTCCGAAGGAGTTGCATTGTGTCTTTGTGGATTTAGAGAAAGCATATGACAGGGTGCCTAGAGAGGAGTTGTGGTATTGTATGAGGAAGTTGGGAGTGTCAGAGTAGTATGTAAGAGTGGTACAGGATATTTACGAGGGTAGTGTGACAGCAGTGACGTCTGTGGTGGGAGTGACGGATGCATTTAAGGTGGAGGTAGGATTACATCAAGGATCAGCTCTGAGCCCTTTCTTATTTGTAATGGTGATGTACAAGTTGACAGACGAGATCAGACAGGAGTTCCAGACTATGATGTTTGCAGATGACATTGTGATCTGTAGTGAGAGTAAGGAACAGGTGGAGGAGACCCTGGAGAGGTGGAGATATGCTCTAGAGAGAAGAGGAATAAAGGTCAGCAGGACTAAGACAGAATATATGTGTGTGAATGAGAGGGAGGATAGAGGAATGATGAGGATGCAGGGAGTAGAGATGGCAAAGGTGGATGAGTTTAAATACTTGGGATCAACAGTTCAGAGTAATGGTGAGTGTGGAAGAGAGGTGAAGAAGAGAGTACAGGCAGGATTGAGTGGGTGGAGAAGAGTGTCAGGAGTGATTTGTGACAGACGAGTACCAGTAAGAGTGAAAGGGAAGGTCTACAAGAGGGTAGTGAGACCAGCTATGTTATATGGGTTGGAGACATTGGCATTGACAAAAAGGCAGGAGCGTGGCAGAGTTGAAGATGTTAAGATTTACACTGGGTGTGACGAGGATGGACAGGATTAAGAATAAGTATATTACAGGGTCAGCCCAGGTTGGAAGGTTTGGAGACAAAGCCAGAGAGGCAAGATTACGTTGGTTTGGACATGTGTTGAGGAGGGATGCAGAGTATATTGGGAAAAAGATGCTAAGGATGAAGCTGCCAGGTAACAGGAAAAGAGGAAGGCCAAAGATAAGGTTCATGGATGTGGTGAGAAAGGACATGCAGGTGGTTGGTGTGACAGAGCAAGATGCAGAGGACAGGAAGAAATGGAAACTGTTGATCTGCTGTGGCAACCCCTGATGGGAGCAGCCAAAAGAAGAAGAAGATGAGGTACAGTATAATACTCTCCATTATCTACAGATACGGCTGGTAAGGCTCGTCAGACTATAGTTGCCAGGATCTGAGGTGGGGCCACCCTCATGTTGGGGAATTGTTACTTCTGCTTCAGAGGCAGACAATGAATAGCATAAGGAGTAGAGCAGTATGTTAGTGCTACATATTAACAAGGAAACATCTGGGCCCATTGGCAGGTCCCATGAAGCTGTTGTCTTTTGCATCAGAGAACTTCTAGATTTTGCTCAGATATAATCTTTGAAGGGCACAACAAACAGTTTTGATCTAAATGTATCTGCTAAAATATTGGAGCAGAGTGAATGTCTTTGTTATGTACCAACTCAGTGTAATTTTGGTTAGTGTTGGTAAAATTTCTAACACAGTTGAAAAAGGACCCACAATTGTCTTTGACAGAAGTGGTGATTTTCAGTTCATAATTACCTTAGTAGACTGTATTTTGCCTGAAAGTTTATTAAGTCTTTGAGTTAGTTTTTGCATGTTAGTTATTCAGCCTATTCAGTTTATTACTAAGGGTGAGGGTTTTTTTGTTGTTTTTTTAATTACACAGCTCATTTATATTATAGTTCTGCCATAGGAGTTTCTTTCAAATGGACTGATGTCATAATGTAGGTATTATGATGAGTGTATAAGTTCTCTGAAATGATGCAAATTTGATTATTGTGTCTTTCAGGGGAGGGATGCTCTTAAACCGTTCCAGGTTATCAACTAACTAGCAAGTTAGCCTTATAGAAATCTAAAGGACAGTAGGGTTTGTGAGTATTTTTGTTATGGCCCAAAATCTGAAAACGAGACTCATAGTCAAATTTGGCCAGAGCTGGCGTAACAATATAGTGGACCATTACACTGTATTTGTGGTCCAGTAAATTAGAAACCTTGGTAGTAGAGTGCACTATCTGATGTATACTATAATGCATGTTGACAATTTAAGAAGCTTTGACAGCAGACTCGGATAGGTTTACTGTCCACAGGCTGCATATAAATAAAATTAAAGTTAATTAAAAAAGTGTGTGCATGTGTGTGTGTGTGTGTGTGTGTGTGTGTGTGTGTGTGTGTGTGTGTGTGTGTGTATGTATGTTTATATATATATATATATATATATATATATATATATATATATATATATATATGGGTCCCCTTCAGTTGACCTCCAACATCCACTTCACCTAAACACCATTTGACCTAAAACTCATTTGACTGAAACTCATTTCACTGACAGTTAAGACATAGACATGTTGTGGGTTTTCCTTCACCTGTGACTTGCTAGTGATAAAAATAATGACTGTAACTTACAGTGCTGACTGTTAGAATTCCGATCATCATGTAGAAAGTAGTGTTGTAGTGTTTCTAAATGTGGGTTTGTCTCTTTACATTTTTATGGAAAGTACCTAAAGTAATTTGGCAAATGTTTTGTGTGTTCCCAGCAGTAGTGGCAGCGTGTAAAGTACTGTAAGGCAAGTTAAAGCTATATGTCCTTTTCCCCGCTGTAGTGTGATCCTGGAGTTAGTATATATAATTACAGGAGGGGTGTGGGGGTGCATAGCCCCCCACCTAGTTTAGTTTTATATTGTCTGCTTTGGTTTTATTTTGTCTGGTAACAATGTTTACATGTTATCTCTATTAGCAGGATGGCAAATTGCATATGCTTGTTGCTCATCATGCTTACATGAATACAAGCACGTTTTCTTGTTTAGCAACATTGTTGGCAGCTATGCAAACATGTTGAGCAGCATGAGCACACACACATATTAAAACCTGTTAAATGAGCTCATGCAGACAGCAAGAAAAAGTACAAAGGGCAAATGATGCAAGCTACACAGGCAGGGAAAGTGTACTGAGTGCAATGTGCACATAAATCTAACATATTAATATAGAAATGAGCAAGAGGGGAGGCTGAACAGCAAGGCAAGTACAATCAAATGTAGACCATGCACAGAAAGTGTAGTGAGGACAGTGTGCACACAAATCAAAGATATGACTCAGAAATAAGGAAGAGGGGAGGCTAAAAAAAAAACAAATCCCCAAAAGCCACAAGCTCTAGGGATCTAAACCTCACCACAACGATAAATAGGACGTGCTGGAGGGATAGATTCCTCCCAGAGACTCCCCATGCTTTGGAACAGGATTCCAATCTACATTAGGCAGAGCCCCTCACTAACACTCTTCAAGAGAAACCTTGACAAATGGATGGGAAACAGAAAATTTACCCCGGGGATCACTGCAATGGTTCTGCTGGACAGAGGCAGCACAAGGAACTAATGGCTCTGCTAGACAGAGGCACAGGGAACTAATCTAAAGGGGCGGTGAAAGCCAACACATTCTGGCAAGGCTTATAGATGCCCTTGGGCAGATAGCCTAGTACTTACCTATGAACCTATTAACCTATAAAATGCAAGGGCAACAATTGAATGCTTTTCATGCAGGGAAAGTGTACTGAGGACAGTGTGCACACAAATCAAAGATATGAGTACAGAAAGAGGGAAGAAGAGAGGGTAAATGTGGAAATTGTACTAAGATAGCTTAATTAAATGTATGTCTCACAGACAATTTTGTAACATACAATAATGCAGTATCTTCTTCTTCTTCTTTCGGCTGCTCCCATTAGGGGTCACCACAGCGGATCAACTGTTTCCATTTCTTCCTGTCCTCTGCATCTTGCTCTGTCACACCAACCACCTGCATAATGCAGTATGTATATAATAATATTTAATGGTCCTCAGACATCCTGAGGAAATATACTTAAATAAAAATGGACATGACTGTACACAGGGTCCTGGGTTCAAGACTTGGCAGTGAAATGCATGGTGTTAACTCAACATTTAGAACAAGTAGCTTATATCCTTCTAAGCTGGGAGTTGCCGATTGAATGTTTAGTGTCTGTTAGTCTAAAAGTGTATTAGTTCTTGTTTAAGCACTTGGGCTTAGGACCAGTTATTTTACATTAAGAAGGTGTAGTCTGCACTCTTGTGGGAAGAGAGGGTAGATTCTGCCCTTCTGAGCTGGAAGTTTCTGGTTAAAGGCTTATTGTGCCTGCTTATTTGAACTGTTTCTTTCTGAAATTGGTATGCCTTGTTTGCTGTAGCATAGACTAGATTCAGACCTGCTGAATCTAGCTTTGTTTGTATAACTTGAGCACTAATCCAGGCCATCTCTTTTTGGAGAAGGTTCCCCTGCACCCTAGTAGCAGGAGAGTGCAGTTAGAACTTGTCTGATCGAAGAATGCTGGAACGGGGCTCAGTTTTTAGCTTTTGATTGGTTAATTTGTTTAAATCAGTTTGCTCATTTGCTACTGCTATATTAAAAAATACACTTTATGCATCGCCGCTTAGCTAGGGTTAAACTATTCCCGGCACCATAAAGTGTGCTCTTCAAATTTTCCCTTAGAACTAGCCAGTTTTTTTAGTTTTAGCACTCAAATCTGTTTTTTTGAGCTCAGCACTTGTTCAGAACTCGTTGTAAGCACTAAATAAGCTACAAATTACTACAGCACTCAACTTTCCTCACTTGTCTCGAGGAAAACAGTTTTTAGTACTTAATAAATAAGCACCTATCCAGGCATGTCAATGTGTCAGCTCCCGGTGTTTTCTCATGTCTACCTGATTAATCTGGGCATCTTAGGGCAATGCAGCAATTGCCTCATGTACACAGACAACCCTCTCCTCCTACCACCCAACACTACAACCTGTGAGAGATGCACTTATACAGCCAAACTGGAAGCAAAGCTGTCTTCACCCAAGACTGGACTAGACAGTCAAGAGGAGAGACTATACCCTTGCACCACACCACACTCATCACCATAGTCCCTCAAAACCTACACCACCAAAACACACACACACATAGAAACACAAAACACGCATCTACATTCATGGAGGTTCTCAGTAAAAATCTGCCCAAGCAACAGAGACCTCCAAAGCAGAAACACAAGGAACCTCCACCCCCCAGCACAACCCAAATGACACATAGCCCACAAACTCAGTGTGCCACTCAACCACAGCCCATAAGGCATAACAACGTACCCAACACTCTAGTCATAGGTGACTCTATAGTCAGGCACATTGATGTTCCACGCACCAGGCTAAACAAGGAGAAAATTACTGTCAGCTGGCTGTTGGGTGCCAGGATCTGCCATATAATGCACGCACTCAGGTCACTCCACAACAAGTACAAATATGACTCTGTCATTGTCCATGTTGGTGTGAATGACCTGAGATGTACCTCCCTGGACTACATGAAAAGGGACATGAAGGAGCTCTCCGATCTTGTAGCCTGGGCAGATATGACCCTAGCCCTGATTAGCATCCTGCCATCACCCAGAATGATACCACAGTACAAGGACAAAATGATTGACTTCAACAATTGGCTAAGCTTCTGGTGTCATTCTAAAGGAATCCAGTATCTGTCTGCCTGGGATGACATAATCGACAGACCATGATGCTTTGCCAGAGATGCCCTGCACCTGTCGCCCTTCGGATTCCGGATACTGGCTAAGGCTCTTGCCATCTCAATAGTGGCTGTTTTAGGCAAGGCTCAAATGACAAATTATCCACTGTAACAGATACAAGCAAGCAAAACCTGAGGGTAAAGCTACTCAATGCTAGAATTCTAAACCTCAAAATGCACTCACTCGAGGCACTCCTTAAATTGGTCAACATCGACATCTGTGCAGTGACAGAGACCTGGTTCAAGGCTCCAGAGAGCACCCCTGCATTACCAGGCTATAATTCATACAACACCTTTCGGCCACCTAACCTGGACCGAAACACTAAAGGCGGAGGTATGTCCATATTCATTAAAGATATCCACACCTCCAGGCTAGTTGCTCAGCATAATGCATCTGATATTATCCAAGTGCAACTAACTCTGGGCAAGACCACAATCCAAATTGTAGCTTGCTACAGATCCCCTACCATGCCCCAGGATTCCCACGGCTCCTTTCTAGATACACTGGCAAATATTAGGGTACAACCTAACACCCTCATAATGGGTGATTTCATCTACCCCACCATTAACTGGGAAAACTACTCATGTACCAACTCTTTTGCTCAACGTTTTCTGGAATTCATAAATTCCAATGCCTTGGATCAACTTATCCACACCCCCACCAGGGGCAGCAATATCCTAGACTTGGTCATTACCAAAATGGGCGACTGGTGTTCCACAGCAGAGGTCAATTTCTCGTTGGTCAGATCCGACCACAAGCTAATCACCCTAGACATCCACATCTCACCCCCACCTGCCATTAGGGAAACCACTGCAAAAAATTTCTCCAAAGCCAACTTCACACTTCTTAAGACAGAAGTGGCAAACTTCACGACACCCATGCAGACGGACAATAGAGGTACAAATGCTGAATCTTACACTAATGCACTTTATAGGCTCTTACACAAGTGCATGGATCATGCTATCCCTAACAGAACCAAGATGATATACTCCAAAAAAATGAATTCAATCTGGTGTTCCCCTGCCATAAACAAACTCTACAACAGAAGAAAGAAACTGCTGCAAAAAATAATAAAATCTCATGATTGGAGGAACTCCCTGGTCAGCCTGAGTAAGAAGCAAAGATCCCTCATAAAATCCTCCAAAGCTAGTTACGAAAACAAAATCGCCACTGTTTCTAAATACAACCAGAAAGCATTCTATAGCTATGTCAAGAATCTCAATGGCAACACTCAGATCTGCTCTGCGTTACAGCACAATGGCACTAAATATACAGAACTAACTGATATTGCCAACATCCTGGTAGATAAGTTCAGTGCTAACTTTATCCCCTCTCACCCCCTAAAGGGCCCAGCTCGGGTCTACTTTAATTAAATGAAAGTGGAATCCATCAAATACGAATCCGTCGACACTTAAACAGCGAAACTCGGAAATGTCAAACGCACTAAATAGCAAAATTGGAAATGTCGAATTGTCATAGTTGGCCTGTCTGTGGTATAGCTCCATAAGGTAAGTGTGCGATAGTTACGGACCTTAGGGTCAGGGTGCGGGTTAAGGTAAGTGCATAGAAAGGTAATGTATGTAAGGTTTAGTGTAGGGTTTTGTTAAGTGTATGTGTGTGGAATATTTACTTTGTGTGGGTATAGTTCTGTAGGGTAAGTGTGCGGTAGTTATGGACCTTAGGATTAGGGAGGGGTTAAGGGTAGTGCATAGATAGTTGTGTATGTGGGGTTTAGTGTAGGGTTGCAAGTGGGGTTTTGGTGCTTTCATTTAGGGTTAGTAGTAGGGTTTTGGTTAGTGTATGTATGTGTTTTTTGTTGTTGTGTTTGCGTAGGTAGTATGTTACAGGCGGTGGGTTTGGCCGACTATTGCGGTTTCGATGTTTAAATTTCACGGTTTTGCATGTTCGACATTATTGAGTTTTGCTGTTTATTTGTCGACAGATTCCACTTTCATTTAATTAAAGTAGACCCCCCATCTCTATACCGGAAGAATGCAAAATTCCTGTAATCACGGCTGCACAGGTAAAAACCACACTCTCCAAAGCCAAAAACACAGCATCCATGGGACCTGACAACATTCCAGGCTGCATTCTACATGAACTACAGAATGAACTGACACCCCACCTAAGTACCATCTTCAGTCATAGCCTCACCTCAGGCTTTGTGCCCACTGAATGGCTCACAGCGACGGTTATCCCATTCCACATAGGGGGCTCCACCATGGATCCCGGGAACTACTGTCCCATTAGCCTGACAAGCCTGGTCTGCAAGGCCATGGAATGTATCATCATGGAACTTATAAACAAAGACACTGGTAATCTCCAAACTCTGGACCCCACCCAGTTTGGGTTTGTAAAAGGCAGATCATGTCTCCTAAACCTGATAGACTTCTTTGAAGCAGTCACCAAAGCAGTAGATGAGGGTAAGGTGGTTCACACAGCCTATCTAGATCTCGCCAAGGCTTTCAACACCATCCCCCACTCTGAAATTATAGATAAACTCACTAAACTAGGTATAAATCCCTATGTCACAAGATGGGTTGCCAACTGGCTCACTGACAGAACCCACACTGTGAAAGTAGCAGACTCCAAATCCAACTTCAGACCAGTGACAAGTGGCGTACCACAGGGTTCAGTCCTAGGTCCTCTCCTGTTTGGTATCTACTTCTTTGAAGTACACACTAACCCAGAAGGTCTTTGGCTAACGAAGTTCAGAGATGACTGCAAACTAGGAGCCATAATCTAAACTCCTAACAATGTGGACATCCTACAAAAGGGCCTCACTGAGACAGATGCCTGGTGTCAAAGTCATGGCCTCAAGCTCAATACCAAAAAGTGCATTGTCATCTCTTTTGATAAAAACTCTGCACCCATGAACTACCACATAGGCGGTAGTCTACTTAACACTGAAAGTGTGATAAGACACCTGGGGACACAGGTGGACAGTAGTCTCTCCTTTGATAATCATATCGCCACAGTAGTCAGGAAATCCTTCTATGTGGCACACCTCATCACAAAAGGTTTCTCATCCAGGAAAAAAGAGGTCATTGTTCCCCTCTACTCATCACTCATTAGACCTATTATAGAGTACAATGCCCCTTTTGGTATGTACCTCACAAGACATCTACAACAACTGGAAAGGCCGCAGAAATACCTCACAAAGAGGATTACTGGTCTCAAACAGATGCCCTACTCAGACCATCTCAAAAAACTCCAGCTTTACTCGTTCACATATCACCTACTCAGAGGCAATCCCTGCCTAATATGCAAAACTATGTCAAACCAAGAGCTGTTGGACATGCTCCACTTAAAGAAATCCCAATCCCTCCGAGCTACATGCTCTAGGGGCCTAAACCTTGTCACCACAATAAACAGAACATGCTGGAGGGATAGATTCCTGTCCCAGAGACTTCCCATACTCTGGAACAAACTACCTATCTATATCAAACAAAGCTCCTCATTAGCACTCTTCAAGAAACATTTTGATGATTGGATGGGAAATAAGAAATTCACCCCAGGGATCACTTCTGTGGCTATGCTCAACAGGGGCACAGGTAAATAATTTTCTTGGGTGGTGAAAACCAGGGTACCTTTTTGGCTAGGCTTATATAGGCCCTAGGGCCAATAGCCTAGTACCTACCTATGAACCTATGAATCTATAAGATGTGAGAGTTATAAAAAGTAACACTGGAAAAGAAGGGAGTTCTTGTGATATAAAGTGATTAACATGTTGATTTGAGATGACAGCAAACCTGGGTTTCAGAAATATGTCATGTTTGAAAAGAAGAATGTCACATCAGCCAAGATCTTCTTTGGCAAAAATCAAACCCCTGCCATCAATGTTACTACTGAGCTATGTGTTAACCGTGTATACCACAGAAATAGGCATAGCACATGTATCAAAAGAAACATCCTTGAAGGAAATTCAGAACTTTCATTTTCTAACAGTTATGGATCCCATATGTAGGCATGTGTAGCCTTACAAATGTGGGAGCAGACTGTGCCATATGTAATAACCTTGTCCAAGGCACTCCTGCCTGACACATTTATCAGGAGAAAGGATGCCTGATAATTAGTGTCACATGAGTGTGTCAGACTGATGGCAATTAAGTGACTATGCTCCTGTGCATACAAATGTGATCTGTCTGCTATCAATGTTACTTGGACAAGGAACCTTTCTCTGTATTTTTGTACAAATAACACCCAAGAAATTAATCACACTTCATGCGTACAATGCAATAGTTAATGCATGTGCCACAGGAGCACTATCACCATTATACTGCCATGAAATCAAAACATACATTCATACGTGTTTGTGCAACATGTCAAGAGGTAATACTGACATGATGTGATGGTTGTTGTGTGATGTCAGCACTTTCACACGTTTCCCTATGTTACAATTGAACCTTAAGCTGTACAACTCCTCCAACTAACATAGGTATGAATCACATTCTCCACAGTGGAACTGTCAACACAGCTGTGGAAGTTCACCTATGTGGACTCATTATATCAGATGTACTTTATCTGGTCATACTTCTAATGATATGATGTATGTTGGAGGCCTCTGCCACTCTCTGTGGATACCTTAGAACTGAGAAGTATGTCATTCATGCAGAACAGTTAAGGACACAAGCACTTACATTCACTCAAATCTGGTTTTGAACACTTGACTAATTGTTCAGAAATTTAACACAATAATGGGTTCAATGAAAGTGCCACGGTACAAGTGCATCTTCAACTGTGATATTTTTGTCTGTGTGAAAGCATTACATCATATCAATGAATCAAGGAATATGTGCCCCTATAATTCTTTTGAAATAATCTTGTATGTCAGACAAAACTGTTTAATGCTGGCTATACCTAAACACACCTGTGACACACTGCTGCTGTCACTGTGATGGTACAACAAGAAATATGTACAATGTGGATATAATCACTTATCAGAATACATGCTTTCCAAAGGCAACAACTTACATTGTCTTATGTCATCATGTCCTTATGTCCATACAACTGGTATGGAAGGAAATTCTAATCAAATGACAACATCATGTTCAATACAGCATTTCTAAATGCAAATTAGAATAATCTCTTGTAGGAGGAAACAACTGCTTGACATTAACATAGCACATTTCTAACAACACTGCTACCAACATGTACAGTGATTGTAATCAGCGATGTTGGGATTTGAATTATATCCCTAAAATCACAAGCTACAGAGTGTTTGCTGTAACATGAGTGCCACTCAAAATTTATTTTACAACTGTGACACAGCATATTTCAATGGCTGATATCACCATTGTTTATCACATACATGTTTCCTCTAAAAAGTGGTCACAGGGCACAAACACTGTATAGCTATATATCATATGTTTTTGCAGCCTGTTCTGCACAAGAAGAGGAAGAATCACATATTCATAGAAGACATTCAGTGCTGCATTCAAACTATCTACTTATCTACTCACACAATCTACAAGCAAGTGTATTATACAAATGCACCACAGAAAAAGTCTGACTTCATGGGAGCCAGACTGCATGTTTGAAGGGTTGACATCAGCTGTGTCTTGCAAAGGAGATGTGTGTGCATAACTCACTTCTACAGACATGTAGGATTGTAAATGTTCCCAATAAAAATGCATGTAAGACATTCCTGCATCCATCTACCATACACACACACACACACACACACACACACACACACACACACACACACACACACAAACACACAAACACACAAACACACACACATACAGAGTCAAGAGGTTCTCAATACTGTATTTGACCTCACTACCTATCTGTTCACACAATCTACAGGAAAATGTATGATACGCATGCACCACATGAGTGTGAGAGTGCTTTTTCGAAAGGATTAGCTCATCAGTATGTTGCATACAGTGTGCATTGTTGGACATAGAGAAAAGGGAATGTGGGATTCATGTGGTCATGTAAATGTTTCTTAGGAGTGGCAGTCAAATAATGTTGAATTAATCTGCCAGTGATGCTATATTCCCATCATCACATACAAGTTGACTGCTGTGAGATTAGAACCCCCTACCTATCTAGTCACACAATCTAGAGGGCACAGTAGTTAATACAAAAGCCACTGCAGAAGTCTGACTTTTACAGTGTGAGAGAGGTGACATCATTATTGTGTTGCAGAGAAGATGATGGTGGGAGAAAGGTGTGACAGTGAAGAGGATGCATAAATAGTAATTCCAGAGGCCCAGCTAGGATATGTTTCACTCTATCTAGAAAGCAAGCTAGGATATTGTCTAAGCCCATTGATGGAGTTTTCTTAGTTTTAGAGAGAACACTAAAGACCTGTTCTCTAGTGATAATAAGGGAAGTTATATTTGATGTTACTTCCTGAGAGAAGGTTGAGGGGGAGAGAAGGGTAAAGTCAAGGCTTAATTTATAAGCCAAGAGGTTTGCTATATCTTCTGACCCAGGATAGGTGGTTCCTTTTGCAATGAGTTCTGCACATGGTTGTGTATTGCCTTTGAGGTTGCGGACATAGCCAAAGAATGCTCTGTAGTTGTCCTTTGCCTGGGAAGCCAATCTTACCTTAAACTTTGTTTAGACAGACTTTAGTTATCCTCTAAGTTTGCTCAGTTTGACAGAGTGCTTTTATTCAGCTCGGTACAGCATATCCTAATTTCGTCATAATTTCCTACCTCCTGTTATACAGCCTATTAATCTTGTGATTCCACCAGGGTGGCTTGTATTTTGAGTTAGTTATGTACTCCTTCCTGATGAGTGCAGGTGCCTTAATGCAGATATTAATGTAATTGTATAAGGATTCTGTAAACTGTTCTGCATAGACAGCAGTGTTTTCAAGGTTTATGGAGGTTTGAAGTTTTGCAAGGTTATCACTTAATTGCAGGAGGTTAGCCTTAGAATAGCTCCTAAATATACCAGATTTACCTAGGGGTCCAGTTGTTAATTTTACTTCAAAGGAAGTCATTTTGTGGTCTGGCCTTACCAGGGAAGGCATTACAGTAGGGGGTGTGCAGCAGTCTTCCATATTGGTGATGACCAGATCCAGAATGGCTACACCTCTGGTTGATATTTTGACTATCTGGTTCAGGGAGTTTGTATACAAAATTCAAGAATCTCTGTACACGTACGTCTGGTGTTGTATAGGATTCTCAGTTAACAGTGGAGTAATTAAAGTACAAAACGAATGGTAGACTTGTACTGTATCAATAGCAAAGTAATTATTTTATTCATTTTCTGTTTATCTATCAGGACAGAATTCAATTATACTACTATGCTTCACACATCACAAGTCTGAAATATAAGTTTTATAGTGACTTATAGTTTATCATTGCTCATCAATAGCAAGCCTTAGACCTCCCTTTTTTTTCTCTTTCCCTAGTAGTACTACAACACAGTATTCAAAACTGATTGTTAAATTATGATATTAACAAATGTTTGTTTGTGCCAAACTTTACTGGAAAATGCTTTTATTTTGGTTAACGTTAATGCACAGCTTAAATTTGTAACCATTTATGAAGTCTGTTATAAAGCTGTTTTTAATTTTGACTTTAACATATAATGACTAGATGTCACAGATAAATGGGCCTAGAATTAAATTAGTTTGCAATGCTGCCTTGCAAGTATAGAGCATTTGAGTTGCAATTGTTTGGGTAACTACAGTTTATAGATATATGGTTACATTTTTTTTAATTTCATTCAAGGTAGAAGCTGATAATAAGATATTCGGTATGTAAGTGTGGATAGAGGGTGGTTTGGTTACTTATTTAATCAAACCAGGAACATATTGTTCTATGTATGTCTTTGTATATAGAAACTTGCTTCAAAGATCAAAAATTAAATTGTTTATTTCATCCATGATAAACTGCTTCATAGGTTATAATAAATTACAGTGTGTAAAATCACATTATAGGTGTCCTATACACATCTCAAACACATGACAGAATATAAGTGCTTATCACGAAAAGTCAGTGGCCTAAATAATAACATAAAAAGAGCCAGTTTACTTAAATTTATAAAACTGCATAAAACACAAATATATATATATATATATATATATATATATATATATATATATATATATATATTTTTTTTTTTTTTTTTTTTCTTTGCAGAAGACTCATTTACTTAAAAAAGATTTAGACAAATTGTCTTTTAAGGGTTATTCTGTTCTAGCAGCCTCTTGTTACAAAAGCAAAAAGAGAGGAACACTTATATTGTTGAAAAACTCTATTACCATGCTTAAAATTTACAGTAGCTTTACAAATAAAGATGGAATGATGAGTGTAGCTGTAGTAGAAATAAATGAAAATGTTGTACATTGATTATCTCCTATTGGATACCTGGTATAGCATCTAGATTTGTAGATAAATATTTAGATACCATAACTCTTCATGCCAGAGGAGAAATTATTTTAACAGGAGATTTTAACTGTTTACTAACAGATAGAGACACATCCAGAACTAACAAACCCAAATTATCAGCACAATCCAAGAAACTAAATCACTTCATTTCCTCTATAAATCTTAGAGATATTTATGATTTAAGAGAGGCTAATCCCCATAACTATACCCATTATTCCTTTAGATTTGGAACCCAAATGAATATACTGTAGATAAGATCTTCATTTCCAATAATTCATACTCCAAAATAGCGTCATATAAACAATCCAAGAACCTCTAAAAAACAACAATAAAGAGACTCCACAGCCATGGCAGAACACTTTAATGCAAAAGTTCCAAATCCAAAGGATAAGAATAAACCAAGATAAAATAATAATGGTTAGAGTCATATCCACTTTCTGACCATAATGCCTTTACTTTTAACCTCAAAATAAGCAATGATTTCATTTTATGGCAAAGAATCTTAGCTTATATAACAAAAATCAAAGGTTTTAAGGACTGGGTTTTAGATGAAATAAATACATTTTTGGAGTTTAATAACAATGACGAGGTAATTGACACCATACTATGGGATACGTTAAAAGTTTACCTTTATGGCAAAATAAAGATCTGGTACTTTTTAAAAAGGAAAGAATGTGATAGGGAATTAATGGAACTGCAAACTAAAATAGATAAATTAAAATCAAACTTAAATCATAATGATAAGACTACACATACAGAACTTTCAAATTTAAATCAAAAATACCTTGACATTTTAAATCATAAGGTCTCAATAAATATGGAAAGACACAAATTATAGTCTTACTCTGTAAATCCTAAACATTTACAAAAGCTAGCCATCACAACCAAACAACTTAATAACTTAAACCATAATAATGAAATCAAATATACAGTTAATGGCTCAAAAAAAAAAAGAAATGGATTTAAAAGGTATACTAGAAGCATTTAAAAAATATTATGGATCAATGAATGCTGAAAATCTTGATTTAGAGAATAACACTATAATAATAAATTTCTTCAAAACAATATAAATAATAAATTATCAAAACAAAAAAATAAAATATTAAATAAACCAATATCATCTCGCAATTGAAAGACCAGATTAAAAGTTTAAAAAATAATAAAGCTCCGGACTTAGATGTTATAATTCCAGAAATATATAAAATTCTTCCAGATGCAACTTTAAAATTATTATTAAGTGCTTTCTCTATAATTAAAAATAAATTGATAGTAACCCCTTCTTGGAGATATTCCTTGACTTCCCTGATTTTGAAACAAGGAAAGAAACCACAATTATGTTCCTCCTATCATCCCATTTCTTTGTTAAATGTTGACTAGAAAATTTTTATGTCCATATTGCCCAAGAGGTTAAATGATATACTCTCCAGTGTTATATATTACGATCAAACTGGATTTATTTTACACAGAAAAGTACAGGATAATATAATTAAATTACTTTCCATAACTGATATTGCTAATAAGACTAAAAAGCAACCAACTATTATCAGTTTAGATATTAATAAAGCCTTTGACTGTATTAGCTGGGTATATTTACATAAAATTCTTAAAGGATATAATTTCTCCCCAGATTTCATTAATTTAATATTAAAATTATATAATGACTCCCAAGCATATTTTAAAATAGGATCTTGTTTATCGTCATCATTTAAAATAACTAAAGGTACAAAGCAAGGCTGCCCACTGTTACCATTAATGTTTGCCCTGTCAATAAAACCTTTTGCCACATATATAAGAAATAATACTAATATAAAAGGATTTTCCATAAATAGTGATCACTGCTCAAAAATTCAGATGTTTGCAGATGATATCCCTTTAATAAGTGAAGATGTAGACTCTTCTTTACATTATATTATCGAATCAATTAACTTATTTGAAAAAGTCTCAAACCTAAAATTTAATCAGAGAAAAACTGAAACATTATTAATCAATAAAAAAAAATTAATAAAAACCTACAAAATCATAAAAAATTAACTGGGGAAAATAAAACAGTACAATATCTAGGAATGAGTATTAAGTCCACTTGGAGAGAAACTATACTTTTAAATTAAGAACCAAAGAAATGTAAAATAACCAGAAAAAGTCGCAGAACGGTATCAATAAAGGCAGTCTTCCTAGGCAATGGTACCAACCAATGAGTCCAAGTTCCAAAAATATTTGGTAACCTTTATTTGGTATAAAAACAACAAGATTTAACGCTTTCGTCTCCGCACCGGAGACCTCTTCAGAATCCATTTGTGAATGCTTCCACCACTACATTTATTTGGAAGCCAATTAAAGCCAATTAAACAATAAAACAATAAAACAATCAGTTACAAAATCATAATCTAGTAGGCTGGCCTTATAAAGTTACTAATTTGTTAAGTAACAAATGTACAAATCCCCTCGAAAAAAATGCAATAAATAAAATTTCTTTAAAATTAAAATATTTTTAAATCTAATGTATAATAAAGTTTATATATAAATATAAATACTGTATAAAAATTATATAAAATTGTACTCTAAAAACTTTACACAGTAAAAAGATATCAAAACAATAAAAACCAATGTATTCTGTCTTGATTAATATGGTTTTGATTATATAATAGATAAGAATAAACCAGGATAAAATAATAATGGTTAGTCATATCCGCTATATGATATAGATATATATATATATATATATATATATATATATATATATATATATATATATATATATATGTAGGGAAAGGAATCAAATTACTTAATGTGTCTTTTGGGGTCTTAATAATATTTTAAGGGCTGGTGTAATTGAAATATGATCATTTAAGCCCTTACCACTACAAGCATCCAATTTTAACTGCCAAATCATTTCTCTGTATTCTAATTTTGTCTCCCAGTCTCCCCCTCTCTCAACAAGTTCCACCTCATCTATATATATATATATATATATATATATATATATATATATATTTATTGATATACAATGTATCATTTTTTCATATATTTTTTCTTCAATTACTGGTAACTACATGATATAATTTTACAAGTAACCACTATTTATTCATTTAATTATTTAATTATTTATTGAACTATTTTATACGTAAGGGTGTCCCATTACTATCTATTATATAATCAAAACTATATTTATCAAGACAGAATACATTGTTTTTTATTGTTTTGATATCTTTTTACTGTGTAAAGTTTTTAGAGTACAATTTTATATAATTTATTATACAGTATTTATATTTATATTTATATATAATCTTTATTATACATTAGATTTAAAAATATTTTAATTTTAAAGAAATTTTATTTATTGCATTTTTTTCGAGGGGATTTGTACATTTGTTACTTAGCAAATTAGTAACTTTATAAAGCCAGCCTACTAGATTATCATTTTGTAACTGATTGTTTTATTTTATTGTTTTATTGTTTTATTGTTTTATTGGTTTTAAATGGCTTCCAAATAAATGTAGTGGTGGAAGCATTCACAAATGGATTCTGAAGAGGTCTCCGATGTGGAGACGAAAGCACTAAATCTTGTTGTTTTTATACCAAATAAAGGTTACCAAATATTTTTGGAACTTGGACTCGGAATTATTGGTTGGTACCATTGCCTAGGAAGACTGCCTTTATTGATACTTTTAAATTACACAAACCTATTAAATACAATTACTTAATTAATAAATAATTGGAATAAAATGTTTTTTACCATGGAAGACAGACTCACATTAATAAAAAATAACATCCTACCAAAAATATTTTACACACGATCCTTAATTCTAATAACTCCAAAAAAATTCTTTAAGCAACTTAACATCTTACTAATTAAGTTCCTTTGGTTCCCTCAAAAACTGAGAATAGCTTATAATTGGCATATAAGAGGTTGAGAGGATGGTGGAATTGGCTTTCCTAACATTAAAATGTACTCAGAATCTACTATTATTAATTTAGTACTACACTGGTTAATTGCTACTTATATCTCTAGTTGGAAACACTTACATGAAACCTATATAATATGTAGTAGTAATTATGAAACTGAAATAAATCCCTTGTTAGGAATAAGCAAAATATATTGGATATTACAAGATCATTGTCTATATAACAAGAAGTTCAATCATTTCACGTTATCAATTAAATCTTTAGTTCCTTTAAAAGTATAATAGAAACTAATTATAGTGTTAAACAGCACCTTTTCTATCTTCCCTATTGGAAACACTCCAGATTGCTTAGAGTCCTTTAACTTAAGTAAAATGTTAAATCTTAAAGATAATAATTTAAAATTCTGGTATCAATTTATAGATAATAACAAAGTACACCCAGCAAACATACGTCTAGCTAGATACAATGTTACACAAGATAACTGATTAACATTACAGACTCTACAACAGTTTGTTAGGAATAAATAAAAAAATTCAATAAATTCAGAAATGAGTGCATTGCCAAAATTACTACAAGTATTAATGTGTAACAACTTGACAGACACAAGCCATAAATTATGTATTTCCTGTATATACAAAGTCTTACAAGATGAATCCTTAACATTCGATCTAACCTTTTGGGACTACTCTACAAGACTGAATAAAGAATCTTTTTCAGCTGATAATAAAACGTTTATTAAAATCAGTGAAGAACACCACATCCTCTCTCTATTGGAAGTTATACACCTGGAAATTTTTAAATAGAAGTTATTTCACTACACATAAAATAGCTATTATTTCAAAGAATAAAGAGTCAATATGCTGGAGATGTGGCTAATTCCTGGAAGCTAACTGGATCCATATGTTTTTCGAATGTAGAGTTGTATTACAATTTTGGGAGGATTTCAAATATTTTGTAAAGGCTTTGTGGTCTGATAATTGTTATATTACCAGTTCCTTACTGTTATTTAATGTTCCTATACCAAGTGGGATACCAAAACATCAAATTCCACTCCTTTGGTCACTTCTGGCTATTGCTAGAAAAGTAATTACAATGCATTGGAAGAATTAGCAAAATCTACTATTTACGGACTTTATAAATTTAGCTAAAGGTGTTTATAAAAGTGAAATGCACACTATTTGTACCAGAACATCTAACCTAACTCATAAAAGACTAGCATGGCAGAAATTACATGTTTTATTAGATAAATATTAATGGCATACACATTTTACTTCAAACTTTGTCATAGATGATTACACATAGGTGTACATAATTGAATTTTTCTCTGTTTTTTTGGTTCTTCTTTTCTGTTGTTTCAAACATGTATAATTGTTCTGACTGTGAATTCTGAATGTAAAATCAAATAAAAAGTTGTTTAAAAAAATCTTAACTGTTCCAATGCAGTCGAGCTAAGTAATGATGAAGCATATATGCCAGGGCCCCATGTGGTTGTATATCATTTGCAAGTATAAGTGCTGCAGTGCAGACATAAGTGTACACAAGTATACAATTCATTGCGGTTCTCTTGAGTACAGTCCCTCATTTCCATGCAATGAAGAAATAACATCCTGTTACAATACAATACAGTTTGTTCAAAATCTCTTCCTAAAGCGCAATGCTGAGAAGCTCATTGGTGCGGATGTTGGCAAAGTGTTAGCACATGCATCATTCTAAAATGAGCTATTGAACTTGGAATGTGAAGTAGCAGTGCACAGTGGTGCTCCCTGCCAACATGTGCGCAAATAAGGGACAAAGAGAAACTGGTCTGTTTGAAATTAAATGTAAAACAGATCTGTTTTATGTTAATGTTTTTTGTGTCATGATTTCAAAATTTGTCATGGCAGTACTTGCTCAGATCCTTGCAGATATACACATTGCATGTTGTACTCTACCTTTGAAATGTTAAAGCCAAAGCTTTATTAAAAAATTAGTTGCTGTTATTGCCTTCCCCATATGCATGACATTAGGCAGTAAGCAAACAGGGTTCACTGCTAAGAAAAAAAAGTGAAAAATGTAATTACGAGAGCCTTAAATAGAGCAAACATGCTTAGCAGTGATGTGCAGCAGTCAGCATTCTGGTCAGCACTGAGTGGAGAAATTCCACCTTCTTAACTTTCTGTGTGGCATGAGGTTTAGGTGCAGTGAACATAATGAAAAAGCACAGGTAACACAGATTTCAAGTTCACTGTGCAGGTAATTTTACAAAGGGTGTCAGAATATGATTGTTATTATTAGTTTGCATCAGGAATGTAAAAGTACATAGAAAATACTATTTTATATATATATATATATATATATATATATATATATATATATATATATATATATATGTATGTTGATTGGTCAAATTGTGTTACCAATGCCTACATAAATAAAATCTTATAACTACTATATAGCAGTCATACTTGAAGGCAAAACACAAGTTAACTGTGTGTACAATTTTATACACATGACCATGATATTATATAATTTGAAATATTCATTATGACTCAGCATATATCCAACATACATGTGTAGGGCAAGATGTGTTGTGACGTGGGGGCATTATGCTTCCATATAGTAAGGGCACTAACAAAATCATATAAGATAATAAGTTTATTCATTGGCCTACTAAATATTCTACACTATAATGTGATGAGACAGATTGGGTGTTGAAAGAGACAGATGTAGAGACACACAAGAGTTTGTGTTATGTGACATTTATTAACATATTTATGATATGTTGTTATTAGGTGAATTTATCCTGCTGAGTATGGTGACATGATCAATAAAGGGATGGAGAAAGTGGAGGAGTGACAATAAGCAATACATTGTCAGACATCTGGATGATGGTGCTATTGGAAATTGGAAACAAGATGAGGACATGAGTAAGGTGGTGTGTTAACAGATGTAGCACACACTGAGGACATTATTACTAATACTGACAAAAGACACATTACTGCAGGTCATACATTAGGATTCAAACATTTGGTAGTATATACAAAAACTTTTCAGACAGGTTGACTATCTCATTTTACCACATAAGAGACCATATTTCTGGGATGTTACATCACACATTGTAAGACACACTGTCAACAGGTTGAATTAAGGCATTAGTTAGGCAGCAGCCTTCATCACACTTATATCAGTTGTAACCTCCCTTAGATGTTAAGTGATATACAGCAGCTTGATAGATATAAAAGACTAACCATATCTCAGTTTCTTACTTTTACTCTGTGTTACTGTAGCACAACAGATTTAAGTGTATTTGCATGAAGGTAATCATCCCACATGTGGTCTAATTCAAAAAAATCTCAAGTTCCAGCCATAATACTTGAACTGCCATTTAATGTCAGGTAATAGTCTTGCTCACTATTTAGCATTAGGTAATAATCTTGCTCAGTATTTAGCATTAGGCAGTACCCCTGCTCAGTATTTAGCATTAGGTAGTATTCTTGTTTTGTATTTAGTGTTATATGGTACTCTTGCTCAGTATTTAGAGTTAAATAGTACTCTTGCTTGATATTTAGCATTAGGTAGTACTCTTGCTCAGTATTTAGCATTAGGTTGTACTCTTCCTCAGCATGTAGTATCAGGTAGCACTCTTGCTTGGTATTTAGCATTAGGTAGTACTCTTGCTCAGTATTTAGCATTAGGTAGTACTCTTGCTCAATATTTAGTGTTAGGTAGTACTCTTACTCAGTATTTAGCATTAGGTTGTACTCTTGCTCAGTATGTAGTATCAGTTAGTACTCTTGCTAGGTGTTTAGTATTAGGTAGTACTCTTGCTCAGTGTCAGACCTCAGGCAAATCCTGAGGAATACAACTGATAAAACAGAAGGGAGATACACAGATACAAAACCAACAGCTACATGTGACAAGACTCTTATAAAAAGAGTCACTAAGACTCTCACCTACTTCTGGATTAGAACCCTGAAATGTATGCCAAAATAAATGCATAGATCCAATCATTATCTCAACACACCAACAAGGAAATCCTTTGTCACATCTCTAAAAATCACATAACTGGAGGGACAGTGATAACCTACTGAAGCTAGGGAATGTGTAGGTTTTAGCCTTCAACAAAGTAATGACAACATGAACATACCATAAGATGAACTTCACATCATCAACCTAAGAAATAGTTGGTAGCCAAAATGGTTGAGATAGAAGGGGTGAGGAGAGAGAGAGAGAGATGGACAAAGACATACCAAGTGTTGATTTTATGTGACATTTCTGAACATTTCCATGGTGGTTCCTCATTCTTAATCTGTCATGCTCTGTATCATGTAGTGATTGTTATGGGGATAAAGAAGGTTTGGGATAGGAAGAAAATTCTAAAGACATAAGCACAATAAAGCTGGTTTATTAAGTTGTCCTGTTAGTGGATGGATGTCTTTTAAAATGCTCAGTAATCTAAATATGTTTATGAGAATTCATAAATGGAGATAAGTTATATGTATGTAATTAAAAATATCATAGAAGTGTAACATGGCAACAATAAATAATGTGAATTACATCTCAAATTAAACCTTTGATGTATGGCAAAACATAAGTCTTCGGACATGTGATTTATGTCAACACTCCATATTGGAACTTGTTGCATCCAGCAGCCTAAGAATTGTAAGAGTTACTGTTGCAAACTAGAGGATGGACTCTGCCTTAACTATGTACTCCTAAAGTAGTGGATGGACTCTGCCTTAACTATGTATTCCTATAGTACAGCATGTTTAAGCACCTTTCTGCAAAGATAACTGGACTAGTGCAGCTGATGGCAAAATATCACCAGTTTTTGTCATAGGACGTGAGCAATCATTCACTGCCACTCAACAATGGTGAATGATGACAAACTCTGCGCAAATGCTGAAAACAAAAAGTGAATACTTTTTTCTGGGCCACTTCTAGTAATAATGTGTGTTGTGTTTGATTCTAGTTTTGGCCAGATTAAATGTGTGAAAAATGAGTTGATAGGAAAGTGGTGAAAATGAGGGGCAAGCAAAAGGCAGAACATAGAGGAAAGAATACATGAATTTGCAGGAGGGTAGTGGGAGAGAACCATAGTTATCCATGTCTTCAAAACATAAATGTGGAAATGTAGACAGAAATTTTAGAATTTGGACTAATACTGCATCAAGGATGTGTGACAGAATAATGTTGTGGAACCAATTGGGTCAAATCAAGGATGTCTTGAAGACACATGTGAAATACAGAGCTACATATGTATGGAGCATAAATTTTCTGTGGGACAGGTGCCCATTTTTTAAAGAAAGAGGTATATTTTGGAAGTGGATTAGGAATGTGAGGGTCAGATAGGTTGGGTAGGTGAGGAAGCAGGTGCAGACATACAGGACATACAAGATAGTCAAGGATGGTGATTGACACAAAAGGTTGGGGGACACCATGCTCGGAGATAGGTAGGGGGCAGTGGAGGCACACCTATGACAAGCTTGTGAAGAGTGAGAATCTGGTCCTCACTCTTTGAACTCTCATCACTGTTTCCTGCTTCACTTCCCTGTATCAGTGCTTGATGTGTCGTCATTTGGCAATATGATGCAGAACCTTCTCTACATGGCCCATTTGGGCACCAAGGCTCCCTCTCCATTATACCCTTCACCAATCCTGCCAGCTCTTGATGGGTGACAAAATCACCACCTCCACTACTGCTGCTCCTGGAAGATACCACTGCACCAGCTCCTGGGGCAGATCTACCTGTCACAGGTGGGGCAGGTAGGGCAGGGGTTGTGAAGTCAGCACTGGCAGGTTGGGACCCTAAGGTACTGGGTGTTGTTACTGCAACCTGTGTAGAGACGGTGGGCCAATTCTCAGTGGTCCATCTAACTCCCTCTGCTGAAGGTCATGTTGTCATAAGCAGAAATATATGACAACAGAACAACTGTAAACCAAAACAATAATTTTAAAAAGGTGGGGAAAGACAAAAAAGATAGATAATTAGATCCCTGGAATGTCACATTATTTTATCATTTAAATACATACATGTTTCTGGCTATCAAGTCTGTACACCTTTTACAAATTTAGATATGATGGGAAGGTAGTACTCTGTATAAACATGAATCAATTGCAATACTATGGTATCAGAAATAGAAGTATTCATATGACTATTGCCATATAGATAGGTGCTTTACAAGGTAAATCTGTGATTTGCACAACTGGAGTTAATGCCAGTCATTACTGCATTTAACACTGTAGAAATAATATACATTTTGGACTTCTATCTACATTCTATTTCTGGGTATTGAACCCACGTACAACAATCCCACTGTAATCCTTGCCTAATGCAAGCAACCAGAGTTACATGAAAAGGCATGCATTCCTGCTGGAACAGTTATGGTATGCCTGCTCAAAAATCATTATTATGATGGCAGTCATTACTGATGCACATGTACCCTGTGCTTCTCTGAGGTGATTTATCCTGTTCTGGTGTGACTCTCACTGCAATGTCTTCAGCAGTTGTGCAATAGAGAAGAGGAAAAGAAGAAATGACAGCATAATGAATACCAGTCATGGGTGTCTAATCTGTGTTATATCTTTGACTGGTGATAGGTTAGTATACTTACACAACAGTGGGGTATCATCAGTTTTGAACTCATGCTTCCATTATCTAAGGAAGAGTTTATATGTAAATCATTAATGGCATATTCTAGGTAGAAAAGTGTAGGAATGCAAGCATTATAGATAATTGATAATCAAAAGAAGTGACATTTTGTCACACTTTGTAAAAGTACCTGCTAGCTGGACTTAAACCCTGGATCACATGCGTTTTGTATGTAAAGTCTCTGTGCTTACACATTGTGCCGAGACAGTTAGGAAGAAAGGACAATTTCTACACTCAGTACTGTCCAGAGTGCTGACGACCACGCACTGCTACTAAGCCTAAAAATCTACAGACATTCTTAACAGAGCAGACCAAGGAACCAAGAGTGAAAATTGAGTGTTTTCATTTCTTACTCATTCAGAACATAGAATAAATAAAAGTAAACCTTTTCCTTTTTTATACACATTTAAAAAGTCACATGATAAAAACTATCCAATGAAATCATTAATTAAATAGATACTACATTAAATCAGTGTACTTTGAATATCAAACCACTAAATTACTAATATTCAAAAAATGTGTACATATATATATAACATTTGTTGTTTGTATAAATATAAATGAGCAATGTAAACAAATGCTTTTGACACGTTTATAATATTGATGTGTTCGTTTAATCCTGTTCTTTATCTGCTGTCAGTCTTATTTGCCATTCCTTTTCCTTGCTTTTAAGATATATATTACAGTCTCCTTAAATTCATTAATTCTAATGTCATCTAAAATAAAGAATGGAAACTTCTTATAGTCAATGCATTCTTTTGCATGTTAAGCTAAAGTATTACTAAGGTCAGACTTCTTGATAGTTATAGTGTGTCCAACATGCTTTTTGAAAGTTTTTTATTGTCTTTCCTACATAAAAAACAATCACAAGTTTCACAGGAAGCTAAATACACTATACCACTTGAATTACAGTTAAAATGTCCTTGTGCCCAAATTTGTTTGTTGAAACTTTTAATAAAAATGCTTAGTCTGCCTTATTAAGAATGTCTGTAGATTTTACAATTTTTCTATTCACATGCATTTTTGAGTTTTGCTTAAGTTATTTTTTTTTTTTTTTTGCTGCTAAGCCTGTTTGCTCTACAGAAGGCTGCCCAAATTAAATGTGCCACTTTTTTATTTAGTCAAGTAAGCTTTTTTGTGTGCCACTCAGCAGCAAGCAAGAAGGCCTGAAGTAGAAAAATACAACATCTAAAGTTGGAATGCAAGTAACAGCTTAATCTCATTAATACTGTCAGAACTGTCTTGACACATCACAACTTGTGTTCAGCTAATGTCAATTATTCATAAAGGGGAAACACAGACATTCCCATCAGGTCATTTCTGATGTACCATACACAAGACATACATACTTGGAAAGGGGACTGTCTTACTGCAAAGACTGATAGGCTTTGTGTATACATAACATAATATATATATATTAGTCCACATTCAGCCTCCTATTAAATATCTGCTATCACACTGCATGAAATACTTGTGACACCATGCATAGCAAATTTTATCATAATTTGCAGTTAATGTTATAAAAGAAAACACTGGTAAGAGCAGCTTACAATGAATGCAACTGACACACTCAGCATTTATGACATACATTTATAGTGTGCAATGCAGATAGCAAAAGATTTGTGAATTCTTCCAGTTGACGCCATAAATTAAAGCATCCATTTTAGGGATCGAAACCACAGACCAACTCTGTTATTTCTCCAAAGTCAATGCATTTGCAGTTTGTGTGACAGAAACAGATAGATATTAGGAACAATTCATTCAACCAATAAAATGTAGCTTGCTTAAAGCCACACAATGGTACCAGGAATGTTTGCACTACTGAAGACTACTGAAATTAAATTGCTCACTTTTTCCTTCATCAGTGAATTGTGTTTGTGCTTTGCCAAGCACTGCAGAAATGGGAATGGAAAAATATAATTAAAAAAAAAACATGACTTGTAGTTCTATTTTTATCAACAGTTATACCATTAGCAGGGAACATGTATCATGCTCACAGCTGTTTCACACATTACAAGGAGCATGTAGGCTGCACTGCATCAGTATGTCATGTAGTATTAATGGCTCATAAAGGGGACATACAGACAATGACAAAAGGACATGCTTGGCACAGTGTAGAGAATTAGTCAGGACACAAATTGTTCCATTAAGTATTACTTCTTACTGTCATTAATTATTTTGAGAGTTTATGCAACATATTTGACAGACCTGACCACATTTCTCATGTAAATCATTTGCTGTTATAATATTTTACAACTTACAATATGATACAACATCCCTAGCTACTCTTATTATTAATAATGACAATAGGTGACTATACAACTAACTACAAGACTTTTGCAATATCAACTGACATGAACTACAGATAAGATACGGAACATTTATCACATACATTAGCATATGCATTTCAAATACATTTTATTATTCTATACTTATTCTATATCCAGATTCAAACCCTGCATCATCTGTCCTGTTTCTTTAAAGTCATTGCATTCATACCTTGTGCTACTGAGATACTTAATTGAGATAATTTCTTTCACTTACTGCTGCTCAGTGTGCTTATCAATGCGCATTGCTGCCTCAATAAAATGTGCTAATGATGACATTCCAAATTAAATTTCTCAGTTTGCACCTTGGGCAGTGGCCTCTTGTTCACTGCTACATACCACTGCCAGTCCAAAGAACACTTTGCCAAAACATGCACAAAAGATGAACCCAATAAAAAAATGAAAAAGTAGCAAACATCATGGGTAATAATGAAAATGCAGGATTGGGAAGTTTCCTTATTTTATCTGTCTTACAAACTGATGTTATACTCAGGAAATATGCATTACCTCACCAAAACAGTGCACTGGATTTGAACCCTGAAATCAGTGCAATGACAACACACACTTTTGTTTCTTATTCCTCTTTGCCACCAGCATGGACTTCAAGTAGGAATCAGAAATATACTTTCCATAGAGATCTGACTCAGCAGACCATCAAATTACAGGGCCACCAGAAGAAAGCTCAGAACAATTTCCGTTCTCATTTTCCTTGAACATGTCTAGATGAATGTAATATTGGCAACACATTTAGATTAATAATAGCCCACACAATATTAATGTAAGGTTGGCAACACTGCAGCTCTTTCTCTCCCCTTCTCTCGGCTTAAGTAACACAAATGCAATCTCATGTGCATTTCTTACGCCTCCCACACCCCCCTAACTTTATATACTAACTCCAGGATTGCACTACAGTGGGGAAAAGGGCATATACCTTTTACTTGCCTTACAGTACTTTACATAGTGCCATATAAACTGCAGTTCAGTGAAATTCAGTGAAATGAGTTTTGCAATTTGAGTTTTCAGTGAAGTGGTTGGGGTGAAATGAAATTCAGTGAAATGAGATTCAATGAAACAAAGTAGACCCATATATATATATATATATATATATATATATATATATATATATATGTGTGTGTATATATATATATATATATATATATATATATATATTGGCATATACCCAGAGAGAGGGAGATGTAGTTAGATGTTATAGGATATGTGATTAATTTATTGTAAAACAAAGAGGAAATAAAGCAAATAACAATAATGCTTTTTTCAGAATTTTTCCGAAGGAAAAACAAATAAAAAATAAATAAATAGAAAAAGAAAGAGTGGTTTTGCAGGGAAGGGACCCCACTAATACTTCAACCTAAAGAGTGGTTGGGCAGCTGCAGTACCCACTGCTCTTTGGTCACATTTAGTAATGAGGAATGAGCTATGTGGATGTAAATAATATGAAAAAAAACCAACAAATAAATGAATAAATAAAGGAGGAACCAGGCATGCTCACAAGTATGATCACTTAGGCCTCAGGGCAGGGTATAAAAAAAAGTCAGGGGTTGTGTAAGTAAGCCTAGACATGGTACTTCTAAGAGATGCTTTTTGAGTCCAAGTAGCCCAGGAGTTGGGAGGTGGCATGCTGCTTTTGTGCTCTGTTCAGGGTTATTCTTCACTTTTCAATCCCACACAGCAAACCCTGAAGAAGGGTCACTCATCCCAAAAAAGTGCATACATAATGATAGTCCCTTAGTAACATGGAAGGGTCATCACTGATTGCAGACTTGGAAGTATTCATTAAACACGCAACAAAGTTCCTTGTAAAAGTGCAAAGGAACTCTTCTGAGAGAGGAGACACTGGAGGTAAGAAGAAGACATTGCAGTTGAGCTGACACAGAGCATGATCATGAAAGGAGTCTCCTACCACAGAGTCTCAACTATAGAGGTAAGGAGATTAAGTTTGGCAATAGAGCTTTGATCTTGCCCTTCTTGATTGAGCGAAAAATTTTCACCTCTAGACCAATCCAGTAACATTGTTGATAATAAATATTATGCAGGTAATCTGGAAGAATTGCAGAATCCTTTGGTAGAGCAATTGGATGTAACAGCTTAAGACAGTCTCAATGCAAAAATGGGTGTGTGATGGGATATTGGATATTGGATAGGGGGTCCAATAGGAGCAGGAGATCAGGGCCTTGAGAAATTCTCAGAATGGGGAAGTATTGGATGCAGGTGTATTCTTCTCTGGAACCATTTTCCCTTCCAGGATAGGGAATAGGACAGACAGCTAGAACAATAAACATCAGTAGGAGGTCAGCTAATAGTAAGGCAAGGGTAATGAGAGTGTGTAGGGACACACATTGCTTAGGTGGTCAAAGAAAAGATGTAGATGGTAGAGTATGTGGAGGTCTTTGATCTATTAGATCAGGATGTGGTTCAACAAACCATGGGCAGGACCAGCCATGGCTGATGACTTCCTGACAGCCTTAGGGAAATTAAATGTCTCTAGGTACAGGGTCAGAACCAGGGAGAGCTGGATCCAGGTTACCTTTTCTTGATGACTGTGACCACTGAAAAACTCTCTGAGTCAGTTGCCCCAGTGTTGGCCTATTTTATTATTATAGATCAATGAGAGTGTATATACCTTCAAAAAGCTGTCCAAGGGCTTTCACTAGAGTATAAATACTGAGCACATGGGAGCCTGACTGACATTTTGTCGTTAGCTGTTGAGATGTAAGCATGTATGTTTGTAAGCTCTGTTTGTTAGTTAGTTTGTTCATATGTAATGATGCTGCTTTCTATCCTGATGTGTTTGTATGTATTAAAGATTCAGAGTGAAACCTCAAACCTTCTCATTATTTGCATTAGACATGAACTAGCAACAATTATTATTATGGATGTCCAGATATTAATGGGTGGTCAAGCATGGTAATTATATGACCAGATATTTAGAAGACTTTGGATGGATGATAAAATTCTTAGGTAGGATGAGCATCACTGAGACACGTCTGGCAGTAATTATTACTCAAGGTAATGCCATTGGGGCTAGCATGGGGTACAGATCAGTTCTGAAACCTTGCTGGGCATTCATTGTCTTCATGTATACCTGGGTGAGCTGTAGATTTCCATACATTTGCTCCTCCTGTGATGACTCACAGCCAGTGGCAAGACGCTTAAAAAGTGGAAGGCGAATGTAGCTTTAGGTAGCAACCTTTAGCTCCTCAGGATGCACTGCAAGATGCTCTGCTGCTTTTGGGCCAGGTTGGGAACTCCTTTCAGGGTGAAAGATGGGAACATATCATACAAATGGGACCAAAAAGACCCTGAGACTTGCACCCTGGTGAAGATAGCTGTGATCCAGCAATACCAAGCACAGTAACATTGCAGAGGGTCAGCAAAAATTTTGCAGAGGTTCTGATGACCATGCACTGGCCCAGTAATCAAGGAGCCTCAATCCTCACCACTAGCACCAGTGAGGGGTGTGCACATTGGGGGGATAACAAGCACAGACACAGTAAAGTGCAATTTCCCTTAAGACCACACAGAGATCACAGTCAGTCTGGGGCTGTTTTCTCCTTTCTCTCCGGATCCCCAATAAGACTCCCATTGGCACAGATATAGGGTCCCAATCTCAGCATAGTGGTCAAGCTAAAACCTCCAGCACCCTCTCTGTCCAACTAGTGCTTTGTGTCCCTGCCCAAGTAGCTCACACACACACACACACACACACACACACACTTTAAGATTTGATTTAGATACAAACACACAGAAACTCCTGGGGAAGGCAAGCACAGTTTCTCCAGCTGTGCCCCCTTTCTGCCCAGACTATAAGGTAGTAGCGACTGCTACCAACCACTATCAGCTACTATAAGGCCCTTTGCAAAGGGTGACCAATTTCACTGTGTAATATTACTGTTATTCAAATAGTAAATGTGCCGAACAGCAAGACTATTGGAGTGGCTTGGACAGTATCACTAAATACATGCAATGTACTCTAAGAGCTTAAATTATCTCTACACAAAACAGCCACAGTTGAAAGGTTTAAAAATATTTAATAATAAATAAAAGCACAAGACAAATCTTATCAATGCAACACATTGCTAATCAAGATTTCAGGAATCACAGGAACTTTAAAACAATATTGTAGGATAGTCTGACATAAATATAGAAAACAACTAGACTAATCTGGCAAAATTCCTATCTAACTCTAAGAGAAATTATGTCCTAAATAACTTTGCTTACAAAGCAAAGTGCTGGTGTGTTGCTGTCAGCTTCAGACAAAATCCAAAATGCTCAGTCTTTCTCTCTGAGAAAGTTTTAACTTGATAACACCCAGTACTACTGAGTCATTTCACATTACATAATTTTTATCACTTCTCCTTTAGTTCCCATGCTAACAGAAACTCAACATTTACATTTCTTAGTAAGCTGCCCCTGGCAACGAAGCCACAACTATAAAATACACTTTTACATGTAAAATCTAGCAATCATCTCTGTCTTAATAATGACAGAAAGAACTTGCTAGCCCAGACATCCTGTCTCCGAGCATGAGATCAAACACAGTTGTAATTCTTTACTTAACAGCTTTCTTCTAGCAGGGTGCACTGTGGTTACATTTTTGAAGTTCAGCATATAACACAGTTTTCTTACATTTGTAAAAACAAGCCTGTGGAATATATTAATATTTACAATGACATAGACTTATCTACAAAATTATATCTAGCTAGGCTGGCAGCCTTTCATTTTATCACATTTCTCCCCCTCCTGAGAACTCAAGCTAGTTTTTCAAGTGACCCTTGACAAACGTTGCTTGAGAGGGTTAGGTCTAGCTGAGTATACCTTACTCCATTCCCTGTCTTAAGAGCCCATCTGCATTAACATTGCTAATCCCACTGCGGTGCTGCACTGACACATCATATGCTTGCAACCTTAGGCTCCACCTGAGCAACTTGACATTTTGCTGGCTGGCTCGGTGTAACCATGTTAGGGGATTGTGATTTGTAACTACAGTGAATTTCCTTCCATACAGCTAAGGCTGAGGTTTCTGCAGTGTTCCTTTTCTACAGCTGCATAGCATTCCTCCCTGGGTTGGAGCCTACGACTGAGATAAACCACTGGGTGCTCTTCTACCTCTGAAGAAATCTGGCTAAGTACAGTCCCCACCCCATGGTTCAAAGTGTCCACCTGCACAACACATGTTTTGCTGTAATCTGGACTGGTTAACACATGGGGTCCTCCCAAAGCTTCTTTAAGCTTCTAGAATGCCTGCTCACATGGCGGGGTCCACACTACTTTATCCGGCCTGTTTTTCCTTGTCAGGTCTATGAGGGCAGCAGCTATGGTACTATAACTGGGGACAAACTTTCTGTAGTACCCTGCTGTCCCTAAGAATGCTCTGACCTGCTTTTTGGTAACAGGTGCAGGGCATGCCTGAATGGCTTCCACTTTGCCAGGTTCTGGCCTGATCTTTCCAATCCCCACTCTATGTCCCAGGTAGGAGACCTCTGCCATACCCACCTGACATTTGCTTGGCTTAATGGTCAACCTTGCCCTCTGTAATCTGCCCAGCACCTCCCTGACATGTTGAAGGTGCTCTTGCCAGGAATGATTGTAAATGGCAATATCATCTAAGTAAGCAAGGGCAAACCCTCCTGCTCCTGCTAGGATATGATCTACCAGCCTCTGGAAAGTTGCTGGGGACCTTTTCATCCCAAAGGGCATTTTTGTGAGCTCATACAAGCCAAAAGGAGTCATAAAGGCTGACCTTTATCTAGCACTGGGAGTCAAGGGCACCTGCAAGTAACCCTTGGTAAGATCAATGGTGGTAAGATACTTAGCCCCACTAAGCTGCTGTAGGGCTTCATCTGTCCTAGGCATGGGGTAAGCATCTGACTCTGTGTGACTAATTTCCTGTAGTCCATACAGAACCTGGTGCTGCCATCCTTCTTTGGCACCAGCACCACTGGGGAGGCCTAGGGACTGTTGGACTCTTGAATTACCTATAGTTCCAACATTTCTTGTATCTCCTCCCTCAGAGTCTGTTTGAATCTCTCAGGCACCCTATAAGGGGCCTGCCTAATAAGCCTTTGGGGTCCTGTATCTACCTGGTGCTGCACCAGGTGTGTGCACCCTGGTTTCCCAGTGAACATGTGCCCAGACTCCTGCAACACTGCTCTGATTTCCTGAACCTGGGTATGAGATAGCTGCTGGGACATTGTTACCCCTTCCACTGAGGTGCAGTCTGAGCCTCACTGAGGAGATCAGTCACCAGATCTCCCTCAGACTCCTCCTGCAATCCACTGCAAATACTCAGCACAAGGGTCTCCCTATCATGGTAATGTTTCATCATGTTAACATAGTACAATTTGTGCTCCTGCCTCCTGCCTAGCAGTTCTACCATGTAGTTAACATCACTGACCTTCCTTACCACCTTGTAGGGTCCTTCCCAAACTGCCTGCAGCTTGTTGTGTCTGACAGGAATGAGAGCCATTACCTGTTGCCCTACAACATACTCTCTAGCCCGAGCATTCCTATCCTACCAGACCCTTTTCTGCTGTTGGGCCTTTGCCACATTCTTCTGGACCAGGTCCATGAGTTCCCTGAGCCTTGTCCTGAGATTTAGGACATATGCCAAAACAGACTCCTTGTGAGATTCATGCTCACCTTCCCACTCATCACAAATTAAATCTAGAGGTCCTCTCACCCTATGCCCATACAGCAACTCAAAGGGTGAAAAACCTGTGGATTCCTGGGGAACCTCTTAGTAAGCAAACAAAAGATGGGGCAAATATTTGTCCTACCAGACCCTTTTCTGCTGTTGGGCCTTTGCCACGTTCTTCTGGACCAGGTCCATGAGTTCCCTGAGCCTTGTCCTGAGATTTAGGACATATGCCAAAACAGACTCCTTGTGAGATTCATGCTCACCTTCCCACTCATCACAAATTAAATCTAGAGGTCCTCTCACCCTATGCCCATACAGCAACTCAAAGGGTGAAAAACCTGTGGATTCCTGGGGAACCTCTTAGTAAGCAAACAAAAGATGGGGCAAATATTTGTCCCACTCCCTCTTAAACTGGTCTGCAAATGCCTGTAGCATGGACTTGATTGTAGAGTTTAACCTCTCAACAAGACCATTAGTCTGGAGATGGTAGGGGGTGGTCTTCAGGTGCTTCACCCCACAGTACTTCCACAGACAAGTCAACAGGTCTGACATGAAGTTGGCACCTCTGTCAGTCAGTATTCTTTTGGGAAACCTACCTTGCTGAAAATCTCTAACAAAGCATTTGCCAACTTTTTTCCCTCAATGGGGGATAAAACCACTGCCTTAGGGTATCTTGTAGCATAATCTACTACCACTAGGATATACTTTTTCCCCTGTGGAACATGGGGTACTCTGAAGCCAAACAATATCCATAGTTACCTTCTGAAATGGCTCCTCAATCACAGGCAAAGGCATCAAAGGAGCTCTCACCTTGTCTCCTGCCTTGCCTACCTTTTTGCACTGCCCACAGGTCCTGCAGTACCCTGTTACATCTCTGGAAATTCCAGGCCAATAGAAGTTCTGCATAATACATCTGTTTGTGCATTTTGTGCCCATATGACCTGCAAAGGGAATATCATGGGCTGTGGCTAGAAGCACCAGATGGTAGGCTCTAGGCACTACCAGCTGCTGTAATCTCTCCTTATAGCCCTCCCTCAGGGGTCCACTCTCTATACAGTAACCCTTTGTCTCAGTACACAGATCCCCCATTCCTTTGAGAATCAGGTGCCTCACTAGCTACCTCTCTCAGGCCTTGTAATGTAGCATCTGAGAGCTGAGCCTGTCTTAACTTTCTCTTTGTAACCCTTCCCAGCTCCCCGTCCACAGGAGGTCTGGCAGCGGTGACTCACTGTCAGCCTGGGTACTACTACTCACCTCTACCTTTGCAGCCTCTCTGTCCAAGGGAACATCAGTACCCACAAGCAACTGTGGCTCACCTTCAGTCTCACTGCTACAGAGTAGTTCCCTCCCTAAGTAATTACCTCACCAGTCCTGGCTGCAAGGGTACAGTCTGTCTGGGTCTCTCCCAGGCTACCAGGCCCACATGCTTATCTCCAAGTCTGACTGTGTGCAACTGCATTAACACATGGTACTGCCTCATCTAAATCCTTCCCTATCAGGACATCTGCAGGATGGTAGTTTGGTACCCCTGTTGTCTCAAGACAACCTACTGTTGGCATTTGGTCCTTACCACTTACTGCCTCCCTCACCTTTTGTTCCCTACCTTGCCTCTGTGGACATCTATATGCCACATGGCCCCACTTGTTGCATTCAAAACATTTAACCCTAGGTCCTGGACATGTACTTGGACTAGTGGCTACCCATTCTACTGTCAGATTCTGTTGGGGCAGTCTGGGCTGCCCATCATGGGTTCCTTTAGCCCCATGAGCAGCACTGGGTGTCCCTTTCCTGTGCAGTGATGCCCTGCTTGCTAGGTATAGGTCTCCCTTTTTCCCCAAATCATCTGAAGAAGCACATTGCCTGTCAGCTAGCCAGATCCTCATGTCCTCAGGCAAATTGCTAAGGGCTTGCTCCCTCACCAAAAGGTCTGCCAGCCCTTCAAAAAGTAGTGACCTGACATCCACTCACCCACCTATGAAAACAAGTGCTTAGTTCAGCAACATATTCACACACACTTTCATCTGCCTTGCATCTATGCTCACAAAACATTTTCCTATAAGCTTCAGGTGTTAGCTTAAAAGATTCTAGCAAACAATTCTTAACAGCAGTATAATCAAAAAATTCATGATCAGATAATTTACACAGCACAGTTACAGCTTTACCATGGAGTAAGGGGTCAGGAACCGTACCCAGAGCCTTTGGTCAACATCACACTGTTTACATACCCTATCAAACATATGAATGAAACTATCAAAATTATCCCCCCCCCATAAACTGCAGAAGAAGTTTACTGACCTTTTGTGGTTCTGGGGTCTAGTTACTCCCTTCTCCATTACCTCCATGACTTTGGCGAAGAGTCAGCATCTCCTTTTTGTGCTGCCTCTGTCTCTACTTCTCCTCAGCTTCCAGGAGTAGCAGTTTCTCATTCTCCTCTGCCTGTAGATGTTTTAGTCTCTCTGCTGCTTCTGTTTCCAAATGCCTGGCCTCTAACTCAAGTCTCTTTAGCTCCAGATGAATTTTTAAATCCTCTGCAGAAAGGTTGAGCTGTCAATTCTCTGAGTGTTGTACATCTCCAAGGCCAGTCTGATCATCCTCCTGGTTGCTATTTTCTGCTGCAGCTGTGACCGAAGCTGCAATCATGTCTGCTTTAGTCAGGTTTTCATGCACCTTTACTTTAGCCTGGCACATCTCACCCAACTGGCTCCTTGTTAGCTTACCGTAGTCCTCTGCTGACATGTTTGCCTTCTCTCCCTGACTAACTAAGCTAACAAAAGAAATAAAACAATTGTGATCTAAACTCTGAATATTCACTGCATGGCTGATTTAGAGTGCAAAAACACCTTCAGTGATCACTGTACACAAGCTACAGAAATTCACTATCCATACCACTACAAGCCAATTAGTATGTGATGTGGCTAACTCACCACTATCAAACAATTAATATTTGATGTGGATATCCCACCACTGCCAACCAATTAATATATGATGCCCGTGCACTGGCCCAGTAATCAAGGAACCCCAATCCTCACCACTAGCACCAGTGAGGGGCGTGCACATTGGGGGGATAACAAATACACAAGTACAATTCCCCTTAAGAGCACACAGAGATCACAGTCAGTCTGGAGCTGGTTTCTCCCTTTCACTCCAGATCCCCAATAAGGCTCCCCACTGGCACAGCTATAGGGTCCAGATCTCGGCATAGTGGTCAAGCTAAAACCTCCAGCACCCTCTCTGTCCAACCAGTGCTTCATGTCCCTGCCAAAGTAGCTGACGCACACAAACTTTAAGAGTTGATTTAGTTACAAACACATAGATACTCCTGTGGAAGGCTGGCACAGGTTCACCAGCTGTGCCCCCTTTCTGCCCAGACTATAAGGTAGTACCGACTGCCACCAACCACTAATATCAGCTACTATAAGGCCCTTCCCAAAGGGTGACCAGTTTTACTGTGTAATATTACTGTTATCCAAATAGTAAGTGTGACGAACAGCAAGAATGTTGGGGTGGCTTGGACAGTATCACCAAATACATGCAATGTACCCTAAGAGCTTAAATTATCTCTACACAAAACAGCCACAGTTGAAAGGTTTAAAAATATTTAATAATAAATAATAAAAGCACAAGACAAATCTCATCAATTCAACACAGTGCTAATCAAGAGTTCAGAAATCACAGGATCTTTAAAACAATATTGTAGGATAGTCTGACATAAATATAGAAAACACGAAGCAGATAGGCACAACAAATGAATGAACACAAAAACAAAAATAAAGCCGGGAGCTGAGACAACACACTGGACTTTAATAAAATAATGAATTAAAATGAAATAAAATAAGACTGCACAGTACGATGAAGCATTTTTCATCTAGTCCGTGACTAGACTTCATCAGATAACAGTGTGCAACACAGTTTCCACTTAAATACTTTTTCCTCACTCCAACTTAATTAGTTAATTTAAGTGGAAACTGTGTTGCACACTGTTATCTGATTAAGTCTAGTCACGGACTAGACAAAAAGTGCTTCATCGTACCATGCATTCTTATTTTATTTTGTTTTAATTCATTATTTTATTAAAGTCCAGTGTGTTGTCTTATTTTGCAGCTTTTTTGTTTTTGTTTTTATAAATATAGAAAACAGCTAGACTAATATGGATAAATTCCTATCTAACTCTAAGAGAAACTATGTCCTAAATAACTTTACTTACAATGTAAACTGCTGGTGAGTTGTTGTCAGCTTCAGACAAAATCCAAAATGCTCAATCATTCCCTTTTAGAAAGTCTTAACTTGATAACACCCAGTACTACTCAGTCATTTCACATTACATCATTTTTATCACTTCTCCTTTAGTTCTCAGGCTAACAGAAACTCAGAATTTACATTTCTTAGTAAGCTGCAACTGGCCAGGAAGCCACAGCAATAAAATACACTTTTACATGTAAAATCTAGAAATTATCTCTGTCTTAATAACAATAGAAAGAAATTGCTAGCTCAGACATCCTGTCTCCGAGCTTGAGATCAAACACAGTTGTAATTCTTTACTTAACAGCTTTCTTCCAGCAAGGTGCACTGTGGTTACATTTCTGAAGTTCAGCATATAACACAGTTTTCTTACATTTGAAAAAACAAGCCTGTGGTTTATATTAATATCTACGATGATATAGAATTATCTACAAAATTCTGTCTAACTAGGCTGGCAGCAGTTTATCACAGAGGTGTTTAGGAGGGGATTCATACTGCATGCAGAGCTGACAGTTTCTCGGCATTGATCTACAAACCTGAAGTCAATCAAGGGAGATGAAAGCATGGCTATGACATTGTCTGACAAAGAATTATGAAGGGAATAGGTAGCTATTCGATTTAAAGTACCCCAAAAAAACACCATCGGGAGTTTACACTGATATGTGATTTGTCATACCCAAAAGGAGGTCAGTTAATGATGATATAGGCAAGGAAGCCTTAAATGTAAAATACACTTCTCTAGATGATACAATCAATCTTACAAAGATGTCTTGAAACTGATGTTTTGCAAAACTGGACACTGAGTCAACCTTTTAACCTCTGCTAATCTGGTCACAGGACTGACATATATTGGGGAAATGGCTGGAAGTAAACTATGTTTCTAAGGTCATAACAATTAGCTCTTTGGTGGTATGCACCACTTTCAAAAAGTACAACATGGCTTTATCCTGTCTCTCACCAGAAAAATAGTGCACTACCTAGATAATTTTCTAATAAATTGGCAAAGGCAGATGGTCGCACAGGAAGGCACTGGGACATTGCAACAAATTGAACTGGGTGTACACTTGATGAGGACTAGTTGGACGTTCCTTCAAAGTGGTTAATTTTCCTGGGGAGTAATATCAGCATGTGTTAATTTGTCCAGATTTCCAGATGATGAGCTTAAAATATAGAGTTAAGATTATCAGAATGCTAGCCAAGGAAAATCTACAGTAGAAAAGGTGATGTCAATGCCTGAGTACTCAGTTTGCTTGTAGGTCATTAGGGCTGGGGAGGGGCTTCACAAGGTCTGAAAAGGAAGCATCAGAAGCAGCATAGGGTTAGGATCCCATTGCTCATTAAGGATGACTTGAGGGTTTGACAGGACTACTTGAAGGATTATAATGACATTTCCATTTGACAGCATCAAAGGATAGACAACACAGACCTAGAAATCCATAAAGAGGCAGCAGATACAGTGAGGATGGGGGGTTTCCCAAAAGGAAAATGGTGTTCATGCCACTGGCCAAAGGAGGGGGCACAGTCTGACATCCTAAGTAGCATTACCTTCTTAGAACTGATGTCCATTTGAAAAGCCATGGTTATGTGAGGGGTAGAGCTGGCTTGTTGGACAATCAACAGTATTTCAAGTACTCTCAAAATTAGTATCAAAATAAGATAGATTAAGTTTTTTTTTTACTGCGGTGTTTGAAGTTGAATGTAAGTTTTTTTTTTTGTTTTTTTTTTTTGCAAATTATTTTCCAGGCTCACTGAAAGCTACCCCTCACATTTCCAGATGTACAGATTTCAACATTTAGCACCAATAGTAGTACTCCAGCACTATACCAGAGGAGGTATAGAGGGTGAGAAAGTAGAAGGAGGCCAGTTAATAAAAGATTCCAGGGCACTAGTACCTGGAAGTCATACAATCAAGCCTGCAAGTCAAGGCTTGCTGGGCATTTCTGAACTCATTAGAGCACCAGGACAGACACAACTCTTTGGAGTCATTGTTGCTATATTTAGTTCACAGGTGGAGAGAGAGAAAGATGCAGTCTGGAACAAGTGATTAAACCTAGAAACACATTCTATTTTTCAGTAAAGAAGGAAACACCCACCCTTAGATTCGACTGATTTAGGGCTTTCATTCTTTAGTTAATTTAAAACAGAACTTCTTCAGTATCTAAACTTAAAACAATTTTGACTGTTTAAAAAATGTATCAATTAACTATGTGTATGTCAAGTGTCCAGTAATAATGCCTGAATCAGCTTTTCAGCCAATTACAAAATACTAAAACATCACAGAAGTACTAAAAGCTTATTGGGCCCAACATTAATGTCCAACATCCAATAACTCTTCAGAAATCAGCTATTTGACCAATACAAAATAATGCTTAACCATAAACTGAATTTCAAAGACTCAGCTTTTAAACCAATGAGATATTTTTATTTATCTAACATTTGTTGACTGGGAAGGTCTGACTAGGACAGAGCCTATTTTTAGCAGAGGCCTGCGGGGAACACTCCAGACACATGTCTTTGGAATGTGGGAGGAAACCTACACAAATGCAGGGAGGACATGCACAGAAGACACCCCAGCTTAGAATCAAACCAGAGTACATCTGGTTGTGAGGAAACAATGTTAAACGCTGTACCACTGTACCACCCATAACACAAAAAAGCATCCAATAACTTTCCAAAAATTGACTCTTAGACCAATGAAATGTAAAGAAAAATCACAAAAGTGTTGAATGCATAATATGGCTTAAAACACAAATACATGTAGAAAATAAAAATAAATTAAACCATAAAATGATCTAAGAGACAAAACAACACTGGGATCTTACTGATCAAAGTTTTTCTGCTAATAAAAAGCACTTAATGTTAATACTGTCATTCAGACCTGGGTGTTTGTCTGCATTCAGTCTAATCTGCCAAATCAATTCACTGTATTCTAATAACACTTTATAATCCCCTGTGAACTCTAACAAACTGATGGTGTCAATAACAAAAAAAATTATTTCTTAAATGAAACACAACTCACTAAATAAACCATATTACAAGCCAAATGTCTCAAAAACTTATACAAGAAAAAAAAAATAAAAATAAAAAAACAAGCCACCTAGACAGTGTTTGCATGGAACAACAATTTATTAAACACTTGATACTGCTAAAATAAGACGAACTAAGCAATTGAGATGGAAATTACTTTATATACTCTAATTACTTACACAATTATTCATAAATTTCCATACATAATAAAATTACCCTGACTAGACTTAAAGGCGTACTTCTACATGTTTATTATACAGAAAAAAAATAATTTAACAAGAATGGTCATTGTATTAAGAACTGGAAACGGTAAACTATAAAATAAAATCATAAAGTATTTAAGTATTATTAAAAAATAAACTTTGAATAAAAAATTTAATTGAACTGTTAGTTATTGTCAAATAAATGAATACACAATATACTGGAATTTAAACCTTTGCTGCCCTTTGCTTCAAAAAGGGAGCTATTGAACTTTAGTCATTTAAACCTGGCTTGCAACAAGCATTTAATCTCAGTTGCCATTTAGTTTCTTTGGGTCCTAATTCTACTTCACTCTGAAGGTTTAAATGACTACAGTACCTCTCCCTACCTAGGTGATTCATCCTTTCCAAACAAACATATTTCCTTTTACTCAATGAATACTCGAACCAGTCTTAACAAAGTCAGCCAACTCCATGCCTGGATATCAAACCACACTCCAGATGTCATCTCTCTAACAGAAAATCTGATGTTCAAGATTCTGCGGTTTCATGATTTTCATCTTGGGATTTTAAGCTTTGATCTTCTGGGCATCAGGATTTTGAAGTAGACTCACATATATATATATATATATATATATATATATATATATATATATATATATCAGAGCATTTTATAAGCTCAGAATACTGAAATGTCAAATTTCAGAATCTCAAGCTCATAAAGTGGAAGGATCGGAAGATTGCAACCCCAGAAGTGCAAAATTCAAAATTTCGACTACTGGAGATTTTGAATTAGCGGTTCTGGTGTTGCGCTATGTTCATGGATTCAGGTAAGTGTTTATGTTTAAGGGTGTTGGGTAGGGGCTGTAGTGTGTGTTAGTCTGTGGTGTTACTGCACGAGAGGAATGTAGTTTGTGTGGTGGTGTTTCATGTGTGTGTGTATGTAGTGCGACCTTGGAGTTAGAATATTTAAGTAAGGGGGGTGTGGGGGTGCAGGGGGGCTTTACCCCCTGCATATCATAAGGGTAGGTGTGTGTGCTTGTTTAGTTGTGTGCGTGTGTGTTGTATTGGTGTTTGAAAGTGTTGGGAGTTTGAATTTTGCAGTTTTGCAGTTTCGGGATTTAGGGTTTCGCAGTTTTGTGGTTTCACATTTTTGGATTTTCCACTTTATGGGCTCATGATTCTGAAATTCGAGATTTCAGAATTTCTAGCTTGTAAAGTGAATCTATATATATATATATATATATATATATATATATACCTATAAATAGTCGCACGATGTATGTGCGAACAACGGAGTAACGAAAACTAATACAGACACACTCAAAACAGCGGCGTACAACCCCATGAACACATATCATCGAACGGATTGTATAACGAATCCAGCACCTAAATGCACCGGAATTCCCTACTGCTCTGGACTCAGGAACAAGTGCTACCATGGGTCCCAATTGAGGGTGCAAGTCCAGTATTCGGTTGGGTGGCATCGGAGTTCGATGTGTCAGCAGCCAACAATCTGACTAGCCAATGTTTATCACGTGATGTTATTCTTTGCTATTCTAACCATTCAACATGTTCATGTTCATGTTTTTCAGGGTAAACTATATATATATAAATATATATATATATATATATATATATATATATATATATATATATATATATATATATATATATAATATAGCGACTCCTAACCGGGGAAAAAGCCGAAAGAAGAAGATATATATATATATATATATATATATATATATATATATATATATATATATATATATATATATATATTATATATATTTATATATATATATGGGTCTACTTCATTTCACTGAAAACACACTTCGCTGAAACTGATTTTGTTGAAAACTCATTTCACTGAAAATCAGTTGCCTGAGCACAATTCACTGAAAGCTCACTTCACTGAAAACTCATTTGACTGAAACTCATTTTGTTGAAAGGTATATGCCCTGTTCCCCACTGTAGTGTGATCCTGGAGTTAGTCTATATAGTAAGGGGGGGGTTGCAGGGGGGCACAGCCCCCACATTAGAAGGTGTGGGGGTGTAGCCCCCCACATAGTTTGAGTATATATTATCTTCTGGAAAGAGTTATTCATTCAACTTGTAAGTATCTATGTCTATGGTTTCCGACGTTTAAATAAGGTGGGGGGCTACACCTGCCACACCCCCACCCCCTTACGTTATATACTAACTTCAGGATCGCACTACAGTGGAGAACAGAGCATATACCTTTCAATGAAATGAGTTTCAGTCAAATGAGTTTTCAGTGAAGTGAGCTTTCAGTGAATTGTGCTCAGGCAACAGATTTTCAGTGAAATGAGTTTTCAATGAAATGAGTTTCAGTGAAGTGTGTTTTCAGTGAAACAAAGTAGACCCATATATATATATATATATATATATATATATATATATATATATATATATATAGATCTACTTCATAATATTGCATTACCTAAACATCAAAATTCATAACATTGAGACCAGTAAGTATAATAACATCGAACTGCTAAAATAATGAAACTTGTAACATCAAAAAACGTACTGCGCATGTCAAGCAATACACGGACGTTCTGGTTGGAGATCACGTTGCACTCATAACAGAAACTTCTGCATTTAAATGTAGCATTTAATAGAAAAACTAGGTTGTTTTAGCATTTTTGAATGGAGATTGCACTACAGTGGGGATCGGGAAATTTACACTTTTCCCCACTGTAGTGTGAGCTCAGGGTTAGTATATATAATTTGCCTCCCACGTGGGGGGTACAGGAGGGCTTGCCCCCTGCAAAAATGTTGATACAACTACAGTTTTGTGTTTAATGTTGCTGCTATGAGTGTAGCGTGATCTCCATGTAGGACTTCTGTGTACTGCCTAACACACACACACACACACACACACACAAACAAACAATGTAGGCATATAAAGAACATGCAGATGCCAGGTGGGGCAGTAACTGGAGGTGAGAATTAAATGGTAGACCAAAGAGCTGTAGAATATAATTCTAGCCTCTGAGTCATTATGCTGCCCTGCAATTTCCCTTTAATATGAAATAATACATTTTATATCATCTGCAGAACAAGCTGCATTATACAAAATAATGCAGATAGTCCTTGAACCCTACAAATACATAATAACCACACCAGCATAGCCAGTGCAATCAGATGTTTTTAACAAGGTTGTACACATATGAAAACATCTCCAAATCATGAGAAATTCAGTAAAGTGAAATATTTCATGAATGGTCTCTTACACTGACCTTATATATCTGTCCTGTCCCCTCCTCCTTTCAAACATTTGCCTACCTCACTTAATACTCTGACCTTATTACACAACCCCTTACTTCCTTTTCCTGAAACTACTCCACTCTCTTCCTTTCATTAACCCCAACACATTCTCTTACTGCTTTTTAAACTCAATCACTCTCTGGGCAGGAGTCTCCTGACAAATAATGCAGCAAACTACATTTATTTAGGAAAACCTGCCTACACACCAATAACTACACCAACATATCCTGTGCAACCAGATTTTAACACAGTATCATATAAAAACATCTTTAAATAATGACATGTTCAATAAATAAAGATAAATTATGAATTCAAAGTCAACCAATAACTTAAAATGGCAGCAGTCTAGACTCCTCATCTCATTTAACCAATTTATCATAGCAGCATTAAAATTACAGCTCACAAACACCAACTAAAATCTCACCAAGAGAGTGTGACACATCACTCACTCCCTTACCTGCCTCAGGAAGGAAGGGAGGGAAGGTAAGACTTCCCTTCTTAAGAAGGGAGGGTCCCTTCAGCCGCTTACCAGGTTGTCTACATGACAGCCTGTTCTCCCTTCCTTCACAACCCCCAAATATAATATTACTCCCTACTAAGCTTAATCCAAGGACTATTCAAAGTCTTAAAGTAACAGTACACTGCATAAATCTTAACTCAATTTGACACAAGTGTACCCCATTCTTCCTGTACCAGACAGGTTCCTGTTTGCAAAATCCCAAATGTTCTAACATACAAAAATCTAAAGATAATGCTACTCAAGCCAATTTAGAGTTTACATACTTTCAAGCAACCTCAGTAGCCTTGAGGCTTGCTGGAAACTTTCAAACTAATCTTGCAATAATCGCTAACCATACCAGTACTTCTCCTGGAAACCTCTGCTTCTTTAACATAAGATCCCTTATAACCCAAGGTAACAACCTTCACGTGGGTATCATACCCTAGTCATTCTCTCCTAAAATGCATTACCAAAATATTAGGTAAGCCTTACACTGCTTGCACCTCATCTTACATACCCACCAAATTACACCAGTATATTTTTTTCTGCCAGTGTCAGCAAACTTTCATGATGATGAAGCTAGACCCAGGACAGATCCCATGGACCTCACTGCCACTGACTTGGCTGCCTAGAAAACAAATGAGGGACACAAAATTAACACTTTCTTCCTGCTTGTAAAAGAAAACAACAAACTTATTAAACAATAGCCCTCCAGCTCTCTTATCTAATATAAGCCTGACAAGTGCTAGATAACCATCTGACAGCCCTTTTTATGATCTTAATTGATTTGCCCTCATTGCTAAGTTTGATGCCTATACATCCAAAATGAATGTTGACTCTTCTAAGCTCTCCTAAGCATTAAAACAATCTGACCCACTGTAGTAGGCCTACCATCCCTCATCTGAAATATTAAGTCCATCGTTTTACCCACTTGTAACTTTTCCAAGCATAAGTCATGCTACTGGACACCATATAATATCTTTATTCTTTTACAAAACTACCTGCTGCCATTTACTAGCCTAATTTACTTTAGATCTACCCAACAAAACCAATACTGCTGCCTCAGTAATATGTAAATCTATCCATTTAAGATTACCCGACAGTTCACTTACTTAAAAAGCCCCTTCATACCTGATGACGAACAGTGTGAACCATAAAACATATCTATCATAATTACCTGACAAGTTATAGATACCTTTCAAAACACCTCAGTAATTGCTTTCCCAAGAGAAGCTTGTAGTCAAGCCCTTCACTCTTTTCCAACCTTTTATCATTCTCAAAATCCATCAATAATTAGTGACATCCTTCACACCTGAAAACCTAGCTGCTGCCCTCAAGGCTAATAGATACACCCTCATTGTCCTCACTGCTTCACCTGTATACTAGATACATGGCTACCAAAGTAACTGACTATGACCTCTTTGAGATAGGTAATCTTGACAGAAAAGAAACAAATGCTTCTAACTTTTCACTATATGCTTTCCTAGTTGCCACTGCCCATGGTTGCTGAAGTAACCAACCCATTAGAAACCACCAACATCCCATATCTCCTCTGGCACAGCCTTCAGGAAAACCTCCACCTCTGGAGCCCCTGTCCAAAACCTGTAAAACTGAAAACAGAACAAGCTGTCAGCTAAGACATTCAAGTTATCCAAAATATGACAAAGAAATCCTTAGGCAGTGCGGAACAAATGTCTTCAACAAGCTCTGAACTAAAACTGATTTACCATATTGTTTGTCATACCCTGCACAACTACCGAATTATCCATATGAAAAATTACCTTTCTGTTGCTTAAATCCCCTTGTTAAACTAGTGTAGTCACACTAATGGGCAACAACTCCAAAAGGCAATATCATTCCTACACTCAGTGGGCCAACCCCTGGACACTGGACTGCAAATCACTTACCCTTGAAATGTGTTACCATGCCAAAACCTCATACCATATCTGTGTGTGATTATAGATCCTCTGAAGATAGCCAGTCCTCATGTCAAAACACCATTAAAATGGCAGACCAAGTACCTAAACCATCCTTGACCAGCCCAGACACCATCACTGTGTGATGCTTGCACCTAGTCTATTTCAACATATTATATTGAGACTTGTTGAATGTTCTTCCTGGCCTTATTGCTCTGCAGTCAAAAGTTCATCATTCCCAGCCCTTGCATCACTTACTTAAAACTAACCTTCTCTGTAACCACAACTATACCAACTGTGCCTAGAATTTAACCCAAGAAAAAAGAAAAAAAAGATTAGTACCTTATCTGGCCCTTCCAACTTATCTTTAGCAAACAGAACCACAAACTCACTACACAAGTCCAGAAAAATCTGTACACCCTTCACTAGCTGTAACCTGGCCTATTCCAACTAAGAATTAGTCATCTAGATAGTGATCCACTCTCTGATCTGAAACCCACCTTTGCCAATCTCAGTGCAAAGTGGTGTTAAACAAGTCAAACTTAGCACAAGCCGCTATACCGTTCATTGGCATGGCTTTTTCAAAATAAAATGTCCACTCCAACTGCATACTGAATCAAAGCCAGTCCTGACCCTGATGGAGAACAAGCAAAGGACCAACTTATAGCTTTGCTAACCACAGGTCAGTAGAAACTCTGATGACCTGCATCACATCATCCAGAAAAGCATAGTGAACCCTCAGCTCACCATTGTCAATGTAATCATTCACTGAACTCCCTTCTGGAAAAGAGAGCTGGTTAATTAAAGGTAATTATCCTGGCCTTTTCTTGAGGGCCAAACCAAGAGAAGGAATATGAAAGCCTCAAATAGTGGAACCTCAAAAGGGCCTAATAATCTCCCACCCTGCCGTTCCTTGTCCAGCAAGGCCTGGATTATTTCCTACCCCTTGACTGACTTCAAATTGCTTCAAACCTCCCCTCCCCACCTCCAATCTACCACCACATGCTTAATCAAAAGACTGATGCAAACCTCTGAAGTATTTCATGGGCCACGTCCATGTGTTATGTTCAGATAATCTTCCAGAACCATGCCCAACACATTGATTCTAATAGGAAAGTGCAATAGCTGGCCAATGGGCTGCTCCACAAAAGGGAAAAAAACTCTTGCTCCCTACAGTCTACCCTTACCCTTCCCTGACACCCCCATAGAACCCTTTGTTTTCCATTGTTTAGTGAAGAGATGGCCAATGTCTTCTTGCACCATCACCTTACTGTCCCATGAGGCCCCCTACACTGTGAGCAGTCTGAATGGAGAGATGATAAGTCAGCAAACAAAGGAGAAATTGGATTCATTCTCAAGTCTTGGTGAGTGCCTTCATGAGGTGGGCCCTGTTTTTCACAAAATCCCACCAAGATGACACTAATATATAGACTGTATTTTATATAGCATATATCATGGACAGAAGTAGGTCAAAAATTTTAAAAGACAGCTGGGTGCACAAGACCCAGGATAAAAAAGTGCCCAATCTTGGTAGGCACACTGGTGTCAGGACTGGGAAAAATGACAGTCTAGAATCCACAAAATACAGAAACATTCTTACAATGGGGCCAGGGCCAGGGGGATGATGGTCCCCCTGTTGTAGAAGAATGTAGCAGTCCACAAAAATCACAAAAAAACTGATAGGCCAAAGAACAGCCATAAAGACGACAGAGTGGACTATTGGGGATAAGAAAGAAATTATGTATTGTTACTATTACACAACAAGGTCAGCATTTCCAGACACAAGATATACAAAAAGATTGAGAGAAATTAGAGGAAAGAAAAATACTTCCACAAGAAAAGTTGTCAGAAGCTTCAAATAAAAATTGTGTTCATTGATACAACAGATTTGTGAAAAATATTACATAGACCAAGAAACTGATTTATTTGGAAAAAGAAGCATCTGAGGAAGTGTGAAAATGTAAACAAGAAAATACAGAGATTTTTGAAAGGTATAAAAAAGAAAAATGGACAGTGGAAAGAAAGAGAGAGTTGATATAGTGTAATATTTATGCAAAGCTGAAAGCCAAATTAATAAATACAAAAAAGGCAGCCCCAAATATATTCAAAGAGAAATAAAGGCAAAGGCATCCAGATATGGAAATTTTCACAATAAAAAATTGTATCACAAAGAGGAAATGTAGAAAAGAAGATTAGTCAAGTAGAAGTTAAAAAATAGACATTGAAGTTATGGAATGTCTGTGAAATTAAGGCATTGGTGAAGAAGGTCTAACACAGGCTACATCACAGCATGATGGAACGAGTCCCCAAAGTAAGGAGAAACAGGAAGACTAGGAGACATCTGAAGAATATGGACATGGGAAAGAAAAAGAAATTTACTATGGTGTAATATTTACGAAAGGAGAAAGCAAAACTAAGTAATACAAAAAGAGCAGCAGTAAAGATATTTTAAGAGAAATAAGGCAAAGGAATCCATACATGGAAAACTTTACAATACAAAAAAAATAAGAAGACAAAGAGGAAAAGTAGAAAAGAAGATTAGCAATGGAGAAGTTAAAGAAATAGAAACTGACATTATGGAGTACCTGCGAAGTGAAGGATTTAGTGTAGAAAATTTAACTCAGAAAACACCACAGCAAAATACAGTAATGGACATCCAAATTAAGAAGATACCAGTGGAATGGGAAGCAACTGATCAACCACCATATGCAGATATTTTGGAGACTTCTACAGGAAACCAGTATAAACTTTCAGTTGAAGCTGGATACCAAGGAATCATCCAAATTAAGGAGATACCAGTGGAATGGGAAGCAACTGATCAACCACCATATGAAGATATTTTGGAGACTTCTACAGGAAACCAGTATAAACTTTCAGTTGAAGCTGGATACCAAGGAAGGAAAAGGAAACTATGGCAACTCTGACACAGTCAATGTTGAGGAGTGATAGGCCAGTGAGTTCCCACATGACGGCAATGAATGACACAGGATAAAACTGAAGAGAATGTGCCACAGGAAGATTTTTTTTTATTTATTTATTTTAATTACATTTGTTTACCGGGATAGTCCGACTGGGACAGCGGCCCATTTTCAACAGAGGCCCAGGGGTAAAAGCCCCCAAAAACAAAAATTAGTAACAGACTAAACAGATTCAAACAGTAATTACAATCAACAGTTATTTCAATATACAGTTAAACATTATTTCCAAAAAACAAAAGTTAAGACATTAAACATTATTAAAGAAGACTGGTAAAAAGTTGATGCAGTTACAATGTATACAGATTTTATACTACGTCCTGATTTTTGATAAATGCAAGCTATGCTCCTTCAGCAGAGAAAGTTTCAGATGCAAATGCCGTCAGTGGAAGAGGAGATTTAGTAGGAGGTTTCTGTTAAGGCAATATGAAGAGTGAAGGGAGAGGAGGTTAAGAGGAGATTTAGTAGGAGGTTTCAGTTAAGAGACTATGTGAAGTGTGAAGGGAGATAAAGTTATCTAGGGGTGATACAGGAACAGAGCCAATTATTGTTTGGATGTTCTTTAGGAAGGAGTTTGAATTTGGAGGTAGTGGTGGTATTTAGTATATGTTGGGGGATGCAGTTCCTAATTTTGCGATATTTGATTTGCAAGTAAGGAGCCACCAAAAGTGTTGCTGGATTTCTTACGTTTTAGAAGTAGTTTGTTGGATGAGCAGAGGGCACGGGTTGTATTGTAAGGCTAAACTAGGTAAATTAGTGCTGGACAGACCTCTGGTTGATGTAAGATGTTGTGAGCATTTGTGAGCTGGTTAAGTGAAAGTAGGTTTGGTAGCTCAAGCCAATGTAGTAGTTTCAGGGCTGCATAGTGGTGGTTCTATTTTGGAGGCCAGCAGCAAAATGAGCTATTTTATGGTAGCATATCTCTAGTTTGGACAGTTCAGATTTTCTAAGATTAGGGAAGATGGGGGAGGCATACATTAGTGTGGATAGAAGGTGTGTTCTGGCTAGGGCTTGTCTAGTCAAAGGGTGAGTAATGTTCCTATCCTATACAGGCAGGTGAGCTTGATATGTACCTTTATATGTTAAGGGCTATGTGCTTGTCGTATTCTAGGGCACAGTCTATTGTGACTCCAAGTAACTTTGTGCTATCTACTGGTTCAGATGCTATAGAACGCGTTCTATAGAGCCTGCAGGAAATGGAGAACAAAAATGTGTCCTCAGTTTTGACGAAAATGAGCTAAGAGAAGAGTTGCTTGATTTAGTAGAGATAGACAGACATATTAAGCTCAATGAAAGAAATAGACTACAGAAAGTCAATAAAATCCAAAAAGTTAGAAGTTTGATAACATGAATGGACACAGTAATTAAGACTGTACATAGAGATCCATGCAATATAACAGAAGTAAACAGAATATATTACTGTGCAGCTAAATTAATAACAGATAAAATTATACCACAAGAACACAGGGTAGTAAGGGAAAGGAAGGGGAGAAATTGAATACCATCATGGAAGTATCAAAGAAATTAAGACAAGAAGTGTCACTGTTTTAAGAGTATAGGAGAGGGAACAGATCAACAAAATACTTAGAAAGATAGATGTGATAAAGGCAATGCACAGTATTAGAACAGATCAGGCTCTATCTTGCACTATTGCAAATAACAAATTAAAAATCTCAGCACAGGTGGAAAAACTTAGAAGATATGTAAATAAATATAAAGGAAAAGTACAAAATAAGCAATTTATTGATGACCCCAAAAAGTTCTATAGAGAATTGGGAAACAAGGCAAAAGGAATTGAAAGACCACCCAAAAAAAGAAATAGATACATGTTAGAGAAATATCTATGAAGATCATGTGGAACATAACAAAGATGCTAAATGGATAGAAAAAGTAAAAGAAAGAATAAGAAGTTCAAATGTACTGGATATGAAGTGGAATGAAGTAATGGCCAGAGAGATTGAAATAAGCCTCTAACTGGAAAACCCCAGGCCCAGATGCAGTGGGCCAACCCCTGGACACTGGACTGCAAATCACTTACCCTTGAAATGTGTTACCATGACAAAACCTCATACCATATCTGTGTGTGATTATAGATCCTCTGAAGATAGCCAGTCCTCATGTCAAAACACCATTAAAATGGCAGACCAAGTACCTAAACCATCCTTGACCAGTCCAGACACTATCACTGTGTGATGCTTGCACCTAGTCTCTTTCAACATATTATATTGAAACTTGTTGAATGTTCTTCCTAGCCTTATTGCTCTGCAGTCAAAAGTTCATCATTCCCAGCCCTTGCATCACTTACTTAACACTAACCTTCTCTGTAACCACAACTATACCAATTGTGCCTAGAATGTAACCCAAGAAAAAAAAATATTAGTACCTTATCTGGCCCTTCCAAATTATCTTTAGCAAACAGAACCACAAACTCACTACACAAGTCCAGAAAAATCTGTACACCCTTCGCTAGCTGTAACCTGGCCTATTCCAACTAAGAAATAGTCATCTAGATAGTGACCCACTCTCTGATCTGAAACCCACCTTTGCCAATCTCAGTGCAAAGTGATGTTAAACAAGTCAAACTTAGCACAAGCCACTATACAGTTCATTGGCATGGCTTTTTCAAAATAAAATATCCAGTCCAACTGCATACTGAATCAAAGCCAGCCCTGACCCTGATGGAGAACAAGCAAAGGACCAACTTATAGCTTTGCTAACCACAGGTCAGTAGAAACTCTGATGACCTGCATCACATCATCCAGAAAAGCATAGTGAACCCTCAGCTCACCTTTGTCAATGTAATCATTCACTGAACTCCCTTCTGGAAAAGAGAGCTGGTTAATTAAAGGTAATTATCCTGGCCTTTTCTTGAGGGCCAAACCAAGAGAAGGAATATGAAAGCCTCAAATAGTGGAACCTCAAAGGGCCTAATAATCTCCAACCCTGCAGTTCCTTGTCCAGCAAGGCCTGGATTATTTCCTACCCTTGACTGACTTCAAACTGCTTCAAACCTCCCCTCCCCACCTCCAATCTACCACCACATGCTTAATCAAAAGACTGATGCAAACCTCTGAAGTATTTCATGGGCCACGTCCATGTGTTATGTTCAGATAATCTTCCAGAACCATGCCCAACACATTGATTCTAATAGGAAAGTGCAATAGCTGGCCAATGGGCTGCTCCACAAAAGGGAAAAAAACTCTTGCTCCCTACAGTCTACCCTTACCCTTCCCTGACACCCCATAGAACCCTTTGTTTACCATTGTTTAGTGAAGAGATGGCCAATGTCTTCTTGCAGCATCACCTTATTGTCCCATGAGGCCCTCTACACTGTGAGCAGTCTGAATGGAGAGATAAGTCAGCAAACGCAGTCTGAATGGAGAGATGATAAGTCAGCAAACAAAGGAGAAATTGAATTCATTCTCAAGTCTTGGTGAGTGCCTTCATGAGGTGGGCCCTGTTTATCACAAAATCCCACCAAGATGACACTAATATATAGACTGTATTTTATATAGCATATATCATGGACAGAAGTAGGTCAAAAATTTTAAAGACAGCTGGGTGCACAAGACCCAGGATAAAAAAGTGCCCAATCTTGGTAGGCACAATGGTGTCAGGACTGGGAAAAATGACAGTCTAGAATCCACAAAATACAGAAACATTCTTACAGTGGGGCCAGGGCCAGGGGGATGATGGTCCCCCTGTTGTAGAAGAATGTAGCAGTCCACAAAAATCACAAAAATCTGATAGGCCAAAGAAGAGCCATAAAGATGACAGAGTGGACTATTGGGGATAAGAAAGAAATTATGTATTGTTACTATTACACAACAAGGTCAGCATTTCCAGACACAAGATATACAAAAAGATTAAGAGAGAAATTAGAGGAAAGAAAAATACTTCCACAAGAAAAGTTGTCAGAACTTCAAATAAAAATTGTGTTCATTAATACAACAGATTTGTGAAAAATATTACATAGACCAAGAAACTGATTTCTTTGGAAAAAGAAGCATCTGAGGAAGTGTGAAAATGTAAACAAGAAAATACAGAGATTTTTGAAAGGTATAAAAAAGAAAAATGGACAGTGGAAAGAAAGAGAGAGTTGATATAGTGTAATATTTATGCAAAGCTGAAAGCCAAATTAATAAATACAAAAAAGGTAGCCCCAAATATATTCAAAGAGAAATAAAGGCAAAGGCATCCAGATATGGAAATTTTCACAATAAAAAAATTGTATCACAAAGAGGAAATGTAGAAAAGAAGATTAGTAAAGTAGAAGTTAAAAAATAGACATTGAATTTATGGAATGTCTGTGAAATTAAGGCATTGGTGTAGAAGGTCTAACACAGGCTACATCACAGCATGATGGAACGAGTCCCCAAAGTAAGGAGAAACAGGAAGACTAGGAGACATCTGAAGAATATGGACATGGGAAAGAAAAAGAAATTTACTATGGTGTAATATTTACGAAAGGAGAAAGCAAAACTAAGTAATACAAAAGAGCAGCAGTAAAGATATTTTAAGAGAAATAAGGCAAAGGAATCCATACATGAAAAACTTTACAATACAAAAAAATAAGAAGACAAAGAGGAAAAGTAGAAAAGAAGATTAGCAATGGAGAAGTTAAAGAAATAGAAACTGACATTATGGAGTACCTGCGAAGTGAAGGATTTAGTGTAGAAAATTTAACTCAGAAAACACCACAGCAAAATACAGTAATGGACATCCAAATTAAGAAGATACCAGTGGAATGGGAAGCAACTGATCAACCACCATATGCAGATATTTTGGAGACTTCTACAGGAAACCAGTATAAACTTTCAGTTGAAGCTGGATACCAAGGAATCATCCAAATTAAGGAGATACCAGTGGAATGGGAAGCAACTGATCAACCACCATATGAAGATATTTTGGAGACTTCTACAGGAAACCAGTATAAACTTTCAGTTGAAGCTGGATACCAAGGAAGGAAAAGGAAACTATGGCAACTCTGACACAGTCAATGTTGAGGAGTGATAGGCCAGTGAGTTCCCACATGACAGCGCAATGAATGACACAGGATAAAACTGAAGAGAATGTGCCACAGGAAGATTTTTTTTTATTTATTTATTTTAATTACATTTGTTTACCGGGATAGTCCGACTGGGACAGCGGCCCATTTTCAACAGAGGCCCAGGGGTAAAAGCCCCCAAAAACAAAAATTAGTAACAGACTAAACAGATTCAAACAGTAATTACAATCAACAGTTATTTCAATATACAGTTAAACATTATTTCCAAAAAACAAAAGTTAAGACATTAAACATTATTAAAGAAGACTGGTAAAAAGTTGATGCAGTTACAATGTATACAGATTTTATACTACGTCCTGATTTTTGATAAATGCAAGCTATGCTCCTTCAGCAGAGAAAGTTTCAGATGCAAATGCCGTCAGTGGAAGAGGAGATTTAGTAGGAGGTTTCTGTTAAGGCAATATGAAGAGTGAAGGGAGAGGAGGTTAAGAGGAGATTTAGTAGGAGGTTTCAGTTAAGAGACTATGTGAAGTGTGAAGGGAGATAAAGTTATCTAGGGGTGATACAGGAACAGAGCCAATTATTGTTTGGATGTTCTTTAGGAAGGAGTTTGAATTTGGAGGTAGTGGTGGTATTTAGTATATGTTGGGGGATGCAGTTCCTAATTTTGCGATTTGATTTGCAAGTAAGGAGCCACCAAAAGTGTTGCTGGATTTCTTACGTTTTAGAAGTAGTTTGTTGGATGAGCAGAGGGTACGGGTTGTATTGTAAGGCTAAACTAGGTAAATTAGTGCTGGACAGACCTCTGGTTGATGTAAGATGTTGTGAGCATTTGTGAGCTGGTTAAGTGAAAGTAGGTTTGGTAGCTCAAGCCAATGTAGTAGTTTCAGGGCTGCATAGTGGTGGTTCTATTTTGGAGGCCAGCAGCAAAATGAGCTATTTTATGGTAGCATATCTCTAGTTTGGACAGTTCAGATTTTCTAAGATTAGGGAAGATGGGGGAGGCATACATTAGTGTGGATAGAAGGTGTGTTCTGGCTAGGGCTTGTCTAGTCAAAGGGGTGAGTAATGTTCCTATCCTATACAGGCAGGTGAGCTTGATATGTACCTTTATATGTTAAGGGCTATGTGCTTGTCGTATTCTAGGGCACAGTCTATTGTGACTCCAAGTAACTTTGTGCTATCTACTGGTTCAGATGCTATAGAACGTTCTATAGAGCGCCTGCAGGAAATGGAGAACAAAAAATGTGTCCTCAGTTTTGACGAAAATGAGCTAAGAGAAGAGTTGCTTGATTTAGTAGAGATAGACAGACATATTAAGCTCAATGAAAGAAATAGACTACAGAAAGTCAATAAAATCCAAAAAGTTAGAAGTTTGATAACATGAATGGACACAGTAATTAAGACTGTACATAGAGATCCATGCAATATAACAGAAGTAAACAGAATATATTACTGTGCAGCTAAATTAATAACAGATAAAATTATACCACAAGAACACAGGGTAGTAAGGGAAAGGAAGGGGAGAAATTGAATACCATCATGGAAGTATCAAAGAAATTAAGACAAGAAGTGTCACTGTTTTAAGAGTATAGGAGAGGGAACAGATCAACAAAAATACTTAGAAAGATAGATGTGATAAAGGCAATGCACAGTATTAGAACAGATCAGGCTCTATCTTGCACTATTGCAAATAACAAATTAAAAATCTCAGCACAGGTGGAAAAACTTAGAAGATATGTAAATAAATATAAAGGAAAAGTACAAAATAAGCAATTTATTGATGACCCCAAAAAGTTCTATAGAGAATTGGGAAACAAGGCAAAAGGAATTGAAAGACCACCCAAAAAAAGAAATAGATACATGTTAGAGAAATATCTATGAAGATCATGTGGAACATAACAAAGATGCTAAATGGATAGAAAAGTAAAAGAAAGAATAAGAAGTTCAAATGTACTGGATATGAAGTGGAATGAAGTAATGGCCAGAGAGATTGAAATAAGCCTCTAACTGGAAAACCCCAGGCCCAGATGCAGTGGGCCAACCCCTGGACACTGGACTGCAAATCACTTACCCTTGAAATGTGTTACCATGACAAAACCTCATACCATATCTGTGTGTGATTATAGATCCTCTGAAGATAGCCAGTCCTCATGTCAAAACACCATTAAAATGGCAGACCAAGTACCTAAACCATCCTTGACCAGTCCAGACACTATCACTGTGTGATGCTTGCACCTAGTCTCTTTCAACATATTATATTGAAACTTGTTGAATGTTCTTCCTAGCCTTATTGCTCTGCAGTCAAAAGTTCATCATTCCCAGCCCTTGCATCACTTACTTAACACTAACCTTCTCTGTAACCACAACTATACCAATTGTGCCTAGAATGTAACCCAAGAAAAAAAAATATTAGTACCTTATCTGGCCCTTCCAAATTATCTTTAGCAAACAGAACCACAAACTCACTACACAAGTCCAGAAAAATCTGTACACCCTTCGCTAGCTGTAACCTGGCCTATTCCAACTAAGAAATAGTCATCTAGATAGTGACCCACTCTCTGATCTGAAACCCACCTTTGCCAATCTCAGTGCAAAGTGATGTTAAACAAGTCAAACTTAGCACAAGCCACTATACAGTTCATTGGCATGGCTTTTTCAAAATAAAATATCCAGTCCAACTGCATACTGAATCAAAGCCAGCCCTGACCCTGATGGAGAACAAGCAAAGGACCAACTTATAGCTTTGCTAACCACAGGTCAGTAGAAACTCTGATGACCTGCATCACATCATCCAGAAAAGCATAGTGAACCCTCAGCTCACCTTTGTCAATGTAATCATTCACTGAACTCCCTTCTGGAAAAGAGAGCTGGTTAATTAAAGGTAATTATCCTGGCCTTTTCTTGAGGGCCAAACCAAGAGAAGGAATATGAAAGCCTCAAATAGTGGAACCTCAAAAGGGCCTAATAATCTCCAACCCTGCAGTTCCTTGTCCAGCAAGGCCTGGATTATTTCCTACCCCTTGACTGACTTCAAACTGCTTCAAACCTCCCCTCCCCACCTCCAATCTACCACCACATGCTTAATCAAAAGACTGATGCAAACCTCTGAAGTATTTCATGGGCCACGTCCATGTGTTATGTTCAGATAATCTTCCAGAACCATGCCCAACACATTGATTCTAATAGGAAAGTGCAATAGCTGGCCAATGGGCTGCTCCACAAAAGGGAAAAAAACTCTTGCTCCCTACAGTCTACCCTTACCCTTCCCTGACACCCCCATAGAACCCTTTGTTTACCATTGTTTAGTGAAGAGATGGCCAATGTCTTCTTGCAGCATCACCTTATTGTCCCATGAGGCCCTCTACACTGTGAGCAGTCTGAATGGAGAGATAAGTCAGCAAACGCAGTCTGAATGGAGAGATGATAAGTCAGCAAACAAAGGAGAAATTGAATTCATTCTCAAGTCTTGGTGAGTGCCTTCATGAGGTGGGCCCTGTTTATCACAAAATCCCACCAAGATGACACTAATATATAGACTGTATTTTATATAGCATATATCATGGACAGAAGTAGGTCAAAAATTTTAAAAGACAGCTGGGTGCACAAGACCCAGGATAAAAAAGTGCCCAATCTTGGTAGGCACAATGGTGTCAGGACTGGGAAAAATGACAGTCTAGAATCCACAAAATACAGAAACATTCTTACAGTGGGGCCAGGGCCAGGGGGATGATGGTCCCCCTGTTGTAGAAGAATGTAGCAGTCCACAAAAATCACAAAAATCTGATAGGCCAAAGAAGAGCCATAAAGATGACAGAGTGGACTATTGGGGATAAGAAAGAAATTATGTATTGTTACTATTACACAACAAGGTCAGCATTTCCAGACACAAGATATACAAAAAGATTAAGAGAGAAATTAGAGGAAAGAAAAATACTTCCACAAGAAAAGTTGTCAGAACTTCAAATAAAAATTGTGTTCATTAATACAACAGATTTGTGAAAAATATTACATAGACCAAGAAACTGATTTCTTTGGAAAAAGAAGCATCTGAGGAAGTGTGAAAATGTAAACAAGAAAATACAGAGATTTTTGAAAGGTATAAAAAGAAAATGGACAGTGGAAAGAAAGAGAGAGAGTTGATATAGTGTAATATTTATGCAAAGCTGAAAGCCAAATTAATAAATACAAAAAAGGTAGCCCCAAATATATTCAAAGAGAAATAAAGGCAAAGGCATCCAGATATGGAAATTTTCACAATAAAAAAATTGTATCACAAAGAGGAAATGTAGAAAAGAAGATTAGTAAAGTAGAAGTTAAAAAATAGACATTGAATTTATGGAATGTCTGTGAAATTAAGGCATTGGTGTAGAAGGTCTAACACAGGCTACATCACAGCATGATGGAACGAGTCCCCAAAGTAAGGAGAAACAGGAAGACTAGGAGACATCTGAAGAATATGGACATGGGAAAGAAAAAGAAATTTACTATGGTGTAATATTTACGAAAGGAGAAAGCAAAACTAAGTAATACAAAAAGAGCAGCAGTAAAGATATTTTAAGAGAAATAAGGCAAAGGAATCCATACATGGAAAACTTTACAATACAAAAAAAATAAGAAGACAAAGAGGAAAAGTAGAAAAGAAGATTAGCAATGGAGAAGTTAAAGAAATAGAAACTGACATTATGGAGTACCTGCGAAGTGAAGGATTTAGTGTAGAAAATTTAACTCAGAAAACACCACAGCAAAATACAGTAATGGACATCCAAATTAAGAAGATACCAGTGGAATGGGAAGCAACTGATCAACCACCATATGCAGATATTTTGGAGACTTCTACAGGAAACCAGTATAAACTTTCAGTTGAAGCTGGATACCAAGGAATCATCCAAATTAAGGAGATACCAGTGGAATGGGAAGCAACTGATCAACCACCATATGAAGATATTTTGGAGACTTCTACAGGAAACCAGTATAAACTTTCAGTTGAAGCTGGATACCAAGGAAGGAAAAGGAAACTATGGCAACTCTGACACAGTCAATGTTGAGGAGTGATAGGCCAGTGAGTTCCCACATGACAGCGCAATGAATGACACAGGATAAAACTGAAGAGAATGTGCCACAGGAAGATTTTTTTTTATTTATTTATTTTAATTACATTTGTTTACCGGGATAGTCCGACTGGGACAGCGGCCCATTTTCAACAGAGGCCCAGGGGTAAAAGCCCCCAAAAACAAAAATTAGTAACAGACTAAACAGATTCAAACAGTAATTACAATCAACAGTTATTTCAATATACAGTTAAACATTATTTCCAAAAAACAAAAGTTAAGACATTAAACATTATTAAAGAAGACTGGTAAAAAGTTGATGCAGTTACAATGTATACAGATTTTATACTACGTCCTGATTTTTGATAAATGCAAGCTATGCTCCTTCAGCAGAGAAAGTTTCAGATGCAAATGCCGTCAGTGGAAGAGGAGATTTAGTAGGAGGTTTCTGTTAAGGCAATATGAAGAGTGAAGGGAGAGGAGGTTAAGAGGAGATTTAGTAGGAGGTTTCAGTTAAGAGACTATGTGAAGTGTGAAGGGAGATAAAGTTATCTAGGGGTGATACAGGAACAGAGCCAATTATTGTTTGGATGTTCTTTAGGAAGGAGTTTGAATTTGGAGGTAGTGGTGGTATTTAGTATATGTTGGGGGATGCAGTTCCTAATTTTTGCGATTTGATTTGCAAGTAAGGAGCCACCAAAAGTGTTGCTGGATTTCTTACGTTTTAGAAGTAGTTTGTTGGATGAGCAGAGGGTACGGGTTGTATTGTAAGGCTAAACTAGGTAAATTAGTGCTGGACAGACCTCTGGTTGATGTAAGATGTTGTGAGCATTTGTGAGCTGGTTAAGTGAAAGTAGGTTTGGTAGCTCAAGCCAATGTAGTAGTTTCAGGGCTGCATAGTGGTGGTTCTATTTTGGAGGCCAGCAGCAAAATGAGCTATTTTATGGTAGCATATCTCTAGTTTGGACAGTTCAGATTTTCTAAGATTAGGGAAGATGGGGGAGGCATACATTAGTGTGGATAGAAGGTGTGTTCTGGCTAGGGCTTGTCTAGTCAAAGGGGTGAGTAATGTTCCTATCCTATACAGGCAGGTGAGCTTGATATGTACCTTTATATGTTAAGGGCTATGTGCTTGTCGTATTCTAGGGCACAGTCTATTGTGACTCCAAGTAACTTTGTGCTATCTACTGGTTCAGATGCTATAGAACGTTCTATAGAGCGCCTGCAGGAAATGGAGAACAAAAAATGTGTCCTCAGTTTTGACGAAAATGAGCTAAGAGAAGAGTTGCTTGATTTAGTAGAGATAGACAGACATATTAAGCTCAATGAAAGAAATAGACTACAGAAAGTCAATAAAATCCAAAAAGTTAGAAGTTTGATAACATGAATGGACACAGTAATTAAGACTGTACATAGAGATCCATGCAATATAACAGAAGTAAACAGAATATATTACTGTGCAGCTAAATTAATAACAGATAAAATTATACCACAAGAACACAGGGTAGTAAGGAAAGGAAGGGAGAAATTGAATACCATCATGGAAGTATCAAAGAAATTAAGACAAGAAGTGTCACTGTTTTAAGAGTATAGGAGAGGGAACAGATCAACAAAAATACTTAGAAAGATAGATGTGATAAAGGCAATGCACAGTATTAGAACAGATCAGGCTCTATCTTGCACTATTGCAAATAACAAATTAAAAATCTCAGCACAGGTGGAAAAACTTAGAAGATATGTAAATAAATATAAAGGAAAAGTACAAAATAAGCAATTTATTGATGACCCCAAAAAGTTCTATAGAGAATTGGGAAACAAGGCAAAAGGAATTGAAAGACCACCCAAAAAAAGAAATAGATACATGTTAGAGAAATATCTATGAAGATCATGTGGAACATAACAAAGATGCTAAATGGATAGAAAAAGTAAAAGAAAGAATAAGAAGTTCAAATGTACTGGATATGAAGTGGAATGAAGTAATGGCCAGAGAGATTGAAATAAGCCTCTAACTGAAAACCCCAGGCCCAGATGCAGTGGGCCAACCCCTGACACTGGACTGCAAATCACTTACCCTTGAAATGTGTTACCATGACAAAACCTCATACCATATCTGTGTGTGATTATAGATCCTCTGAAGATAGCCAGTCCTCATGTCAAAACACCATTAAAATGGCAGACCAAGTACCTAAACCATCCTTGACCAGTCCAGACACTATCACTGTGTGATGCTTGCACCTAGTCTCTTTCAACATATTATATTGAAACTTGTTGAATGTTCTTCCTAGCCTTATTGCTCTGCAGTCAAAAGTTCATCATTCCCAGCCCTTGCATCACTTACTTAACACTAACCTTCTCTGTAACCACAACTATACCAATTGTGCCTAGAATGTAACCCAAGAAAAAAATATTAGTACCTTATCTGGCCCTTCCAAATTATCTTTAGCAAACAGAACCACAAACTCACTACACAAGTCCAGAAAATCTGTACACCCTTCGCTAGCTGTAACCTGGCCTATTCCAACTAAGAAATAGTCATCTAGATAGTGACCCACTCTCTGATCTGAAACCCACCTTTGCCAATCTCAGTGCAAAGTGATGTTAAACAAGTCAAACTTAGCACAAGCCACTATACAGTTCATTGGCATGGCTTTTTCAAAATAAAATATCCAGTCCAACTGCATACTGAATCAAAGCCAGCCCTGACCCTGATGGAGAACAAGCAAAGGACCAACTTATAGCTTTGCTAACCACAGGTCAGTAGAAACTCTGATGACCTGCATCACATCATCCAGAAAAGCATAGTGAACCCTCAGCTCACCTTTGTCAATGTAATCATTCACTGAACTCCCTTCTGGAAAAGAGAGCTGGTTAATTAAAGGTAATTATCCTGGCCTTTTCTTGAGGGCCAAACCAAGAGAAGGAATATGAAAGCCTCAAATAGTGGAACCTCAAAAGGGCCTAATAATCTCCAACCCTGCAGTTCCTTGTCCAGCAAGGCCTGGATTATTTCCTACCCCTTGACTGACTTCAAACTGCTTCAAACCTCCCCTCCCCACCTCCAATCTACCACCACATGCTTAATCAAAAGACTGATGCAAACCTCTGAAGTATTTCATGGGCCACGTCCATGTGTTATGTTCAGATAATCTTCCAGAACCATGCCCAACACATTGATTCTAATAGGAAAGTGCAATAGCTGGCCAATGGGCTGCTCCACAAAAGGGAAAAAAACTCTTGCTCCCTACAGTCTACCCTTACCCTTCCCTGACACCCCCATAGAACCCTTTGTTTACCATTGTTTAGTGAAGAGATGGCCAATGTCTTCTTGCAGCATCACCTTATTGTCCCATGAGGCCCTCTACACTGTGAGCAGTCTGAATGGAGAGATAAGTCAGCAAACGCAGTCTGAATGGAGAGATGATAAGTCAGCAAACAAAGGAGAAATTGAATTCATTCTCAAGTCTTGGTGAGTGCCTTCGTGAGGTGGGCCCTGTTTATCACAAAATCCCACCAAGATGACACTAATATATAGACTGTATTTTATATAGCATATATCATGGACAGAAGTAGGTCAAAAATTTTAAAAGACAGCTGGGTGCACAAGACCCAGGATAAAAAAGTGCCCAATCTTGGTAGGCACAATGGTGTCAGGACTGGGAAAAATGACAGTCTAGAATCCACAAAATACAGAAACATTCTTACAGTGGGGCCAGGGCCAGGGGGATGATGGTCCCCCTGTTGTAGAAGAATGTAGCAGTCCACAAAAATCACAAAAATCTGATAGGCCAAAGAAGAGCCATAAAGATGACAGAGTGGACTATTGGGGATAAGAAAGAAATTATGTATTGTTACTATTACACAACAAGGTCAGCATTTCCAGACACAAGATATACAAAAAGATTAAGAGAGAAATTAGAGGAAAGAAAAATACTTCCACAAGAAAAGTTGTCAGAACTTCAAATAAAAATTGTGTTCATTAATACAACAGATTTGTGAAAAATATTACATAGACCAAGAAACTGATTTCTTTGGAAAAAGAAGCATCTGAGGAAGTGTGAAAATGTAAACAAGAAAATACAGAGATTTTTGAAAGGTATAAAAAAGAAAAATGGACAGTGGAAAGAAAGAGAGAGAGTTGATATAGTGTAATATTTATGCAAAGCTGAAAGCCAAATTAATAAATACAAAAAAGGTAGCCCCAAATATATTCAAAGAGAAATAAAGGCAAAGGCATCCAGATATGGAAATTTTCACAATAAAAAAATTGTATCACAAAGAGGAAATGTAGAAAAGAAGATTAGTAAAGTAGAAGTTAAAAAATAGACATTGAATTTATGGAATGTCTGTGAAATTAAGGCATTGGTGTAGAAGGTCTAACACAGGCTACATCACAGCATGATGGAACGAGTCCCCAAAGTAAGGAGAAACAGGAAGACTAGGAGACATCTGAAGAATATGGACATGGGAAAGAAAAAGAAATTTACTATGGTGTAATATTTACGAAAGGAGAAAGCAAAACTAAGTAATACAAAAAGAGCAGCAGTAAAGATATTTTAAGAGAAATAAGGCAAAGGAATCCATACATGGAAAACTTTACAATACAAAAAAATAAGAAGACAAAGAGGAAAAGTAGAAAAGAAGATTAGCAATGGAGAAGTTAAAGAAATAGAAACTGACATTATGGAGTACCTGCGAAGTGAAGGATTTAGTGTAGAAAATTTTACTCAGAAAACACCACAGCAAAATAGAGTAATGGACATCCAAATTAAGGAGATACCAGTGGAATGGGAAGCAACTGATCAACCACCATATGAAGATATTTTGGAGACTTCTACAGGAAACCAGTATAAACTTTCAGTTGAAGCTGGATACCAAGGAAGGAAAAGGAAACTATGGCAATTCTGACACAGTCAATGTTGAGGAGTGATAGGCCAGTGAGTTCCCACATGACAGCGCAATGAATGACACAGGATAAAACTGAAGAGAATGTGCCACAGGTTTTTTTTTTTTATTTATTTATTTTAATTACATTTGTTTACCGGGATAGTCCGACTGGGACAGCGGCACATTTTCAGCAGAGGCCCAGGGGTAAAAGCCCCCAAAAACAAAAATTAGTAACAGACTAAACAGATTCAAACAGTAATTACAATCAACAGTTATTTCAATATACAGTTAAACATTATTTCCAAAAAACAAAAGTTAAGACATTAAACATTATTAAAGAAGATTGGTAAAAAGTTGATGCAGTTGGAATGTATACAGATTTTATACTACGTCCTGATTTTTGATAAATGCAAGCTATGCTCCTTCAGCAGAGAAAGTTTCAGATGCAAATGTGGTCAGTGGAAGAGGAGATTTAGTAGGAGGTTTCAGTTAAGAGACTATGTGAAGAGTGAAGGGAGATAAAGTTATCTAGGGGTGGTACAGGAACAGAGCCAATTATTGTTTGGATGTTCTTTAGGAAGGAGTTTGAATTTGGAGGTAGTGGTGGTATTTAGTATATGTTGGGGGATGCAGTTCCTAATTTTTGCGATTTGATTTGCAAGTAAGGAGCCACCAAAAGTGTTGCTGGATTTCTTAAGTTTTAGAAGTAGTTTGTTGGATGAGCAGAGGGTACGGGTTGTATTGCAAGGCTAAACTAGGTAAATTAGTGCTGGACAGACCTCTGGTTGATGTAAGATGTTGTGAGCATTTATGAGCTGGTTAAGTGAAAGTAGGTTTGGTAGCTCAAGTCAGTGTAGTAGTTTCAGGGCTGCATAGTGGTGGTTCTATTTTGGAGGCCAGCAGCAAAATGAGCTATTTTATGGTAGCATATCTCTAGTTTGGACAGTTCAGATTTTCTAAGATTAGGGAAGATAGGGAGGCATACATTAGTGTGGATAGAAGGTGTGTTCTGGCTAGGGCTTGTCTAGTCAAAGGGGTGAGTAATGTTCCTATCCTATACAGGCAGGTGAGCTTGATATGTACCTTTATATGTTAAGGGCTATGTGCTTGTCGTATTCTAGGGCACAGTCTATTGTGACTCCAAGTAACTTTGTGCTATCTACTGGTTCAGATGCTATAGAACTTTCTATAGAGCGCCCGCAGGAAATGGAGAACAAAAAAATGTGTCCTCAGTTTTGACGAAAATGAGCTAAGAGAAGAGTTGCTTGATTTAGTAGAGATAGACAGACATATTAAGATCAATGAAAGAAATAGACTACAGAAAGTCAATAAAATCCAAAAAGTTAGAAGTTTGATAACACAGGGTAGTAAGGGAAAGGAAGGGGAAAAATTGAATATCATCATGGAAGTATCAAAGCAATTAAGACAAGAAGTGTCACTGTTTTAAGAGTATAGGAGAGGGAACAGATCAACAAAAATACTTAGAAAGATAGATGTGATAAAGGCAATGCACAGTATTAGAACAGATCAGGCTCTATCTTGCACTATTGCAAATAACAAATTAAAAATCTCAGCACAGGTGGAAAAACTTAGAAGATATGCAAATAAATATAAAGGAAAAGTACAAAATAAGCAAGTTATTGATGACCCCAAAAAGTTCTATAGAGAATTGGGAAACAAGGCAAAAGGAATTGAAAGACCACCCAAAAAAAAGAAATAGATACATGTTAGAGAAATATCTATGAAGATCATGTGGAACATAACAAAGATGCTAAATGGACAGAAAAAGTAAAAGAAAGAATAAGAAGTTCAAATGTACTGGATATGAAGTGGAATGAAGTAACGGCCAGAGAGATTGAAATAAAGTTAAGAAAAGCCTCTAACTGGAAAACCTCAGGCCCAGATGCAGTACCTAACTTCTGGCTTATAGTATTAACATCTTTGTATGAAGATTTAGCCATGAGTAAGAACTGTTTATATACACACCCCGAAGACACCAGCCTGGTTAACAATAGGAAAGGCAATACTCCTACTTAAAGAGTGGACCTGCAAGTTATCTTAAAAATTATAGACCAGTAACTTGCCTTCTGCTGACATATAACTTATACATGGGAATTGATGCCGATAGAGTTTATAGTCATTTAGAAGAAAATTCAATTATGGCAATAGAACAAAATGGTAATAAAAGTCATATGGAACAAAGGATCATTTGTTGCTAAATAAAGTCATAATGGAGAACTGTAAAAAAGGGGAAGAATCTAAGTGTGGCATGGACTGACAACAAAAAAGCATTTGACAGTATCACATTCATGGATAAACAAGTGCTTAATAATGCATAAGATACAACATACACTGATCGATTACATTACAGTGATCATGAAACAGTGGCAAACCACTTTGCAATTAAGCCATGATAAAGGGCAAATTGTTATTCTAGGGATAACAATTCAAAGGGGGGTATTCCAGGGTGACTCCCTGTCACTGCTGCTATTCTCTCTTGCCCTTAACCCATTCAGCTGTCTACATAACAGATTAGACCATGGCTATAATTTTGGCTCCTAGAAAAAGAAGAAAGTGTAAATATTTCTCATCTTCTCTTTGTCATTGATTTAAAACTGTATAGCTCATCAGAGGAGGAACTGAAAGCACAATTGCAAGTAGTCAACATTTTTTTCAGATGATATAAGATGATATAAGAATGTAATTTGGTCTTGATAAATGTGCAAAAGTAACCTTTAAAAGCAGGAAAGCTGCAGTACCAAGAAAACACCAGTTTGGTACAAGAATGTGATATAAAAGAACTTGAGCAAGAGGAAGTGTATAAATATTTGGGAACTGATGAAGGGTCAGTAATAAAACATGAACAAATGTGAATAAAACTTAGTAAGGAATATTTTAGAAGACAAATTAATTCTGAAAAGAGCATTGACTTCTTAGGAACAAAATTCAAGCTATAAAACCAATTTGCTCTTCTTGTCCTAACTTACAGTTTTGGAGTGATTGACTAGTCCCAAAAGGTGTTGGATAGATTAGATAGGAAAACAAGAAGGATGCTAATCAAATGATTTATAAAAATCAGTGTATATCAAGATTATATATTCCCCGTTCCAAAGGAGGTATGGACCTCCTTGAAATTGATTACATGTATAGCCCTGCAATCATGGGACTGCATATATCTGCTGACCTAACAAGACCCAAACATAGTGAAAGTTTTGAAACATGAGGAGAATAAATCTAAGATGGCTTCCCTGCTTAGTCTAGCAGAAGCATATTGGCATCAAGCAGGAATGGAAATCAAAGCAGAAGTGGATAAAAACCAGGCAGCAACTGAATGTGCTAAAAAACAAAAGAAAGAATATAAGGTGAAGGATCAGATGAGAAGGTAAGAAATGTGGGAAATGCATAAATATACCTGCAAGTATAGAAAACTCCTGGAAAAACCTCATGTTTATATGGATTGAATGCAGAAATGGTTAAAAAGAGACAAATTCAAACCAAAAGATGAAAGGTTAAAGTTGGCGTCCCAGGATAGTGGGCTATGTACACGTTGGGTTACATAGTCCATTGAACATGTGGGAGAAACACAGAAATGTAGGTTTTGTAAAACAATATTGAAAACAGTCACACAACTTGCTGCTGGTTGTGACATACTAATGGCAGAAGGACTGTATACTGAAAGGCATACTAATGTGGCAAGACTGTTGCACTGGGGATTGTCCAAACATTATAATATTGAAGTAGCTGAGAAACAGTGCAAACATGAGCTACAAAGCATCATAGAAAATGATGAAGTCTACATCACATGGGATCACCCATTACCAACAGTTCAATAGATAGATCCCAGAGAACTAGATACAAGTCCCATTGATCATTGAAATCGCTACACCCAGTGACTATAGTGTCTTGCGTTCAGAAAGACACAAAGTGATAAAAAAAAAAAAAAAAAAAAGGCAGAAATGAGAGCAATGTGGAAGAAAGATACCCAGACAGTTCCAATAGTAGTAGGAGCAATGGGTCATATTTAGATATCTTACCAATACATGTAACTCCATATGAATTGCAGAAGGAGTCATTACTGAGTACATTGCGGGTGCTGCAAAGAGCACTTTTGGCTGACATCAAAGACTGAACCAATACTAATTTCATAAACTTTAATCGTACTTTGACTTTGGAATGGGGTCCATTCCCATCATGGTATTAGAAACCCAAAAGATTTTACAAAATTAAAAATGAAATAACATGGACAAACCTGCAGACTGGCCTAGCACACTTCCTTCTTTTAAAGGCTCAACATGTGTTACTCTTAATTCCTGTCTCCTCAGATGCAACACTGGGATGAACCCCTACTCTGTCCATCATCATGCCTAGCCATGTATCTGCCTGCCTTTTTCCCCAATTTAGTGACTTGTCCACTGTTTTCAGTTTTCTAAAGTGCTGGTCATACCAAACCCAAGCATTACCCCATCTCAAATGTTGTGCCTTTCTAATTGTCAAAAAAGATGTTGGCATTGGCAATCACTCCTGGTGTTGTTTCTCTAACTGCCTTTAAATACACAAAATTCCTTATTCAGTTGTCCTGGGTCCCAGCCATATATGAGCTTCTCTTTCTGAGTTCTGCTAAGACAGCCATCAAATCCTTAACTCCCAGAGCTTCTGCCTCAGCAGTTCTCCACACCCTATCTGCATCTATAAGGTAAATTATCTCTGAAAATTCCCTCCGCCAAATCTTTTCCTTCACTGCTAATGTGATATGCTGCATAATAAATATACCCATCCTCCCTGAAAGTAAAGACTGCACCCCTTGCAAACCTGTCCAGTTTCTGAATTTTCTTACCAACCTATTTGTGTTTATGTATATATAGAATGGATGATTAGCCTTTATCCTGTGCAAGTGGGCCATCTACCAGCTTTCTACCTTCCAACCTGTCCCCTTAACAGAGCATATACACTACTTGTCCCCTTCCAATTGTCCAATAATGGGGAGACAAACGGCTAAAATCCAGGACAGATCTTGAATATTGTCCTTATAAATGAGAAAGGTATTTGCATAAAAGACTTTGCTTTGTCATGCTTTTTGCAGGATATGCAGCCTGCAAATCAAATGTCTGGCAGTACTCCAATTCTCAATGACTTGACAGGAAACTGCAGATTTTGCAAAGAACAACCCAACATATAAGGCAAAAATGTGGATGTGAAAAATTCTGGGTAAATGAGAGGTATGCTCTACAATCCTCACTGCCTAACTCTGGGCAATGCAAGTCAAAGAGGTACAAAATGCCCAAACTCCATGACTACTGCCCAAATTAGTTTCAACACCTTAACAGCCCCAGAATAACAGGAGTTACATTGTCTGTTCATCTGAAAATTCAGAAACATGAAATGCTTCAATCAGGCATAACATAGTGCCTGTAATCCTCCTTAAACCATCTAAGTGTCCTACTTTAATGGAAGGACAAATATATGGCAGCATAATGGACATTCTGCTCTGTCATGTACAGCCAAAAGGCATGCCCTCAGCCTGCAGAACCTGGATCATACTACCCAACCTTGTAGCACAAGAATTCTGAACAATGCCACAGTAAAAGAAGGGGAGGAACCAAGGTCCAGAATCACCTTGTCTGAATGTTATGAAATCCAAAACTCAAATTCTGTCAGTATTAAGTGGCTTAATTCTGAATGGACCATCACAGAGACAAACCTTGGTCTTTGTGCTATTCAAACTAATGAGTGGTATGCCCTATGTACCCAACTACCTGATCCAATGATCTAACAATGAGTTTCTCTATATTTTATTCCTTCCACAGGGAGGGTATCAGAGAGAGAGGTTCCTAGATCTGTTAGCTAAAGTGATTTTATCTGGACTAATCATTTATACTCTGTTTCCAGTTGTGAAGGGATGGGGAACAATGACGAGATAAAGAAACCTGACTTAGGGAGGGAAAACGATACTCAGACAGAAGCTAGCTTGTCTGGAAAAAAGGGGCTTCTGAGAAGTAAGAGTCTGCAAAGACGTAGCAGGAGGAGTCCCCTAGAATCCTTTTTACCCTTGGAAGGAGGGCAAGACTGTCTATGGACAAAGGCATATTTAGAAGGGCAACTCCTCTGAAATTTATGAACAGGGGAAACTAAAATGTGCCTCAATTCCTACATGGCCTTACCCTTCTCTTGAAGAGACTTAAAAAGCTCAGCAGCAGAACCAAAGAGATCTTTATGGTCAAGAGGAGCTTCCATCAATTTAGTCTTAATATCATCAGGCAAAGGCTGAAGATAAAGCCAGGAATCATGCATCAAGAGAGAACCAAAGGCAGCAGCTCTAGAAGAAGCATCAGCTGCATCATAACTGCACTTAATTGATTGGTGGGCCACCTGAGGAGAAGACCCCACAAAGAAAGGGTGAAACTTTCCCTTCAGAGTCTAGAAGATCTATAATAACCTGAAAAGCCTAAGAAAAAAGGGCTAAAATATACCTGGTCACATGGGTCTGATAATTCACATCCTGAAAAGCCAGAGTAGTAACAGTGCACACCTTTTTGCCCAATTTCTCCATGGCCTGGCCGTTGTTGTCAGATGGAAGCAGTTTAGTAGAGGGCACAAGCATGGAATGCTTATAAAAAAAAACAGAAATAATGGAGTGGTCAGCTGAGGGACACCTGTAAAAAAATTTACAATCATCAGGCACCTTGTAAAACCTATCAGGCTTCTTAGGAGCAGGGGGTTGGGAATCAGGAGCCTGAGAAGCTGCAGAAAAAGTGTCCAACAGGGCAGCAAGAACAGGAGGAATAGCAGAGGACTTAGGAGACTCCATTTGAAGGAGTTCATAATACCTCTTCTGAATGTCAGAAACCTGGGTACAGTCCTAGTTAAAAAACTCCATCATATGGGAAAAAGATTCCCCAAAGGAAATCTCCTCAAAGGGAGAATCTGGACTAATAGAGTCCTCTTCCTCAGAACTATAATCCAAGGGAGAGGGAATCTGGAAGGAATAGGCCAAAGATATTTTATCAGAATGTACTACCTCATCAAAAGAAACCTGCTCCCTAGGCTTCTTAAGGGGAGAATAAGACCAAGGGGGCAGGAAAAGAGACTCCCTGAGGGGGCTTTAAGCCATAAGAGCATTAAACACACCCTGTGCGAAATCCTGCCATTCACACTGACGATCCTTAGGAACAGGGGAAACATGCCTAGCCTTCTGTTTCTTTTTTCAAAGGGACATCAGCCCGAGATATCTTAGGTGGTTTGGACACTCAGTCAGCATAGTGGGAATCTCTTCCCTAATCAGAATCAGCAAAACACCCCTAGGCCCTTCAAATATAATCAGACGCAGTTCCCCCTGAACATTTGACAGACATCTGCAGAGCCTCTGAACACATGTGAGGACCAATGTCCATGCAGGTCTCTAAAGTGGTCAAGGTAAAGGAAGCCGACAAAAGAACTGGGTGATCCTTTGGGCTTTCACCAGCCTTGAGAGAGACATCTGGGGGAGGTGGTACAGTAGAAGAATCCAACCATTCATGGATGGATGATCCTCGGGCCAGGAAGAATCTGCCATTGTATCCTGAGGCAACAATTTATGATGTTGGTTTTCTAGGTAAACAGTTAAAAAGGAGATATACTACGCAGGATTTTAGGGACAAACATCTGTCATATAGGACAAAATGCACTGTCGTGAGAAGCACCTAAGCAAAACAAATACTGCTCAGGATGGTAATTATGGAGAATCTGTTTCTCACACTGGCATTTCCCCTTTCTGAATGACATGCAATCCAACAACAACAACAAAAATTTAGATAAGAAGAAAAAAACTAATGGGACACATCTGAAAATGGCTTGGCAACCAGCAGATGAAACAGTGTTCAGACTGACGATCAGAAATGGTGTTTGGACTGGTGCCAAAGAAGTTCTGAGGTATGGACATCCGTAGGTCACTTTTATGCCCTATGCTGTGAGTGGGGAGCATACGTGTGACGTACAATGGCCATATAATAACCTAAGGCTTTGGTATACTGGCCATATGTCAGGCTGCCCTTGGCAGGGAATCACGTTAATAAATACTGCGACAGGGATTTGGAAGGGAAGGATATCATTCCAGATTATGAGACCCCATTGTCTTCAATCTCAGGGGACCTGCAACTTGGTGGACTGAAGGCAGATAGGCAAAGGACCTTCTCTCTGGATTAACCCTGGCTACTGAAAGCTAGGCCCTTCTAAATTTTTTTAATGAAGTTTGATAACCCCCCATCTTCTTTTACTTTTGTTTTTATATTTAATCCCACCCTACCCTAAATTACCCTAAAATGCACCCCAAATCTACCTACTCTTACCAAAACCAGCTATTTGTCCTCTACCCCTTATTCCCCCTTATCTCTACCCACTTTTTGAATATGACTCTTTAAATTATCCAGTACACTGAACAATATATCAATCCAGTGTAAAAGCTGCCTCCTCACTAAAATTTCAGACACTTACCCATATACTGCCAGCCTGGTACTTGACCTAGATCTTTCCTTTGGTCGCTATGGATACTGATAATAACTCCAGGGTAAGAACCTAACAATCAGCATCAAAGATTGTGATGGCTGCTTGCACTGACCTTATATATCTGCCTCCCTTTCCTCTGCCTTTCAAACTTCTGCCTACCGTACCTCCTACTCTGTCCTCATTACCCAAATCTTTACTTCCTTTTCCTGACACTACTGTACCACTTTCCTTTCTTAACCTAGAACATTCTCTTCCTACATTCTAAACCCACTCACTGTCTAGGTAGGCATCCCCAAACAAATAAGTCTGCCTAGAAATCTACATTTGTTTCTGTCATGCGATTCAGACTGTAAATTATTTCTGTCATGAAATTCAGACAGTTTCCATGTCATTTAGGCTTTATTGTAGCAGTATTTTGCGTTACTCTTTTCTCAACAGAGATGACATTATTTGAAGTTGAGATTTTTGCACTATATGATGGATATAAAAATACAGGAACTATGTTTGTTCTTGTGTAAAACTGGTAATAGAATACTGACACAGCAAGTTATACATGGAAGCTTCATAGAGAAGGCATGTTAAATGAATAATTCTTAACAATGTGTTTAAGTATTGTGGGAAAACCAGTCTTATCAGATAAACATTTTAAGGTCCATTATGTGCAGCCTGCCACAAATTTACTTTAGCAACAATCCATGGCTGGGTGTAGTTAATACAGGGTTTTCGCTTGGTTAAGTGACTTGCACAGTTAAGCAGTGGAGACTGAGGGAATCAAACTATTGACCACCATACCACAGTAAATAGCACTTAATCTTCTGCACCAACTGCCAATGCACGTCTAAATAGTATTTGTTCTCTAAGTCTGCAAATGACTGCACAGTACATTGCTGCCTATTCTGTTTTTTAAGGTATTGAGGAGTATGCATGGTCTGTGCAGCATTCATATCAACAGTCTAGATTGTTGTAGAATATCCAAATTTTTGCCTCACATTGTTGATGTGTTTTTCATAAAAGTTGTGTTTTTTGTGGCAAATTATTAAGGACGTAAGTCACTACATAATGACAGATGTCTTAGTTTCAAATAGTAAGAGGATGCAAGGTATGCCATGGATCTGCTTGTAGAGGTACTCTCTGTATTTTCACCCATGTATTTTTAACTTATTGTATTACTCTGTTCTGAGGAACTTTTAACAGTTAAAATTCTGGGCTTAATGGCATGGAAAAAGTGACTTAAGTGGTGTTCTTCCTGTTAGGAACACTCACTTTACAATGAACATGCTGACTGGTCTGTCCAATTAGTGTGCACATTTTTGAATATTAGATTACTTTCATTAGGAAACAGCAGGTTCTCTTTAGCAGCGTATGTCTCACCTTCTTTGTTCAAGAATTTTGGTCAAAGAAAAAAATATGAGGAGAATGGACCTAAATTAGGGACAGTTTTTAAATATTACTCTAATTCACTTTAAAATTAACAGAAGAGGTTTTGCATCTCCATGAATTTTCTGAACAATAACTTGTCTGTCATTTTTTATTATTTTTTTTAAATACAGAAGGCATAAGCAAACAACTTGTAATAATGAAATAACCGTGTACAAGTGTGTCTACATCAAAACAATAAAATGTATAACAAAACACAGTAAGTTACAGCAATTATAGCATATTAATTAATATTTATCTAGTGAAGAGATTAACTTTGTCCAGCATGTATGTTCAGAGGTAAATCTGTTTGTTCTAATTGTAATGGCAGATAACTCTTTGTGACAAACAATGGTGGTGATGTTTATATATTCTGAAAATGAAGGACTGGGCTCTGCCAATATTTTATAATCATTTTTCTAGCAATAATTAACTAATTCCAAAGGAGTGAATATTGTGATCTCAATATACATCCATGAATCAGAGCATTAAACAAAACTAATAAATTGGATAAAATTAACTTGTTTTACCACACAGCCTGCAAGAACGTTTGAACTTATTCCCAAAAAGGAAGAATTGCCTTGCAATTATAAACCATCCCTGGGATTTGTTAACAATTGTGCAGGCTTTGCTTGAAATGTACACAATGTTTATGTGTCAGTGCAATGAGCAGCAGTGCTAATCACATATGCACATTGCTGATCATGCCAACATGAATGCAAGCACATTTCTGTGGTCAGCAACAGTGTTGGCAGCCAGGAAACCATGCTGAGCAGCTCGAACTCACACAGTAAACAAGGATATTTATTTATGGGCAAACCTGCTAATCGTGCTCGTGCGGACAGCTCAAAGAGCTACATAGGGCAAACAATGCATGTTGTACACAGACAGGAAAAGTGTACTGAGTGTACTGTGCTTATAAATGAAACACAAATACAGAAATAAGTAAGAGAGGATGTGAAATGGCAAAGGCAACTACAATACATGGGTTACCAGACAGGAAACGTGTACTGAGGACAAGGTACACAGAAATCAAAGAGATGTGTACAGAAAGTTGTAAGATGGGAGGGTAAATGTTCAAAGTCTAGTATGATAATTGATGTGAAGATGCATATGTCACAAAGACAAATTTGTAATAATAAAATTTTGCAATACATATGTCAGAATAATTAATGGTGATCACAATTCCTAAGCAAATATAGGTAAATAAAAGCACACATAATACTATAGGATGTGACAGTTACACAAATTCACATTGTAATGGAGGGGAATTACATGACATATGAATGCCATTGACATGCTTAGTTGAGATGACAGTTTGCAAGGACAGTACATTCATAATGGGACATTTTGTCAGTATAACATGTTGGAAAATAGGAATGGCTCAGAAGCCACAATCCCCTATTCCAAGAATCAAACCTATGTAATCAATGTCAGTACTGACCTGTATATTAACTGTGTACACCACATAACTAGGCCTAACACATGTAAGAGAAGGATCATCCTTAAAGGTAATTATGCACAATATTCTAATGCTTATGCATCTCATATGTAGGTGTGTGTGGTGTTACAAATGTGGGAGCAGAGTGTGACATACATAATACCCTTGCATAAGGCACTCCTGCCTGACACAGTGATTGTGCTGACAAATAAGAGATGCAACCACCACACCATAATTAAATGTATTCCCCTGATCTGTGTATTATTGGCATCTGCCATAGCAAGTAGCAATGGGTATTGTGACAAACAAAATTAATGTGTGAATTAAGAAAGGATCCCTTAGAATGAATGTCATATCAACAGGTCAGATTGATGGTAATTAAATGAGTATGTTCATGTGCACATGATTGTGATCAGTCTTATATCAATGCTCTGTGGTTAAGGACAGATTCTCTGTATGCCTGTATGTACACATACCACCTAAGAAATGGAGCACACTTGTGTATAACACAGTACTCAATGCATGTGCCAAGTTAGCACTCTCGCCATTACATTGGCTGAACAAATGTCTACTTTCAGGAAATCCAAACATGCTCACATGTCCTCATGTAACATTATCTAGGGATAAGATTAACATGATGTAGTGGCTGTTGTGTGATGTCAGCCTCATGTAACATTATCAAGGGATAAGATTAACACGATGTAGTGGCTGTTGTGTGATGTCAGTATGTTCACACAAAATGAATCCCTATGCTAGAATTTAACATGAAGCTATACAACTTCTCCAACTAAAAAAACAGCTATTAATCACATTCGTCACAGTGCAGCTGTTATCACAGCTGTTGAACTCCACCTCTGTGAAGTCATTCAATCAGCTGTACTTTATCTGCCCATAAATTTTATTTGCTAAAATTGATGGGGGACACCTCCGCCACTTTATACGTACAAAGTATAATTGAGGTGGATGTCTTTCCTGCAGAACAGTTAAGACACAAATGCTTACAGTCACTCAATGCTGGTTTGGAACACTTGCCTAACAGCTGATAAAATCAACACTATAGTGAGATCAAGGTATTTGCCATGGTATAAGTGCATTGCCTGTTATAATATTTGTGGTTATGGGAAAGCATTACATCATGTGTATGAATTAAGGAATATGTGTCCCTGTAATTACTTAGAAAGATTCTTGCAGTATGTCAGACAAAATTGTCTGATGTTAGGTATACACAAGCATACCTGTTGCCCCCTGTTGTTGTCAATGTGAAGGAAGAACTACAATTATGTATAATGTGACTATAATCCTGTTTTGGAGCACATGCCTAACTTAGGCAACGACATACATTACTTCATCTCATGTTCTTAGTCCTGAGGAGGTGTCTCACTACAACTGTGATGGTATGACAAGTATTCAAATGACAGTAGCAGGCTTCAATACAGCCTTTACAAAGGAAATTTAGAATAAACTCTTGTAACAGGAAATAACATCTACACATGAACATAGCACATGTGGATGACTACACTGTTAACTACACTGTTGATGTCACAATTTGAAATATAAAGCTGACATCACAGGCTAATGAAGGTTTGCTGAAACACAAGTGCAAATACAGATTTATTTTGACAACTGTGGCACTGTACATTTCAATGTATGACATCACCATTGTGTATTACAGTCATGTTTCTGCTAAAAATCAAAATGGAGTGTTTTACTTTCCCAGTAAAAGAAATGTTAAATAAATAAATAAATAAAATAAATAAATAGTGTTTGCACAGCACAAGCACACTCTATAGATATACATAATATACATATTTGCAGTCTGTTCTGCACAGTAAGAGGAAGAAAATAGAAAGAAAAACACACTCTCAAATTACAGTCATTCCTGTATTTGAACCCTCTACCTATGTACTGACACAATTTCCAAACAAGTGCATTATATACATGCACCATAGGATAAGTCTGAACAAATGTGAGTCACACTGTATCTTTGAGAGGGTGACATAAGTTGTGCTATGTGAAGGAGATGTGTGTGCAAAAATGACTTCTACAGCTATGTGCAGTTCTAAATGCAGTCAACACTAAGAGGTATATGATACACTCTGGCATTTATTTGCATGCATATACACACACAATCAGGACAGTCTCACTGTTGTATATGAGGCCCCTACATATCAATTGACACTATCTACAAATCAGTGTATTATGTGCATGTGCTCCAGGAGAGGTGTGATTTTAGTGGTGTGAGAGTGCATTATTCAAATGATATCAGCATGTTGCAGACAGTATGTGTTTATGGACAGACTGAAAAGAGGATGTGGGGTTGATCTAAACATGTAAATGCTTCTCATGAGTGCAAGTCAAATGAGCACACCTATTGAATTAATCCTCCACTGATGCAATGGCCCCACCATCACAAAGACAAGTTGATTATTGTAAGATTAGAACCCCATACCTGTCTAACTATGCAAGCTACAGGACACAGTACTTAATACAAGTGCCACAGCAGAAGTCTGATTCTAATGATATGAGAGTGCATTATATGCAGGATGATATCAGTGTAGTGTTGCAGAGAAGATAATGCTGGGAGAAAGGTCAAAAACTGATGTGGACTCACTTTGCAGTGCAAAATTAACTATAGGCTACTACTCTATTGTGGACAGCAGAAGTTAAGGTCATGTCTACACAACTCCATACACACACAAATTGACAGCTGTGAGATTAAAACCCCTTTGCACTTTAGAGGACACAAATCTTAACACAAGCAACACTGCAGAAGTCTGCCTTTCATAATTTGAGAGTGCACTTTATACAGGATGACATCAGTGAGGTGTTGCAGAGAAGATTATGTTGGAAGAAGGGTCTGACATTGGTGTGGACTCACTCTGCAGTGTAAAATTATCTCTAGACTACTACTGTATTGTGGACAGCAGTAGCTAAGGTCATAGTTGCACAACTCCACACACACACACACACACACACACACACACACACACACACACACACACATATGCACACACTGACTTCTGTGAGATTAGAGCCCTCTACCTATGTAATCTAGAGTGCACAGTACTTCATGCAACCACCACAGTAGAAATTTGATTTTCATAGTTTGAGAGTGCACTTTATACAAGATGACATTGGTGTGTTGTGGCAGAGAAAGTGATGTTGGGAGAAGGGTCTGAAATGTATGTGGACTCACCCTGCACTGTGAAATTAACTCCTGGCAACTACTGTATTGAGGACAGCAGTAATTAAGATCACATTTGCACAACTCCATACACACACACGCACACGTTGACTGCCATGAGATTAGAATCACCTACATGTGCAGCTAAGCAATCTGGAGGAGCTAGTACTTAATGTAGATACAAGCACAGAACTCTGATTTTCATTGTGTGAGAGTATACATGACATCAGTGTGTGTTGCAAAGAAGATGATGTTGGGAGAAGCATCTGACATTGATGTGGACTCACTCTGCAGTGTAAAATTAACTGCAGGCTACTGCTGTATTGCAGACAACAGTAGTTAATGTCATGTTTGTACAACTCCACATACACACAAGCTAACTATTTTGAGATTAGAACCCCCTACCTGTCTAGCAAAATCTAGAGGACACAGTACTTAAAGCAAGCACAACTGCAGAAGTTTAACTTTTATATTGTGAAAGTACACTTTACACATGATGACATCTGTATGGTACTGCAGAAAAGATGATGTTGGGAGAAGGGTCTGACAATGATGTGGGTTCACAAGGCTCACCCTGTATTGTAAAATTAACTCCGGACTACTACTATATTGTGGACATCAGTAGTCAAAGTCATATTTGCACAACTCCACACACAAACACACACACGTTGACTGCTGTGGGATTACAGCCACCTACCTATGCAGCTATGTAATCTAGAGGATACAGTACTTCATGCAAGCACCACAACAGGCATCTGATTTTCATAGTGTGAGAGTGCACTTTATACAAGATGACATCAGTGTGTTGTTGCAGAGAAGGTGATATTGGGAGAAGGGTCTAACATATATGTCGACTCACCCTGTAGTTTAAAATTAATTCCTGGCTACTACTGTATTGTGGACAGCAGTAGTTAAGGTCCCATTTATACAATTCCATGCACATGCACACACACACACACCCACGCGCTGACTGCTGTGAGAGTAAAACCATCTACACATGCAGCTATGCAATCTAGAGGAAATAGTACTTAATGTAAATACTACCACAGAAGCCAGATTTTTGATTGTGAGAGTGTAATGTATACAGGATGACATCAGTGTGTTGTAGAAAGGATGACTGCTGTAAGATTAGAACACCCTACCTATCTATTGACACAGTCTGAAGGACACAATATGTAATGCAAGCATCACTGCAAAAATCTGACTTTACATTCTGACAGTGCAGTGTAGATAGGATTAACATCTTATGCTGTATCAGAGAAGATATTGTAATGTTGAAGATTTTGTGCAAATCCATATTTGTTGATATGACAGAATAAGGTCAATGTTATGATCAATAATACATGTATACCACTGACTTATGTCAGCTATGCTGTCATTAATATATAATGCAGAACTGAGAGTGACACATACCTACCTGTCTTGTGCATATGCAGCACACACACTTGTGAAACATAGGATGGACAATGAATCATTCATAGATTATTAGGTTATGATGATAACATGCAAACCATAATAAATGGTACTGATATTAGCAATGGTATGTGCTCATTCATAGTCAATGTGGACTGTCAATACCAAGCACTACTTATTGTTCCAATTCAAGAGGGATGAAAAATGATTTCTGTATGTCAAGGCTGTATGTGGAAGCATATCATTTGTAAGTGACAATGCTGCAGTGCATACCTAAATGTCCATAATGAAGTGGTCATTTAACCATACAGTTTACTGTATTTTACATGAGTATGTTACACAGTTTTCTAAAGCACAATGCTGAGAAACGTGTTTGCACAGATGTTGGCAAAGTGTTAGCTCATGTGTGTGCAGAGGTTGATGTGTTGAACTCAGACTGTGAAGTACCAGTGTTTGCACAAATAGGAATCACAGAGGAACAGAGGTGCTGGAAGACGATGAAGGCTGAGGGGGGGGGGGGTGGAGGTCCAGAGTAGCATGTAGAGATCTGAAAAGGGCAATTTTTTACTTTTTTCTTCTACTGTTAACTGTGATAAAAGATGTACACATATGATATGTGTTGAATAGATGCATATACAGCCAACTATTGTTGTACTAAGAATAATTCCACATAAATTTCATAGTAAAATTATAAATGAAACTACTGTCTCTCATCACCGCATTCCAAGTGTGAATGGGACATGTACTTTCACCTGAATGCCAGGTCTTTGAGTATATCATTCAAAAAGACTGCCTGTGTGCTAAATGTCTGAATGAGTTAATGGAAGAAGGCCAGAAGTTTTAACAGGCAGCATTAAACTCTGGCATCTGTGTGTTGTTGGGGCATAGCAACACCTAAACTACATAGTGTTGAACAACAATTGAAATTGCTATATGGCATAGACTCTATGGTTTCAGTCTGATTCTGGTCATAGTCCAGACAGCCTAATGTACACTTTATGTTGTGAAAGTGAATATAGGGAAGACAGGTTGGCAATTTCAAAAATCAGAATAAAAAATATACACTGAGCTGTCAGCACTATAGTCAGAAATAGACTAAGACCAGAGTCCATGCTTCTGTTTCGTCTTGTACATCTTAGAGTGCTGTGGACAATAAATGCTGGTTTCTGAGTTTGATTAAAAGAACATATACACATAGGCACAGACACAGACTTTGCTACTTAAATGTGTATTATGAGTTTTCAGTCCAACTATAGAAAATAATATTGAAATAAAATGCAAATATGCACGCACTCATTTTGGGTTGTAGAAAAGTACAGTTGTATACGTAAATTTATTATAACAATAGATGTTCAAATGATCCCTGCTGCAGTAGTATGGGCTATAAGTTTTATATCCTGCAAAACTTCATTGCACCTTTCACTAACCAAACCATTAGCTTGAGCTGAGGTGGCTAAAAAGACAGGTTTGGGCACCAAGACCTTCAGAGCTTGCATGCCAACTGAGAGGGGGATGCTGAGTTCTGAGGAGATGTTGTTATGAATAACAAAAAAATGTCTACACACTGGAATAAAAAACATACCAAAAAAACAAGGGGAGGGGGAGTGGATGGAGGGAGTGACTACTGCAGCAATGGTTAATCAAACTTCTACTGCCATGGGAAATTTATTTACACAACTGTACTATGTTCTTCATATTGAGCATTGCTGTGATAGTTTAAGCTGTATGGGAAGATGGGTCTATATTAGAACATCGAGGTTTCAAAACTTTGAATGTTCTAATATCGATCCCTATTCATCGAAAGCTGAAAATATCGAAGCATCAGAAAACCAAATTTTTTCCTAGGGAAAGAATTTGGTTGTCTGTTTCTGTTGCTTCGGTATTTTCAGTTCTGTGGTGGAAAGTTACAGTTCGGGTTCAGGTAAGTGTGTGATTGACTGCTGGTTACAGTTTAGGGTGTGGCTGAGGTATGTGTGCGATTGTGTGGATGTGAGGGTTAGGGCAGGTTAGGTGAGTTAGGATTAGGGAGCAGGTCAGGTAAGTGTGCGATTGTGTGGACGTGAGAGTTAGGGTGGGGTAGGTGAGTTAGGGTTAGGGCGCGGGTGAGGTGAGTGCGCGATAGTGACGGACCTTAGGGTTAGGGTTTGGGTTAAGGTAAGTGGATAATTAGTGGTGTGTGCATAGTTTAGTGTAGGTTTAGGTGTAAGATTTTAGATGTATGTGTGTGGATTGCTGTTTGTTTGGTGTGCTTGTGTTGTGTGTATGTGTTTTGGAACAGCAAATTTTTTTCCCTAGGAAAAAATTCGCTGTTCTGTATGTTCGATGTTTTCAGCTTTCACTGAATAGGGTTCGATATTAGAACATTCTAAGTTTTGAAACTTTGATGTTCTAATAGAGACCCTGGGAAGATTACCATACCTTAAAACAGCTGGTAGGCAGAAGAAAAAGGGTCTAGGAATTCCTGGAGAATTGTCCTAGCAAAACTTGATCTAGACCTGCAGAAGGAATCTGACTTGTGCTTTGTAAAAGTATTTATAGAGGATCAAGTTGCTGCTTCTAGAATACTTCTATAATTCAACCCTTCCCAAAAATCCATAGATGAAACTAATACAGCAAAGTGTTTACATAGATGAAACTAAGGTATAATAGAATATGGCTTGACCCTGCCTGGAATATTTTTGTTGTGGTGGAAATAACAAAAGGTAATAGCCTGAGATATCCATTTTGAAATAGTCTGCTTTGACACAGGTTGCCCATTTAACTTACCTTAATAAGAAATCAACAACTGAGCAGAAGTTCTGAAAAATTTTGTAATGTCAAGATAGTACCTGAACTATCTGTGGCAGCCAACATATGAAGTATCCTTTGTCTCTCATGTTGGGGCTTAGGGAATAACACGGGGATATGAATAATTTGGCGTTAAGTAAACTTGAATGCCACTTTAAGCATAAAAGAAAGATTAGTTCTCAAGGAAACCTTGTCCTGTGGAAAATTAAGTAAGGCTGACCTACCATAAGAGCTTACAAATCAGATATTCCTGCAGAGGTCAGAACAAGGAGTCAACTGTTCCGTCTTAAAAACTTCAAGTCAGCCAGATAAGCTGGGTCAAATGGAAAAAGTGTTAGTTTCTCTAACACAAAATTAATGTCCCAAGGATAATGTTTTTTTGGAGGTCTCTTATGTAAAACCCCCTTAAAAAATATGTTGACATGCGACTGCCTCAAAAAAGAGGATCCATCGGCAGACATACTGAAATGGCAAACAAATGAACCTTGATAGAGAAGTAAGACAGGCAAATAGAAAAACAACTCACACAAATATGGTAAAACAAAATAAAAATCAAAGCCACAAATAAACTAAAAACAGCCAGGAAAGAAAGACGAGATCCACGAAATCCTGTTATTTAGCACTTTCGTTTTATTAAAAAACGAAAGTGCTAAATAACAGGATTTCATGGATCTTGTCTTTCTTTCCTGGCTGTTTTTAGTTTAAATATGGTAAAACAAGTGAAACACTACTCTGAATGGGTTCAGGTTATGTTTTTTTATGTTTTTCACATCAACTAGAAAACATTTTCCATTTGCTAATGTATGGTTTTCTAGTAGAGGGTTTTTTGCCCCATTAGTATCTCCTGCACATCCTCAGCAAACAAGTGCCTAAAAGGTACTAAGACCAAAAATCCAGGTAGTCAGTTAAAGTTGTTTGGGGTTGGGATGTATAAAATGTCCCTGTTATCTTTTATTTTTTTTTAGCAAGAAACATCTTTATTTAATTATCATTTATGACACAGACAGTCATACATTTACATGAATGAAAACAAACCATACTGACATATTTTCAGTTGCAAAGATTATACATAATTTATTATCTATCCAGTCACTGTCAGTCAAACATTACAAAGTTCATTCAATTCCTGCCTTCCCTTAAACCTCGTTCCTCCTTCAAAACATTATTCTGCATGTATTGTTGTCACCATTCCTATTTTTTTCATGTAATTTGTTCCTACGCTTTTCTAAAGCTCCCACTTCCAGTTGTTTTATCTCTCTTACTATTTTACTACCTCTGGTACAGTTGGTTTAAACTTTGATTTCCATTTTCTAATAAATGTTTTTTTGGCAGCCACCAGAATTAAACTCAGCAAGGCCTTACTATGTCTAGGCAATTCCGATTCTGTAACACAGATCAAAAAATTATTTCCTTAGTTACACCAATTTGCTCGCCAAGTATTTCTGATAGATTAGTCTGCAGGGAATTTTGAAAATTCACCAGCTCATTACAATCCAAAAAGATGTTGCCAATTACCTCTTCATCTCTGCTCTTGTGTGACTTGATTTATCTGTGAGGAAACTTGTCATAACTGCCCCTGGCCAATTCCAAAAGAAGGGATAAACACTGTTGCTTGGGCCAGAAAGGAGTCGCCACAATGATCTCGGGGGATTCATTCTGAATATTCAGAATTACCTTGAATATCAGAAAGGGTAGGAAAGCATACAGGAATATTCCTGTCCAAGGAAAGGAAAAGGCATCTGTCTTCCAGGCCTTCTTGCATAAAGTCTTGGAGCAGAATTTTGCCAGCTGATTGTGCATTGGGAAGGCAAAAGGGCTTACTTGAGGAACTCCCCACAGATGGATCAGACCTTGGTAGATCCCCTGATCTAGTTTCAATACATGAAGGCCTGTCTTTTTCCTGCCCATTTTGTCTATCACACAATTTTACTTTGACAGAATGTAGGAAGTAGAGTGAGACTCTGCTGTAAATCTATATCCCATGATAACGTCCAGCTTGCAAAGGAGGTATGACCTGGTTCTTCCACACTTTCTTATGTACCACATCACTGTGGTATTGTCCATAACAGCTTAAAGTGGTCCTGGGGGATCAAAGGTGATTTAGACAGTTGAGTGCCTTGATAAGGGCAAACGTCTCCTTTAAATTTATGTGCTTTTGTCTGTCTTTGTTGTTCTCCTTTACATTTATGTGCTTGTGTCTGTGTTTGTTGTCCTCCTTTACATTTATGTGCTTGTGTCTGTGTTTGTTGTCCTCCTTTACATTTATGTGCTCATGTCTGTGTTTGTTGTCCTCCTTTACATTTATGTGCTCATGTCTGTGTTTGTTGTCCTCCTTTACATTTATGTGCTTGTGTCTGTCTTTGTCGTCCTCTTTTACATTTATGCGCTTGTGTCTGTGTTTGTTGTCCTCCTTTACATTTATGTGCTTGTGTCTGTGTTTGTTGTCCTCCTTTACATTTATGTGCTTGTGTCTGTGTTTGTTGTCCTCCTTAACATTTATGTGCTTGTGTCTGTGTTTGTTGTCCTCCTTTACATTTATGTGCTTGTGTCTATCTTTGTTGTCCTCCTTTACATTTATGTGCTTGTGTCTGTGTTTGTTGTCCCAGCTACTTTGCACTTGTATACCCCTAACAAAGTGCAAGGCAACTGTGGTGACTGTTTTGGAGCAGGAGGGGAGAGGGAGAGACCTAGATTCAAGGTACTTGATTCCTCCACCAAGTGATTTCTGTTCTCACACATCCCAGAACTGAAATCTGTTGGCACTGTGACCAAAGAGACTTCAGATACCATTGTACCTTTCTCGTGTTGAGTCTTGCCAGAGGTATCATGAGAATCATAGATGCCATGAGACTCAGAATCCTGTGGTATTCTCTCCCTTGCCCATTAAGGGGAACCCAATAGTCACAGAACACATTGCTAACCCTCAGTCCTTAGTGGCTGTATGTGCAATACCAGATGGAACAAGGTAAAAACCCTGGAATAGATTTAAATGTAGATATATTTTTTCCTTTGGAAGAAAAGCTCTTTGTATTTAGGTTCTGTTGGAATCCCAGCCTGCATATGAGATCTCTCACCAAAGAGAGTGATTCCTGACACTTTCAAAAAGAGTCTGCATAGATAAGCAATGCATCTAAATATGGAAAATGTGGAGACCATGTAGCCTGTAATGTGCTATAACTGGAGTTAGACATTTTGTGAACACTGTTGGGCAATGGATAGCCCAAAGGGTAAAGCAGCGAATGGATAATATGGTCCAGATACATAGAACCTTAAGAAACATCTGAAGCTTTATTGGATAGGAATGTAATGCTAAGGATCTTTTAAATCTAAGGTTACCAAAAAATCTCAAATGGGGATGAAGGGATAAGATATTGTGCTGTGAAAGGATCTTAATCTTGGCCACTTTCCAAACTGGTTTAAGAAAAAGGTCCGTAACTGATCTCCAGACATTTTCTTTATTGGCATCAGAAACATTCTTGAATGAAAACCTCTTCCCCACTGGGAAAAAAGGAACTATTTCTATTACCCTTCTCTTGATAAAGCATGTGTTGTAGGACAGGAGGGAACAGAGAGATTTGGTCTAGGGATGTGGAATTATTCCCTGCAAAGCAGGGATCTCTTCCCACTGAATCAGTCTCAGAAGCCATTTGTCTGAAACAACCTGTTGCCAAAGAGAGAGAAATGGAGAATCTGACCTTCTGGAGAGGTTAAGAGACTGACAGGGTGGGAGGTGGGTCAAGACCCCTTGCATACTCATTCTGACTTTTTTGAATGTTCTTTGTTCTGGGAGCTTCCTGCTTTCTTTTAGGGAATCTCGCCAGCATTGTTTTTAATGTCTGCTTACCAACATATTGCTGGGGTTTGTTTGTTTTGTTCTTTGCTGCAGTTGGACAAGGGGACAAAATAACCTTGGAAAATTTAGATAGGGAGGATAAAAAAAAATCCGAGCAATTCCCTGTATATCAGCTTAACCCTGTCATCACATTTTTGATAACCTTTTCAATAGTGGGAACAAAATCTCTATCCAAAGGTGAATTTAAAAGCTCAGTTTTACATTCTCTAGGAGGTTCTGAGAATGAATCCAGGCAAGCTTCCTCAACACAGTACCAGTGGCAGCATCACTAGATGTAGTATCTACAGTCATAAACAGACTTTAAATGACTAATGACTTGAAAAATAAAAGAAATCAAACCACAAAAATCAGATTTTTCCTCACAGGGAGGAACTGCAGATAAACCGTTCCTCATATTTTCACAGTTAGTTACAATAAACTTTAACATATGAGCCTGACAACTCAAAATGATAAAAATTTAAGTTGCAGAAGCAAACACAGTTCTGCAAACATAAAAATTATTTTACCGTCCTTGTCAAAAGGGGAAGGATTAGAGTTAAAATGTTTGGCAGTAGCTGGATTGGCTAAAGCTATAGCTGATGGGTCATGTTTGGGAAGAGTATATAAAAATTGAAAAGACTGTGGAACTTTATACATTCTATTTATCTTTCTAGGGGCAGTAGGCTGAGTATCAGGAAAATTGCAGGCAGTGACACACATTTCCTGCAGAGTTGACAGAACTGGAGAAATGGGTAAAGGTTCTGGAAATTCCTTCTGTAACAGCTGATAGTATTTTCCGATGGACTGAGAAACCTCAGTGTTCTCTCACTAAATACACTTGCACATTCTGGAAATTGTCTCAGAGAAAGAAAATCATTAATAGGGAGATTCAAGTAACATGCTCTCCACTGAGTCTGAATCAGAATTCTGAGGAAAAAAACTGTATCTGTTTCATCACATTTCTCTCTGGATTTAATGTTTGAATCTCTTCAGGGAAAAGAGGAATCACTTTTTCTTTTATTAGAAACCACCTGAAAAGAAAGGTCAATAGCATGTACAAGACCCCGAAATGGACTTAGTAAACTATTCATGTCCTTTGAAGCTGGAGCAGGAGAAGCTACTGGTTTAGTTTTCTGTTTCTTTTTGATAGGAGAATTAAGGCAAACACATTTTTAATGGCAACAATAGCTTCCTTATGGATTGGACCAACATTCTGATTAAGCAGGGGCACATTCCCTGCCCCTTCTTGCAACACCAACAAAAGTGGTTCTCCCTTGCCCACTAAGGGGAGCCCAATAGCTGCAGAGGACATTGTTAACCCCCAGTGCATAGTGTCTGCATTTGCCACACAGAGGGATTGGGGAAAAAGGATAGTGATCTGAGGAACCAATTTGGCCACAGCAGAGTCTCTCACCTGCATCTCAGACAAATTACCAGCCTGCTGTGGTGGCAAACACCTTTATTGAATTATTATTTATGACATAGGCAAATATACATTTATATAAAAGAAAATAAACCATGTGAGTAACTTCTACTGGCTAAGAATTATGAGTAATAATCTTTGAGATATAACTATAAAAGTGTTTTGCCTAAGTAGCACTAAACACTCTAATATATTGTTTCTTTGTGGTCAAAACCACCACACCTCCCATGCACTGGTATATTATAATCACTTGAAGTTGCTGCTTCACAATAAAAAAGAGATGGTTTCCTGATAGGATGAATTTACACAGAAATGCCTCCTGCTACAATAAAATAGTTAAATTTGCCACCAGTTTCTCATAGGACTCACCATTGTCATAACATAAAGCAGTTAAACTGGCTTGAACTGCACAACTACCTAACATACTCACAACTGACTACAGCGCACAAACTCATTCACCATCTAGAAAAATGCCCTGGACTACAAAACATATTCCTACCCTACTGTCTTAGTACTTACAAATAAGTCAAATAATATTGCAGATGACTCATTCTACTCCCAATCTCCACATAAATAAAACTCTCTGACAAACTCAATAGTTTTACACAACTGCTTAAACAACATCTTATCCAGTCCTGGTCCCATGCATGCTTATTACAAGGTTTAGACTTTGTGTTCACCGTACAATACTCTCTAAATACATACTCTCAATGTCTCACTGAAATAACAAAACAATTTTTATGCATAACTGCTGCCTGTACAATCCAGTAAGTTGCACGTGGACTTTCTCTTTAGTAACTTCCGCCTCTGTAAAATCTAAGAATGTAAAAATGTAACTAATATTTTTATACAAGTGTAATTAGAAATACAACTACTCTGTGTTTAACTGGAACTTAGTATAATACAAATTAAGGGGGTGGCCACAGTGGTACAGCGGTTAGTATTGCCACCTCGCAGCAAGAGGTTTTCCGGTTCGATCCTCAGCTGGGGTGCCTTCTGTGTGGAGTCTACATGTCCTCCCTGTGGTCGCTTGAGTTTCCTCCAGGTGCTCCGGTTTCCTCCCACATACCAAAGACATGCTGAAGGTGGATTGGACACTCTAAATTGACCCTAGGTGTGAGTGCATGCATGTGTGGGCCTTCTGTGGAAGGTTGGGTGCCGGTCTGGCAACTTGACACTGTAAAACTCCACTGACAGTCAAGAGCAGACAGGTGATCCACTGTGGCGACCCCTAACTGGGACAAGCCAGAAGAAGTATAATATGAAGTAAGCAAATGGAGCTTTTCTCTCCAGGCCTCTGCTGAAAATGTGTATTACCCAGTCAGACTTTCCCAGTAAACAAAGACAAATAAAATAAATAAATAAATACATTTGTTGAGTAATATTTACTGAATTTTACATTGCCAGCTTTTGTTTTAACTGAAAAAAGGAATATTGCAATAAAATTCATAATTATTTTCCCCGGATAGCTGTGAATACCTCTCAGCCTCTTAGCCCAGGAAATCTGGTTAAAGCCTAAAAGTGGTGGGACAAGAGGCCAAAATTATGGGCAGATTTTAAATATTTCTCTTATAAACTTAAGAAGTTGCTAGAATAACAATATTTTTGTTAGCATGCATTTTCTGGAGGAAATGAAGTCTGAAACTCAAATGCATGTCATTATTTATGGAGTTCAGTGCTCAGTGATTTGCCAGAAAACAACACATTTTATGAGTACAGACCAAAAAATATGAGGTAAAAATCTGAACATTCTGAAAAAAATCTGTACAACTGAGAGGTATGTATGCTTTAAAGTTTAAAAAAACTAATGTTCTGTGGAGCAACCTCCCTTATGTAGGAGTCTGATTCTGAACACTCTGCACACTCATGTTTGCCCACACCTACTCACACATACTCACATACAGGCACTAGCTCATACTCACATATACGCAGGTACTTGCTTACAGTCATATACATGTAGTCACACATGCACATATTCTCACTAGAGCACACTTGTATACACACACATTTTCTTTTTTTCTAATGGCCCTGTTCTCTTTTCTCTGGCACTGCTTTCTTTATTTAAAAAAAAGTCTGAGCCAGTAGAAGTGGGCAGAGTCAATGACTTTACTTAAAATGAGGGGGCACTCACCCCCTTGCCCTGTGGTTCTGGTGCCCTTTCAGAGGAAATGTTGTTATTCTGATTACATTTACAACAGATCAGTTTTATCATCACAAGTTGCATACATATGCTCTGCATGTTTTTTTTTTAAACCTTTCAATATTAGCTTCAAAGCTCAAATCAGAAATGAAGTGTTGTGTTTGCCTTTCCCATTTGCATGGCTGTACACTGTGAGCAAACAGAGTTCTCTGCTGAAGGAAACAGTGAAACACTACATTTTTTATGCCTTCTGCAGCGCAAACAGGATTTGCAGCGATGCACAACTGTCAGCACTCTGGACAGTACTTAGTGGAGAAAATCCACCTGTTAACCTATCTTTCTCTGTGGCACAAGGTGTAAACTCTCTGAAGTAAATGAAAAAGTAGAGCTGATGTAGGATTCCAGTATGTAGATGATTTTACAAAGAGTGTCAGAATGTGATTATTATATCAACCTTTTATCATGACTTTAATAATACCTAGGAATGACTATTATAAATATGTTGCAGCACAGGGACCACAAGCACCATAGGATCTAAACCAGCATCAAACTTTATTCTGGTACCTAGGCCTTTTGCCTTCTTGGCAAAGGTGAAAGGCTGAGGTACTAGAATAAAGTCTGATGCTGGTTTAGATGCTATGGTGTTTGTAGTCCCTGTGTTGCAGCTTTTTTGGTGTTTATGGTAGTGCTTTTTGGAGAGAGAGGAGCGTTCATCATGTCTACAAATTCTATTATAAATATGTTGCCAGGCAAGACTGTGTGTACACTAGCTACTGAGATAATCTTCTATAACCTCTACATATGAGACATACTTCAAGGGAAATCACAAGTTAACTGGGTGTGCAATGAGGTGTAAGGTAAACACTCACCGCATTTTGCAATAACCTGAAATGCCACTTAGTATTACGTACTGCAGTTGCTCATTGTCAGACCTTGCAAAACTGCTGAGCACTACAAATGAAAAAACAGAAGGGGCTTACAGAGATACATGGGCAACTCATTCACAAGAAAGACACTTATAACAACAGGCAGTGAATTTCACCTAATCCTGTATATGAATTATTGTCAAGATGAAAAATTAGGTTTGCAAAGTTTATCATTATCTATGGAAGTATAGCCACAATTTGATGGATTTGGAATGACAACCACACCAAAGGCAGGTGGCAACAACAGAATAATGTTGTATAGCCAATTGTACCAAATCAAGTGTGTCAAGAAGACACATAGGTGAAATGGGGAGCTATGCTATGGGACAGGTACACAGATTTTACTTTTTTTTTTAAAGAGAAAGCATTTTTGGGGAAGGGAATTAGGTATGTGAGGTGGGAGGATAGGTGAGGAAGCAGGAGCACACATGCAGGATAAACTAGACAGACAAGGATGGTGATGGACACAAAAGGATGGGGGGACACCATGATTGGGGATAGGCAGGGGACATCAGAGGCACACCCATGTCAAGCCTGAGAACAGTTAGAATCTACTTCTAACCCTCTGAATATCACTGTCTCCTGTCTCAGTTGCCTATGTCAGTGTTCGATGTGGCATTATCTTGGCAATGTGACAAAGCACCTTTTTAACACAGCAAATTTGGGCACCAAGGCTACTTTCCATAATACCCTCCACCAGCCCTGTCGGCTCTTTGTGTGTGACAAAATCACCACATCCACTAATACTACTCCTGGAGGGCAGCAGTGCACCAGCGGTTGGGGCAGAGCTACCTGATGTAGATGGGGCAGGTAGGTCAGGGGTTGTGGAGGCAGTGCTGATAACATGCAACCCTGAAGTGCTAAGTGTCAGTGCTGCAACCTGTGGAAGTATGGTGAGCTGATCCACAGTGGTTGGTCTACATCTCTGTGCTGCATGTCAGGTTTTATAAGCAGAAAAACAGAAATATATGACAGCAGAAACATTTTAAGCCATGTAAAATTATCCCCACCCACCAAAAAAAAAAAAAAATGAGAGAGAAAGGGTGGAGTGAGACAAAAAAGAGAGATAATTAGATGAATGGCATGTCACATGAACATATAATTTCAGAAAATAAAAAGTTATAATTTTCAGGTCTATACACCTTTCTCACATCCAGGTATGTTAGTAAGGTCTCACACTGTTGAACCATTAATCAATTGTACTGCTATGATATCATTAATATAACTGTTTATTACAGTATTTCCATATTGCATACAATTACAATAGTTATTAGGCTTACAGTAAGACCTCATGCATACGTACCTGATGCCTCTGTTGGTGTGCCTCACAATTCACTGCAATGTCTTCAGCAGCTATACAAAACAGAAGACAAGAAGATACATGAAAACATGTTGAATAATAGTCTTACCTGGGTACTGTATTCTATATCATTTAATTCACCTAGGTCAGTATAATTACACAACTGTGGGATGTCAGCAGTCCTAAATGTATCCTTCTATCAGCTAAGGATGTCCTTCTTGCACCACTTTAGGTCACTGTAGTGGTGACTGCAATTCTCTCCAGTACGTGGGATGCCAGCTGCACCAAAGACAACCTTAGCTACTCTGCTCCAAGCCTTAGTCTTATACTGAGACCCAGTGTAGTCCTCCTGTAATAGCCTATTGCTGTAGTGCTTCACGAGGAGTGCCACAAAAATCCTGGACTCATCCACACCCTACCTCTGTGCTCTAAATTTAGCACCATCATTTCCTGCATCAGCCATGCTTGCAGAAGTCTAGCAACAATTCTAAGGATGAATTAACACCAAATTCTAATCTCACATTTAACAGCTAGCGTGGAAACATGCACAACCATGATGACTGCATTTGGATGTTGGTAAGCACAAAGAGGCACTTGTGTGCAAGGCAGAAGGCATTTTAACAGATAGCAACAAAGGTGTGAGACATGCCAGTGAGATTTACCATATGTGATGCTGAACATATTCATATTTTGTTAGATGGTCAACACTGACAGCCTCAATGGCATGGCTTGTTATCCCTGGTGTTTTGGAGGTTAAATAGGATCACTTGGCACATAACTTTCTGGAATTACACACTGTAAACAGTTAGTTGACCAATGTGGGAATCAAACCTAGGAAAAGAATAATGCAAGCAAGGTGATTATCTGTCAGTGCTACAAGCAAACTCCCTTTCTGCAGCAACACTCTATTTCAACCTATATGTGTGTGATTTTAAACAGTCATGTAAAATGCATTCCCATGAAAGAGGCATTATTACTGTTTGTAAATGTATGTCAGATGGATAGACTTTTATGAAGTGGTTAATACAGGGTGGGGTATGATACATACATAGTTCAATACACATATTGTCCTAAACATAGGGTTGGGCTATGTGAGGAGAGAAGATGATTTTCATTTAAGTGCTGCTCATCATAGATATGCAAGTGCATTTTTAATTAATTCTCATAATTTTCCTGCTTAAACAATTTCACACACATTCAATTGTGTTTCATAACTAAATCATTACTGAGATATGCATTTATTTAGAGATATTCATTTATCAACACATTAGTGAGACATTTCTTGCAATAATTATGATAGCCATTTGTATGTAATGTTACCTTCCTAATCAAAGTGCTGTTAGAAATTGCATTCTAAGACCCTTTTAAGGCTAAGTGCTATCTGGATTTGAACCCTGGATCATCTGTTTTCTATTTCTGAAATCAGTGCACTTATGCCTTAAGCCAAAGAGACAGTTGCACAGCAGCTGGATGTTCTCCTCTCTGTACTGCTGAAATCTGTGAATTGCCGCTAAGCCTGTTTGCGCTACAGAAGGCTGCCTAAATAGCATTTTTCACTTTTTTCCCTTAAGCAGGTAAGCTTGATTGTGCACTGCTGAGCAGCAAGCAAGTGCACAAGGCAAAAAACAGAAAAAAGCATATAATATTATGATGAAAGTGATTTCTACCTCTGGAGTAATCATTTCTGCAGTCCCTTCACTCTGTATTGATTTGAATCTCAGAGAAACTGTGTAATGGTGCCATTGTCACTGCATTTACAGCTTCTGCAACAGAAACAGCTATACAAATTATGCACATCACTCGCTCATTAGAAATACTGCTTATTGGAGCAAAACATGTTTGTGCTAATGAAGATTACAGACATTAAATTGCTCAGTTTTCTTCAAATATGTTGATCTTGTTTATGCTCTGCTAAGCAGTGATGAAATTTTACACAGCCAAAAGAGCATGTGATACAATATATTCAACATAAGAAATCACAAGCTGCATTTTCACATCTGCTGCAAACATTCCAAGTTGCATGTGGCTTCAAACCCTGCATCCTTTTTCCTGTTCCTTTAAAATCATTTCAGTTAACCCATATGCTACAATGATACTTAGATGCAATGTAGAATGTCATCTCTTACAGAGTTCAGAGTGCTGCAGCAAAGACTCTGTGCCACTGTGAAATGCGTTACTGATGGCAAGAGAAGTTACATTTCTCAGTCTGTTCCTTGGGCAGTGGACTCCCATTCACTGCCTTGAAACTCTGACAGTCAAGAGTGCCCTCTGCCAAAATGTGCGCAAATGAGGAACACAAAAAAAGGAAAAAATAGACTGTTGTCAGTAGTAACAAATATTGGGTAATAATTATGAAAAGGCAGGATTGTGAAGTTTCCTAGGTCTGCATGTGGTGCAACCTAATCACATGTTCAGAAAATATGCATTGACTCTATTAGACAGCACACTTTCTTTAACTGAACCCTCATCTCATTGCAATAACAACACTCAGTTGAATTTCTTATCCCTCTTTGCCACCAGCACAGGACTAGTAAATCAGACTTTCTCATGTGCTTGAAGATTCAATGATTTATTGACCAACACTTTAGAGTAATAATAGTCTACACCCTTTTAATGTCAGGTCACCAACACTGTCACCTACTTCTTCTCTTTATTTTCTGAACATCCTCCCCTCTCCTCAGCTTAACTACAGAAATGGAATGTCGTGGTCGTCTATTTGCATCTTTGTTTCGATGTGTAATATAGACGATTAGCATTTCAGGAAGAGTTTAAGCAGAGGATGGACAGTGTTCTCTTACTACAAGGATGTCAGTGTTATTTAGGTTGTTCTTATAGCTCTCTAGGTACTTACCATACCTCTCAACTGACTCTGATTTTCTGGGAGGCCCCTGATTTTGACTCATTTAGCTTTGTCCCTCTTAATCCCTCAACTGGTGGAAAGGTGGTGAATTATATTTACTAAGTAATGACAATAATTAATAGTTAAAGACTTATTTTACTTCAGAAAATATATATTAATTCGCATTCTCTTTTTCTGTCAATGTCTCAGGTTAACAGTGCTAATATTTTAAAAGTGTCCCTGATTGTCCCTGATTTTTTTTTCTGAGTTTTCCCTGATTGTGTTGAAATTTGTCCCTGATTGGTTCAGAGGTATGGTGCTTACACCTATTTATTGTAAGTCTACTCTGCATGATGCAAACACTTGAGAGAGAACAGTCATTTCAGTATTGCTTGTTGTTGTAGTCAGAGTGATCAGAAACAGTTTCAAGCCATTAGCAGTTAATAACTGTTATTGCAGTCCTGGGGCATGTGCATGCAATCATTTATATCCCCTACACCTAGTGATTTTTTTTTTGGTATTTAGGAATGCTTATGATTTCACACCTCATTTGCAACTTCACACTGCTCAGAGAGCTGACTCTACACTATGGAAAGGTAATAGTGTAGCTATGGAAGTGGAAGGAGAGGAGACTGATTGGATATAGACAGGGCATTGCTACTAGTTACTTGGAGAAGATTAATATACAAAATACTGCACTATTTCATAAGTTATGTTTGTCCTCTACACAAACTCCTTACATGCTCATATTTTGTATGTATTTCAATATGCAATAGAAAAAAGAATTTTGCAATGTCTGTAATTTAAAAATTTCACTGTTGCTATATTGCACATACAGCAGTTCTTGCTGTGCTGTCCATATTAGTATGGTTACTTCACAGTATTGTGCTATCATTTGCTATTGCATGACTCCCTCAACCATGAGGGTGACTCACTGTTTAGGATGTGTGACACACTGGATCTGACAATGTTTGTGATGGTATGTTTGCTGGGGAGGGCTGGCATCCATGTGTCTTTGGTATCACCCTTGGTTTACTGCACCCTCCCACCCTGTGAGAACGACAATAACTGTGTCATAGGCTTTCTTCCTTTGGGTTTGACTTAGGGTTGCATGTATAACTGATGCACAGAGACGATAGGTATGAGACTGATAGTATGCAGGTAGTTTATCTTCTTACACATTTGTTCATATACTTCAGGTTCCACGCCTACCTTGACAATACTACAGTTATGAGTTGTATGCTTTGGGGATTTATCTGTGGGATGCTATCCACACAATCCACACACAGACATTACATGAGTAAGTACCATTTGTGAACATTGAATGGCATCACTTTTAATATTTGTATGGGCTTAGGTTGTTATGTGTATTCCTTTGCTAGTGAATATGTGTGCTATCATTTGCATCTTAGTTACTGGGTGTGTGCACTGACCCTTGAGTCTTAGGTGGTGAGTGTGTGTGCTATCCTTTGCCTCTTAGCCAGGGCAAGGGCATATAGTGCAAGCATATATCTGCAGGCTACCTCTGCAGTTGGAGGTTCTAGAATTCTCATCTGTATGTGTGGGAGGTGTTGCCTCTCCCTGTAGTCCAAGAATGTGTGGTCCTGGCCCTTGTTGCTCCTGTTGCAGCTGCTTCCTCAACATGATGTGTTGCAACATGGCACAGACTGTGAGAATTTCTACAAAGGTGCCTGGGTCATACTGCAGGGCACTCGTGTTATGAGCCATGATTCCACTGTATAACCTGCATCACCCAGCAGATGGAACATCACCCCTAGCAAACCTAGGGCATTACAGACAACCTGGCAGTTAACTGAGTGGAACTCCTTCCTGTTGATGTATGTCCTTCCCTGTTCACTAGGCGGAGCTTTTATTTCTATGTGAGTGCAGTCTATGGCCCCTAAAACTTCACAGAAATGTTCTACAGCACAGAATTCCTGCATTGTTCTTGCTCACTCCTCTGGTGTGAGTGGAAAATAGATGTACTCCCTTGCATGTTGTAGCACAGCATTATGATACTGGTGAAATATTCTGGAGTTTGAAGCCTGTGATACCTCTAATATATCCCACTGGGTCTTTGGAATATACCACATGCTAATATCCTTAATGCTACACATACCTTAGTTTCCACTAATATAGGTTCCCCTCGATTTCCCCTGGGTCTGAGGTGGGGGTGGCAGAGGTACACATTTCCTGTATTGCTTTGCTATCAACCCTGTATCATTCTACTATGGCAATATCATGCAGTCCGTGATATGTTAAGTGGGGTCTGAACCTCTTTCTTCTCCTTGGACAAAGTTTATCAGCAGCATCAGGAGCAGCACAGATTTGAGCCTGTTGCACATACACATGCAAGAGAGTAGCGGCAGCCCTTAACATTGCTTTTTTTTCTAAGTGTGATGGTGGCTGTATTCCAATAGTTTCTGGTGTTCAGAGCCAAGAGCTGCACAATCTGTAGGTGATTACTTTATAGCATCCTGAATGGTTCTTCCATCTTGGATTTGTTAATTAGCATACCATTCAGCTGATTATATTTTCATTAGCATAATCTGTTGTTTACCTTTGTTTGGGGGCTATGCATGATGTGTAAAGCTATTTGATGAATACATCATGACGAGCTATTGTGTGGACCTCGCGTATATGATAGCAACGTTAACAACAGACATTCCTCAATCCATGGCGTCAATCTGCTTTGTCTAAAGAGATACATCTCAATGATCAATAGTTTCCTTATTACATATAATTTCAACTTTATGGGGGGTGGGTGGAGATCTATTCAAGAACTTCCATGAAAAAATGTTTCCAAAATAAATCTGATGTAGTTTTATAAAATAATGAGATAATCATATTCTTTCAAATGAGGTTAAAAAAAGAATGACTTGTTTGCAAAGAATTTTTATTTTTATTATTTTATAAATAATAAAGTAAGGTTTCTTATTATCAATGTTAGCTTCAAGATTGATAGATAAATTAATTATGGGTGGATATTCTTTTCTAGAAGACTCAGGCATTAACTCAGCTTTCAGTATTATGTATTGTCTATAATCCTGCACTATAAGCCAACCATCCATATCTATGTCAAATTTACAAATTAAGTAATCAATATTTAGTACTTTATTTTTCCTTTAGAACTTTCCATGCAATCAGATATGAAGGCTATATTTTTCAGTGATTGTAATGCTTGCTGATTTACTAGAAAATCAGAAGTTATATGAGGGACCAAGCAAAAATGTGAGAAAAGGGGATGTTCTGCAAAATTCTGGTGAGGTATGTTAGGTGATATATGATCAATCCAGCCACTCTACAATACTTGTAACATCTGGACTTAGTTCGGCTGCGATATATTTGATTTACAGTTGACACAACTATTCTTTTCTCAAGACTCCTGGAAAAAAAAAACTAAAAAACATGCGCTGGGAGAATATTTCCTGGAATTTTTAAGCTTAAAACTCCTCATATTAAATCATTCTTTGTTTGTGTATTTAATCACATTTTATAACTTTTTCACTGTTTGTATGACTAAAATTGCTGGCTTTGTCATTCACATGGTGGTTTATAAATCTGTTTTTTGGACTATCAGTTCAATGTGGAAGACAGTCTCAAATTGTGCAACAACTTGACTGCCTCTCTCAATCCAATATGAGTGCAATACTCAGTAAGTCAAGCCAATTCACTGGTTATCAGGAGTAATAGTAAGGCCAGAGCAATGTCCCATTTTAGTGCAATATCTAATGCTAGTCTGTAACTCAGTTACTGTGCAATACTCATGAGTGTCTCATTCTGTAAAAATACTCAGTGTAAGTCTTTAAAGCAATGTCTTACCCAAGTACTGTGCAATACTCAAGCAAGCAAAGAGATCACTGTATAATAAATGTTAAAGTGAGTTTAATTTATGTGCAGTATTAGGATTATCTATCTAGAACATTATGGTATTTAGTAAGTTGTTTTTTATATTATATATATATATATATATATATATATATATATATATATATATATATATATATATATATATATTATATATGTATTAATGTCTTGTCATATAAGTCTATGTGAGATCTGCACATTTGTGTCTAGAGATACGGAATTTCATTCAGTTTTTACACTTGTGTGATTCTGAATGACAACAAAGTTTACTTTAACTTTTGACTTTGACTATTTGTACTCCCTTCTAGTGAAACTGTTTTTACTGTGATTTTTGCACTTCTTTTTACTTTTTTTACAGTTTATTTAGCTTCAGTTAAATTCACTTACAATGTGAGTTCATTAGAGCCCTAGCTACATGTGCTTAATAGAGCTCAGTTTTGTTACAATGAGTTTTTACCCTTGATAATCCATTAGATTGCATATCCATACTGCTAAACTTTCCACTATTTTTTCATACTTTTACATTTGCTTTTTACTTTAAAGTACAGTTAAAGCTGATTTTCCAGTCAGAGTGTAAAACTTACTGAGAGCAGTAGTGGTTATTCAGTTGCAAGGAATAATTTACTTCTGTTTCAGAGGGGTAGACATTACTAGCTGAAATTCTACTTCTTTCTTTTTAGCTCCCCATCTTAACATTGCTAGTAGCTAATTCCCCATTGTCTTTTCCCAAAATTCCTGGAGAGAAAGCAAAAGTACAAATTGGTGAGAGAATATTTCCTGGCATTTTTCAAGTTTAAACTTATCATATTAACCAGGGAAGTACACAGATTTTTTTGCATTTGTATTTTTTTGTACTTCTTTTCTTATTTTATTGAATTGTATACTTTTCTCACTGTTTGTGTGACTAAAGTAAGTTGCAGGCTTTGTGTTTTAAATGGTCACCTCCTGATCACCATGCTGTTTATAAATCTGTTTGTACTCCCTTTAGTTAATCAATGTGATTTTGCCCTTTTTACCACTCTTTTTACAGTTTATTTTGTTTCAGTTAGAATCATTTTATTATGCATTCCTGGCTACCATTGGTTTAATTTGCCTCTTAATACTGCTAATAAAAGTGTTTTCCCTGTAAATTCCCACTCTTGTTTTTCACAATTTTGCATTTATTTTTTACCTTAGAGTATAGTTAAAGTTGCTTTTCTAGTCAAAGTGTGAAATTTACTAACAGCAACAGTGGTTATTCAGTGGGAGGGGATAATTTACTGCTGTTTCTGAGGGGTAGACATTACTGCCTGGAGTTATAGCTGCTTTCTTGTTGGTTATTTCAGTTTAGCTCCTCATTTTATCAGTGCCATGCGATGCTATGCGATGCTGTATTCGACAGATGCAAGTATTTTCATTTTAAAATTCTCTCTTAGAAACCTCAGCCAATTCCACCTCCCAATTAAACCTGTTTTATTGTAACGTTAATCAGTGGAACATAATTGCATGCCAGAAGTCAATCACATAGCCAGCCTTGATCAAACTATTTACTTCATTTACTGTTTTTATTTATCTATTTGATCTAATACTTTAACATGAATAAGTTACTTCCTCTACTCTTTTAATTTATTTATATAATCAAATATTTAAGCCAGAAATGAAAATATGTATATTATTTTACCTTTCCCAGACACACCTTGCACCCTTGGCCAAAATGGAAGGTATGTCAGACAGTCTACCCTCTGTTCAAAACCACACCAAAGAACAGCAAAAAATATCCAAAACGACACAAAAACTGCAAACAGAATCCACTTTTATTCCAAACTTTAGCGCCTCGACCAAGCAGTCTTCATGAAGTATAAAAAACATTATCCAATGATTCCCCTTAAATACCCACCAAGCAAAGCTAATAATTCAATTATAAAAATCAGTTGCATACAATTATATAATTAAATAAAACATTTCCAATTAATTTCACAGTTAGGACCCTGAGGAACCATAGTGTTATATTTTAAAATAAATAAATATTCTTTAAATAACAGTTGATGTTTTAACCTTCCCTTATCACCTAGTTTCACAAATATTTTTTTTCTAAAACAATAGCCTGTAGTAATTTATAGTCACTATTGTCTACCCCCTGTTGCCAGCCTCATTGCACTTGTTAGACTCATGCAATATAAAAATTGCCTGATGCTCACAGATGAAGATCTTTTACTTAACTTGTCATTGTCTGCTTGTGAGAGATGCAGGTCCTTGGCCATGCTGGAGGCCACACTCTCACAAACAATCTCATCCTGTGGGCATCATTCACCTACACCACACTCTGCACATACTCATACTAAATTATCTTGTGCTAAGCACAGCAAAGTCATTGCCCAAGCCACAGTGGCACATTAGGTGCAAGGCCCAGTGTATGCTAACAATGCAACACATGTTAGAGACAACACTCATGAGTCACCAGGAAGCACTGCCTTCTAGTCCAACTACATCCAAGCAATCATCCAACAACAATTGTAAAGCGAGACTAAAGAAGGGTGACAGTGATCTGCCTCTCAGGGTCCAAGATTACTGACATTACAAGGGCTCTTTGGACCCTTAAACCAGACAAATATGATTATGGCATGGTAGAGGTATATTTTGGGGTAAATGACTTGGCACGCAGAACTCTGAGGGATATGGAGAGAGAGATATGACAGGGCTCCACATAAATATCACAAGTGAAGGAAAAGCCTTGTTTTAAGTGGGATATTTCCATAGCCAAAAATTGCACCAAAGTTTAAAGAAATGATTAGTGAATTTAACAATTATTTAAACAAAAGGTGTGATTCTTTGAGGATCCAGTATGAAACAGCATGGATGAGATAGTTGAACACCATATGTGCTTCTACATACTGGTGAAAGCTTTCACAGTCACCAATGTGCATTCTTTAGGCAAGGTCTACCTAAAGGATCTCCCAACCTAACTTCTAAAACAGATTTATCACTGGAATATATCAATGTGGTTCTATTTAATGCTAGAAATCTAAACAAGAAACTGCCAGACCTTGAAGCCCTTGTCCATTTGGGGCACATCCATGTTTGTGTTGTTACAGAGACCTGGTTTAAGTGACCAGACAGCACCCCTCAATACCAGGGTGTTGTGCTTACCTCTCATTTATACCTGTTGGAAATTGTGGTGGCATCTCCATATTTGTTAGATACCACATTACTTCTAGACTTAGAGACCCTCATGTGGGGCTTATAGAGCTTCAAATCACCCTTAATAGGATTAATTATCAGACTGCTGCAAAACTCCATCCATTTTTTCCAGACAAAATCATACAACATTCCTAAATATTCTTAATGCCCCCCCCCCATATGTAGGAATGCTGTTATCTTAGGTGATTTTGCCTACCCAGTAATTTACTTGGGGACCTTGGACCTACTCCACCAACATAGGATATGTACAGATATTCTTAGATTTTATAAACAAGAACCAGATTGTAAATTATCCTATTACAGAATGGAATCTACTTGACCTAGTCATATCAATCTTAGCTTCTGTATGTACTATCCCTCTCATTGATCAAGACAGACCACAAACTAGTAACCTTCTCTATCAAAATCTCCAGGCCAATGGAATAGTATTACTCACAATGTTGAGGTCCAGATGGAGAGATGAAAAGTCAGCAAGCAAAGGAGAGTAGTATTGCTGAAACTGAATTCATCCTCAAGTCTTGGTGAGTACTTTTGTGAGGTGGACCCTGTTTTTCACAAAACCTCACCAAGACGACACTGATCTATAGACTGTATTTATATAGCATATATATGGACAGAAGTAAATCAAAAATAAAAAAGATAGCTGGGTGCACAAGATCCAGGATAAAAAAGTGCCCAATCCTGGTAGGTGCACTAGTGCCAGCATTGGAAAAAATGACAGTGTAGAATCCTCAAAATACGGAAACATTCCTACAATGGGGCCAGGCCAGGCTCAGGGGGAGGATGGCCCCCCTGTTGTAAAAGGAAGTAGCAGTCCACAAAAAAGAAAAAAATTGATTGGCCAAAGAAGAGCCATAAAGACGACACGGTAGACTATTGAGGATAAGAAAGAAATTATGTATTGTTACTATTACGCAAAAAGCCCAGAATTTCCAGACACAAGATATACAAAACAATTAAGAGAGAAATTAGAGGAAAGAAAAATACTTCCGCAGGAAAAACTCTCACAAGCTTCAAATAAAAATTTGCTTTCATTAACACAACAGATTTTTGAAAAACAGTATATAGATCAAGAAACTTTGATATCTTTGGAAAAAGAAGCCTCTGAGGAAGTGAGAAAATATAAACAACAAAATCTAGAAATATTTGAAAAATATAAAAAAGAAATATAGACATGGGAAAGAAAGAGAGATTTGATATGGTGCAATATTTATGCAAAGGAGAAAGCCAAGTTAACTAATATACAGAAGGCAGTTTCAAAGATATTCGAAGAAAAATACAGACAAAGGCATCCAGATATGGAAAATTTCGCAATAAAAAGACTAAAAGCACAAACATTTAATGTAGAAAAGATGATTAGTAAAGCAAAAATTAAAGAAATTGAAGCTGACGTTATTGACTGCCAGAGAAGTGAAGGATTTAATGTAGAAAGTCTAACATAGACTACATCACAGCATGATGGAGTGAGTCCCCAGAATCAGGAAAAGCAAGAAGATCAGGAGACATGTGAAGGAGAAATATGGACATGGGAAAGGAAAAGAGATTTAATATGGTGTAATATTTATGCAAAGGAGAAAGCAAAACTAACTAATATAAAAAGAGCAGCACCAAAGATATTTGAAGAAAAATATAGGCAAAGGAATCCGGATATGGAAAACTTTACAGTACAAAAAATAAGAAGATTAAGGGGAAATGTAGAAAAAGAGATTAGTAATGGAGAAGTCAAAGAAATAAAAATTTAAGTAATGGAACATCTGCAAAGAGAAGGATTCAGTGTAGAAAATCAAATGCAGAAAGCACCACAACAGGATAGAGCAATGGATATCCAAATTAAGGGGAAACCAGTGGAACAGGAAGCAACAGATCAGGTGCCATATCAAGATATTTTGGAGCCTTCCACAGGAAACCAGTATAAAAGTTCACTTGAAGCTAGACAGGAAGGAAAGGAACAAGAAACTGTGGAAACTCTGACACAGTCAATGTTGAGGAATGATAGGCCAGTGAGTTCCCATATGACAGAACAGATGACACAGGATGAAACTGAAGAGAATGTGCCACAAGAAGATGCTATTAAACTCTTTATAGAATGCCTGCAGGAAATGGAAAACAAGGGATGTGCCCTCAGTATGGAAGAAAAGGAGTTAAGAGAAGAGTTGCTTGGTTTAATAGACAAAGACAGATATATCAAGATCAATGAGAGAAATAGAATGCAGAAGGTTAATAAAACCCCAAAAGTCAGAAGCTTGATAAAACAAACGAACATAGTAATTAGGACTGTCCATAGAGATCCATGCAATATAACAGAAGTAAATAGAATGTATTACTGTGCTGCTAAATTAAAAACTGATAAAATTCTACCACAGGAACATAGGGTAGCAAGGGAAAAGAGGGGGCGAAAGCAAATACCATTATGGAAATATCGAACAGAGAAAACTGTAAAGCAGCTAAGATAAGAAGTGTCATCATTAGAAGATTATAGAAGAGGGAACAGATCAACAAAAATATTACGAAAGATAGATGTGATAAAAGCAATGTGCAGTATTAGAACAGACCAGGATCTATTATGCACTATTGGAGAAAACAAATTAAAATTTTCAAAACAGGCAGAAAGACTTAGAAGATACAAAGATAAATATAAGGGAAAAGTACAAAATAAGCAATTTACTGATGACCCAAAAAAGTTTTATAGAGAATTGGGAAGTAAGTTAAAAAGATTTGATAGACCACCAAAAAAGAGGAAGTAGATTCATTTTGGAGAAATATCTATGAAGATCCTGTGGAACATAACAAAGATGCTAAATGGATAGAAGAAGTAAAAGAAAGATAAGAAGTTTAAAGGTACAGGATATGAAATGGGATGAAATAACAGCTAAAGAGATTGAAACAAAGTTGAGAAAAGCTTCTAATTGGAAAACCCCAGGCCCAGATGCAGTACCTAACTTTTGGCTTAAAGTATTAACTTTTTTACACGAGGATCTAGCCATGAGTAAGAACTATTTATATGCACACCCTGAACAGACACCATACTGGTTAACAACAGGAAAAATAATGCTCTTACTTAAGAGTGAACCTGCAAGCTACCCTAAAAATTATAGACCAATAACTTGTCTTCCAACAACGTATAAACTATACATGGGGATTGACGCCAACAGAGTTTATAGTCATTTAGAAGAAAACTCAATTATGGCAGTAAAACAAAAGGGCAATAAAAGAAAGTCATATGGAACAAAGGATCACTTGTTGTTAAATAAAGTCATAGTGGAGAACTGTAAGAAAGGGATGAATCTAAGCATGGCATGAATTGACTAGAAAAAAAGCATTTGATAGTATCCCACATTCATGGATAAAATAGTGCTTAAAAATGTATAAGGTACATCCTACACTGATTGATTACATTATAGTAACTATGAAACAGTGGCAGACCACTTTGCAATTAAACCATGATAAAGGACAGATTATTATTATCCCAGGGATAAATATCCAAAGGGGGATATTCCAGGGTGACTCCCTGTCACCGTTGCTATTTTGCCTTGCCATTAATCCATTAAGCTGTTTACTTAACAGCTTAGGTCATGGCTACAATTTGGCTTCTAGAAAACAAAAAAGTCTAGTGACTTCTCATCTTCTCTTTGTTGATGATTTAAAACTGTATAGCTCATCAGATGAGGAACTGAAAGCACAGCTGCAGGTAGTCAAAACTTTTTCAGATGATATTGGAATGTCATTCGGCCTTGATAAATGTGCAACAGCAACCTTTAAAAAAAACTACAGCATCAGGAAAATATCAGTTTGGGACAAGAATGTGATATAAAAGAGCTTGAGCAAGAGGGAGTGTATAAATACTTGGGCATTGATGAAGGATCAGCAATAAAACATGAACAAATGCAAATAAAGCTTAGTAAGGAATACTTTAGAAGACTTAAATTGATCCTGAAAACAGCACTGACATCTAGGAACAAGATCTAAGCCATAAATCAATTTGCTCTTCCTGTCCTAACTTACAGTTTTGGAGTGATTGATTGGCCTCAACAAGTGTTGGATAGATTGGATATTAAAACAAGAAGGATGCTTCATGCTCACCAAATGATTTATAAAAATCAGTGTATACAAAGATTACATATTCCCCGTTCTAAAGGAGGTATGAGCCTCCTTGAAATTGATTACATGTATAGATCTGCAGTCATGTAACTTCACACATATTTACTGACCTCACAAGATCCAAATGTAGTGAAAGTTTTGAAACATGAGGAGAATAAATCTAAGATGACATCTCTGCTTAATTTAGCAGAAGCATATCAACATCAAGCAGGAATGGAAATCAAACCAGAAGTGGATAAAAATCAGGCAGCAACTGAATGTGCTAAAACACAAAAGAAAGAATATAAGGTGAAGGACCAGATGAGAAGGCAAGAAATGTGGAAAAACATAAATATAGTTGCAAGTATAGAAAACCTCTGGAAGAGCCTCATGTTGATCAAGAATGAATGCAAGAATGGTTAAGGAGAGGTGAATTCACATCAAGAAAGGAAAGGTTAATATTGACAGCCCAAGACAGTGGATTACGTATATGCTGGTTTACAAAGTCCATTGAACATGTGGCAGAAACAGATATATGTAGGTTTTGCAAAATCGAATTAGAAACAGTCACACACCTTGTTGCTAGCTGCGACGCACTAATGGCAGAGGGACTGTACACTGAAAGGCATAATAATGTGGTGAGACTGTTACACTGGAGATTGTGCAAACATTATGGTATAGAAGTGGCTGAAAAACATTGGAAACATGAGCCCCAAAGAATCCTAGAAAATGATGAAGTTTATATCACATGGGATCACCCAATACCAACAGTTCAAAAGATAGATGCTAGAAAACCGGATATTGTGCTCCAGGAAAAGAAGACAAAAGTAGCATTAATCAGTGAAATCGTCACATCCAGTGACTACAGTGTCTTGCGTACAGAGAGACACAAAGTCATAAAATACGTTGATCTGCAGGCAGAAACGAGAGCCATGTGGAAGAAAGATACCCAGACAGTTCCAGTAGTAGGAGGAGCAACTGGTCTTATAAAAAAGAATTTACAATCGTATTTAGATATGTTACCAATTTCTGCAATACCGTACGAATTGCAAAAAGAGTCATTACTGGGCACATTGTGGGTGCTGCGAAGAGCACTTTTGTCTAACATCAAAGAGTGAAACAATACTAATTTCATGAACTTTAATCGTACTTTGACTTAGGAATGGGGTCCATTCCCGTCATGGTATTAGTAACCCAAAAGACTTGGAGAAATTAAAAACTGAGAATGCTAAGTGCTATGCAAAATGTTTCTACACACACCTGGAGAAATGTATCAGACTGGCAGTTTCTACCAATCTCAAACCAATCAAGGAGGTTTAAAAGCAAACCTGCATGGTTGTCTTTTAGTAATAAACTATGTAATAAAAAGGAGTAAACTCCTAATACTATATAGCAGAACCAATGACCTCTAAACTAAGGAAAACATCAAACAGCTAGGTAAGAATGCAAGAAAAAATGTAAGCAAAATTAAAGCATCCTATAAACTCAGTCTAGTCTCATCTCCCCCTACTCACCACCAAGATTTCTCCATAGTGCTTAACAAAACCTTCTATCTACAAGCCTAAAACTAAAATAGGTCAAAACCTGTATAGCTACTCCCTGGCCCAATCTTGGAATAAACTTCCACTGGACATTCGAAACATCAATCATCAACATCATTTCAAAACAGCTACCAAAAACTATCTAAACAAAACTTGGAGCTGTCATTGCAACCACCCTCCTTGACCAACTTCTCCCTTCCATTCACCTCTTTCTCTCCCAACCTTTTCCTTCTCCTATCTACTCCCCTTACTGTGTATCAGCCTTGACATAACTTGGTATTGACTACTTTAATACTCTACTAGCAAAGCAGCAATTAATTGAACTTGGGTCTCACTCTCTTTAATTTATTGTACTGGAGGACATTTATAATGTTGATTGTAAATACTTTGAGATGTTACCATGTATTATATATGATTTTCTTTTAATACAGAGAAGGTCATAAGGAGTTGCATTGTGTCTTTGTGGACTTAGAGAATGCATATGACAGGGTGCCTAGAGAGTTGTGGTATTGTATGAGGAAGTTGGGAGTGTCAGAGAAGTATGTTAAGAATGGAACAGGATATGTACGAGGGTAGTGTGACAGCGGTAAGATCTGCGGTGAGAGTGACAGATGCATTTAAGGTGGAGGTGGAATTACATCAAGGATCAGCTCTGAGTTCTTTCTTATTTGCAATGGTGATGGACAGGTTGACAGACGAGATCAGACAGGAGTCCCCGTGGACTATTATGTTTGCAGATGACATTGTGATCTGTAGTGAGAGTAGGGAACAGGTGGAGGAGACCCTGGAGAGGTGGAGATATGCTCTAGAGAGAAGAGGAATGAAGGTCAGCAGGACTAAGACAGAATATATGTGTGTGAATGAGAGGGGGGATAGAGAAATGGTGAGGATGCAGGGAGCAGAGGTGACGAAGGTGGATGAGTTTAAATACTTGGATCAACAGTTCAGAGTAATGGTGAGTGTGGAAGAGAGATGAAGAAGAGAGTACAGGCAGGATTGAGTGGGTGTAGAAGAGTGTCAGGAGTGATTTGTGACAGACGAGTACCAGTAAGAGTGAAAGGAAAGGTCTACATGAGGGTAGTGAGACCAGCTATGTTATATGGGTTGGAGACAATGGCACTAACAAAAAGGCAGGAGTCAGAGCTGGACATGGCAGAGTTAAAAATGTTAAGATTTGCACTGAGTGTGACGAGGGTGGACAGGATTAGGAATAAGTATATTAGAGGGTCAGCCCAGGTTGGAAGGTTTGGAGACAAAGCCAGGGAAGCAAGATTACGTTGGTTTGGACATGTGCTGAGGAGGAATGCAGAGTATATTGGGATAAAGATGCTAAGGATGAAGCTGCCAGGTAAAAGGAAAAGAGGAAGGCCTAAGATAAGGTTTATGGATGTGGTGAGAGAGGACATGCAGGTGTTTGGTGTGACAGAGCAAGATGCAGAGGACAGGAAGAAATGGAAACAGATGATCCACTGTGGTGACCCCTAATGGGAGCAGCCAAAAAAAGAAGATTTTTGAGTATTCATGTTATACTGTTCACATTGCACTTGTTTATACTTACTTGTGGAGCTTTTCTCCCCGGGCCTCCGCTGAGAAAGGGCTTCAGCTCAGTCAGACTAACCCGGTCAACAAATGTCAAATAAATAAATAAAATAGTGGACCAGAGTTTCACAATATTGTTTTGATAAACATTTTAATATTTTGATGGAAATAGATTCCTAAGTATTTCAAGGGGCCATTTAACTTACTTTCCATTGAGAAATGAAGAATGCTTAACTGATGTGCATGATCAACTAGAACGATTGAGGATTTCACCAGGTTAAGTTTATAGTCAGCAAATCTAGAGAAAGAATTAATATATGACAGGATTTTTTTGAGATCTGAAGAGGGTAGTATAAAATATATCTTTAAGTCATCAGCAAATGCAGACATGGTAATCTTGGTGCTATAAAGGATAGGAATGTGTTGGAGAAGGTTTTCTGTAATACAAGTAAAAGCAGAGGTTCAATGTATAAGTTAAATAAATAGGGAGACATTGGGCAGCCTTGTCTAGTTCCACTTTTGATATCAATCCTAGAGGAGCTCATCCTATTAATCTATGAAAAGGTGTGACCATTGGAATTTAGAATTTTAAAAAGTTGGATAAAACTTGGAGGTATACCAAACTGAGGCATAGTCAATAGTAGGAAATTTAAATTCAACCTATCGAAAGCTTTAGAAACATCGACTGCAAGGGCATATACTGGATTTCTACTTTGGCTAGAAAGGGTCATCAAGGCTTCAAGAATGAGCATAAAAACTCTTTGTATTTTCCACAAAACACGAAAGATGAGCGCTTTCGTCTAATGACTAGACTTCATCTGATGAAGTCTAGTCATTAGACGAAAGCCCTCATCTTTCATGTTTTGTGGGAAATACAAAGAGTTTTTATACCTACAGTGGTGTCCAGGACTTTATTTTATTTTATTTGGTTGGTTTTGTTTGGTTTTATTCTTTCCAGCTTCAAGAGTGAGCATATTATCAGAGGTCTGTCTATGTTGAATGAATCCAGATTGGTTGGGAGACACAAGCTAGGGGATGACTGGTTTCAATTTATTGTCCATAATTGTACCCAGGATTTTTAGATCAAAGTTAATTAAAGATATGAATCTGTAGCTCCATGGGCTTTTAGGGTCTGCATTTTCTTTGAGAATATAGTTTTAGAAGTGTTTAGTTGTGCGTCTGCAATTTTATTATCCTTAATATAGTTAAAAAGGTGGAATAAGATTTTAGAGACTTTCAAGCTAAAAGTTTTGTAGAATTCCACTGTGAAGCCAGCAGGCCCTTTTTTAACTTTAAGGTTGTTTATAGCCATAATGATCTCTTTTTGAGTGACAGAATAGGATAAGGAGTCTTGTTGAGCTTGAGAAAGTTTCAGAAAATTAATTTCCTCTAAGAATTTAGTCAACTCCTGGTCTTCTAGATATGGGGATTGGTTATTGTACATTTGAGAATATAAATCTTTAAACAGGAAAAGAATATCATGGTTGGAAGAGTATGTTTTGCCTTGGTATTCTAACTCATTTATTATAGGAGAAGGATTTCTTTGATCAGTCATCCTAGTCAATAATTGGAAGGCATTTAGGACCACTCTGCATAATTTGCTAATGTTCATACTTCCTGAAAAGATAACTGATTACCTTGAAGTAAATATTTTTTTCTGAAGGAGTATTAATTGTTTTTCAGTTTCTTGATTGTATGTAGACTGAAGATTAGCTTCCAGTTGAGAGATTTTATTTTTGAGTGAGGTTTCTTTAGCACTGCATAATTTCTTGTGGCATTACTAATAAAAAAGCCTCTAATCATTGGTTTTCTGGAGGCCTATTCTATATCCAAAGGGAGTTGGGAAGTGGTATGTGTTGATAGAAGGTCATCTAAGATGAGTTTGATATCTTTAACTATTTTGCCTTTAGATAGGAGATTTGAGTTTTGGGTATATATCCCCTTGTCCTCCTAGTGATATTTTTGAGCCAATCCAAGAAGAGGGTGATTTCTAATTGGCCAGAGAAAATTCTAGGTTCAGTATGAAAAGAATATTGAAATTAATAAAGAACCCTGATATTAGGAAGCAATCCAACCTAGACTAGGCTTTATGACGGGGGAATAATATGTATATTTATTTCTAGGTGAGCTTATAGACTGGAAAGTGTATAGGGCAAATAGATTAAAGTCATTTTTTAATTCTGAAATTGTTCAGGTAGCATATACATTATATATACTAGTTATGTTTGTTCTGTCGGATAAGGGATCCTGGACAGAATTCCAGTCCCTGCCTATAATGTAATAGGAGTTTAGAAAAAGGGACAGCATCCTGTATAGTGACATAAAAAATCTTGTTGCCCGTAAATATTTAAGAGCATTACTAGTTTGTCTAGGAATGGACAACTAATTGACAAATAACACCATGTTCCTTCTAGGTCCGTATCATGGTGTAGGATGTTTCCTTGAAAAGTTTGTTTTAATAATAATTGCTACCCGAACACTATTAGCTTTATTGCCAGCAGTAATAATTAGTTTTATCCATTTTTTCCCCATGTCCAGCTTCCATTGGTCAGGGAGCATATTGGTCTCTTGTAGTAATATTATTTCTGCTTTGGATTTAAAGGCTAGATGAAAAATAATTGTCTCTTATTATCTGATTGCAGCCCCTTTACATTCCATGAGTCAATAACCCACATATTTAATGTTCATAGGGAGAAACCAAACAAAAGGTAGAAGCTTAAGTGTACCAAGTTTGGTTGAAAGTTACAGAGTAAGATAAGTATCTGGGCTTAAGGGCACAAAGCAATCATCTCTTACCACACAAACTCTGTGCCTATTTGCATAACTACCTAGCCAGGAAGAGTTAACTAGTGTAATAAGCAGAGACAGGCATGACAGAATAGTGCATATAACTATCAGTATATCATCTCTGATATAATTTAAATTTAAACCATAAAATCCTATAATAAAACCAGTGTTTGGTGAAGATAAAATAGCATTTCTTTCCTTAAACACCTACCACTACAAGCCTAGCTCCAAGTGGGAGGTTATTAAAGGTGTAAATGGTATAGGGCTGAAATATAGAGGATGATAGATGATGTCTTAGGTGCATAAATCTGAAACCAAGAGAGCAAGCAAGGATGGAAATTAACAAGTGAAAGACCACAGTGTAAGGTATGAGTCCTTGTTAATAATTAATGCACCCATAGCATTACCAATTATACAAGGTAGGCCTAACAGTGGACAAGTCATTATGGGATTAAAAGTGATTAATGAAGGACACCCCTTTACTTAAAAAACCTAACGTCATTGATATTTCACACTGTTAGTACATACAATCACATACAATTAAACTACAACACATTATAGTCTTCACTTGCCCCATGTTTAAAAAGTACAGAAATTTCAAAATAATCATAAGTTAAAGTTTTGAAGAAAAAAATAATAATATAACAGTACCTCTAAGGAGCTCCGATCTACTTCCCACAAAAAGACTCCTCATTTCAAGAACTAAAACGAATCAGATAAGCATATTGAAGAGTAAGGCATCATCAGAGGCAAGCTCAAGACAAAAAGATAGATTGTGATACCTTCGAAATCAGTGATACATGGGTTATGTCAAAAAATCAAAATTAAGCAGTGATCCAGGGCTGAGAAAAACCTTTACAACTGGCCAGCATAGCCTTACTAAAATATACTACACTGTACTCCCATTTTCTTACATTTGTTAGTAAAATAGGACTGGTCAGTTGAGCACAATTAAGCTGTGTATGTATTCATTAACAAACACAGGAAACGCAAAATGGAGGTAACAACAAATTAACAATCTGGAAACAACATAAAAGAAAATGTTTCCAAAAGTTAACAACAGTATCAGCAATTAGGGTGGTGTCTGCATAAGATGTTTGTCCAGGTTAAGTTCGAAACTCTTTGCCAGAGTAACCAGTTGCTTCTTAAAAAAGCAGCTACAAAGAAAATGTTGAACGCTTCACTCAAATAGATATAAGGAATCTAGAAAGTCAGAACATATGCCTATAAAGATATTGATATAACTATTGTGTCTTGCCATTCTGGGAAGGAAAAGTCACCAGAATAGGTGGCTATAGGATGGTAACCATCTTTAGTTCCCCACATGTCAAACTCTAAAACCTGCAGAAGCCAACCCTGATAGGTGAGATATACACTTTACAATCCTAGAAAATTCATAGAAATATATTGTACATAAACCGCAGCTAGTAGGCTAACCCATAGAGGTCCGTGTTAGAGCTCTGAATTACTTAAATGTCATGAAAAACTGTAAGACACAGAGGAATTGCTTTCAGACTTAGTAAGTGATCTTGTTTAACCAACATAAACAGAGAAAGAGCTTGTATTTTAACTGTATTCAGATAACAGTATAGATAATTTATTCTGGAGAATGCAACATTCTTTTAGCTTAAAACTGGTAATCTAGCTCATTCTCATTATATCATTTGTATAACCTCCCACTCTGCAGGGTCACTCAAACATTATGACAGTATCAAAATAAAGCATTATCCTCTTTAACAGAAAGCTGTACCAACATGAACTCAATTCTGTTATAGCATCTATTTTCTCTTTTATGTATAGCAGCTGACCATTTCAATAAAACATACACTTTTGATTCATTTTGTAACAAAAATTATTTTGAGCTCTATATGGCATGTAATCACTATTCATTACACTTGAACTTATTAAGGAAGGCAATTTACCTTTTCCTTTCTTGCAATATAAGCAGTGCATACTTAACATTAAATTTTATACTGAAAGTAAAAAAATGAATGTATTCTCCAGTTAAAGTCATTTATACTCTAAAGGCTAAAGCACTTCTCTATCATTAGGAAATATTAATATATCTAATGGGTCCAGCCATTCTGAGAATGAAAATTCACCTGAATAACTGTAAAGCAACAAGAAGACCTTCTTCAGTTTGTCAGACCAATATCATACTCCATGAACAGAACGATATAAAAGGCAACTGTAAATATTTCCCCTTTAAGAAAGTGAGGAACAGAGAACCAGGAAGTTAAATCATCATCATGATGCCAAAACAGTGCAAGGGTGAAAATACAGCTTGGAACTCAGTGTAACTTGTTGGTTTCATGTGGAAACTCAATTTTAACAGCTTTAGGACCCATCAGCGGATAAAAAAAAACATACCTCTGTAGCTGGAACCATGCCATGCTTCACTCCCACGCCTGTGCAATGTGATCAGAAGAAATGAGGTGTGTATTCAATGCAGGATTAGTCCATTTTCCTCTTTTAGCGGTTTTAGTGTATAAAATTCTTATCCAATAAAGCCAAAATCTCCCTATCCCATGCCTACCTTCTCCCCAGCCTATTCTATGGCTCACAAATCTTCACTAACCTTCAAATACTCTTTTAAGAAAACTATAATCCACCTACAATAAAGTTGCTAAATTATCTGCTGACCATTCCTACCACTCACACCACTGTCTTGCTCTTAAAAAATTAAACTGGCTAGAATTTTTCCACCATCTGCTTCTCTCTCATCTTCAAATGATTCATCCTATTTTATATCTACCCTCCTTCTGACCAAACATTGCCTCAGTTGTTTCGCTGTACTCCCCACCACTACTAAGTGGTGAATAAAACCCTCCTCAAATATACAAGCCAAAAACTAGAATAGATCAAAACCTTTACAGCTACTCCCCAGCCCAGTCTTGGAATAAACTTCCTTTGAATATCAGAAATATCAATTACCCGCATAGTTTCAAAACTGCTACTAAAAACTATCAAAACAGTACATGGATCTGTCACTGTAACTATTCTCCGTGACTGACCACCCCTCCTCTCACCCCCCTCTCACCTAACTCCCTTTCTCTCCTTTATCCCTACTCATCAGTTGTACATTGACTTAATCCAGCTAACGTTAAGCTTAATATTCTACCGATGTAACTTGGACCTTAACTTTGAACTTTCTTTACACATTATTGATGTTAGAATGTATCTACTCTCTGGGTTTATTAATCATGTGCTCATATTATGCTAATGCATTTTTATAATTTACTGTATCTCAGTTTTGTTTTTACATGCATTGTGTAAGTGTGGAACTTTTCTCCCCGGGCCTTCTCTGAAAAAGGACGTCAGCTCAATCAGACTAACCCAGTCAACAAATGTTAAATCAATAAATAATAAATCTTCAGTGGGAAGCTTCTTAAAAGATTTAAAAAGGTTTTCCTTGCTTCCTTGACTGTATGAACTATAAAATTTGAATTGTTGTACTGGAAGGATAGAGTGCCTGGATAAGCATTTGAAATGTTATTTTCTTTTGGATCAAGTAAGCACAGAAGAGTGATAAATGTTGTCTTTCCTGCTTAATTGGCAAAGGGAGATCTTAAGAGAGGTATATTTTATTGCTATGCCAGTTAATAGATTTTTTTTCTTTTTGACTGAGGAAAGTATTTTACAGACATCCTGATAGTTTAGAAGCTTGACATAAAAATAGATTGTGAGAAATGGATTGTTCTTGGTGCTTTTTCTATAATTATTTGTTTGACCTCAGATGGATTTTCAAGTATTGCAAAGATCTGGTGAAACAGTTACAAGATTAGATTGCTCTATCTGTTCAGAAATTCCTCTTATAATGTTATTTCTTTGGATCTTGCTTTAAGATCGATTAACTTTTGTTGCATTTCATGTATAGTTTTTGAGTTATATTCTGACACTTTTTGTAGATGATCCAATTTGATTTCATTTTCTAGAACTCTTGCTTCAGTTTTTTCCATTCTTGTAGTAATTTGATTTATGGAGTCACCAATTGTTTTAAGTTGATCAGACGAGTTTTGTATGGCTGCTTGTATTGGTTGCAGAGCCAGTTTTAAGTCATCCATGTTTGTATTTTATTCTGCTTTAGTTTTGCTTGCTGGTTTTTCGAACCTGGCTGCTTCCCAGCTCTGAGTCTTTTACATATGATTTCTTTTTTAGGCAATGTCACAGCTGAAAATTTAGTTTTAGTAGTTAGAGTGTCCATATTTTCAGAATCATTAGGCATTTTTAGAATATTACGTTACTACGTTATGGGGTATTGGGAGGCTAACATATTAAGAAAGATCCCTAGAATCATGGAACCTGTTATGTTCTACACCAGGTTCCTTGACGACATTTTCATCTTGTTCAGGGGCTCGGAAGTAGAAGCTGCAGGTTTAGTTGAAACCATGAACTCAACAACTGAATTTTTAAAATTCACATCTAAATTTTCAACATGTGAGATTGACTATCTTGACGTCAGGCTAGAAAAGGATCCTGTAAGTGGAAGATTAACTTCAACAGTGTTTAGAAAGTCTACATACTGCAATTCTTTCCTGCACTTCTCCAGTTTCCATCCGTACCAACAGAAACGGTCTATTGTAAAAGGACAACTGGTGAGGGCAGGAAGGATGTGCAGTACTTGATTTCTCTAGAGAATGTGAATTTTTGAGGGAAATGTTTAGTAACCGAGGGTACCCTGATCAATTGCTACTAGACCTGGTTGAGGAAGTGACCACAAAGAGAATAAATGGTTTTTATAAACCTTTATTACTCCAACAGGATTTTATACATGCTACTTCTACGACTAACGTAGTCCCAATTGACACTAATCTGAATAATGGGGAGATAGTTACATTCACAAACTTAAGTGAAGAAATTGATTTCTCTTTGAGTTTCATCACTACTTTTAGTAGAAACTCTAAAGGGATTCTGGCCATAATTCGTAAGAACTGGCATTTTATTTCTTCAAACTCCCTTCTGGTTGATAAACTAGGTAATAAACCTAGGTTTATCTTTAAGAGATCACTTAACCTTAAGGAACTAATACAAAGAGATGTACCTCAAAATACATTCCATAAAAGGAGAGGCATGTTTAAATGTGGTTTTTGCAAACTGTGTAATAGGGTCCGAATAGGTGAAACATTTACGGTCAGGGATAAAAAGTACCACATCCGTTTCACTCTAAACTGTGAGAGTAAATCCATCATCTATATAGCCATGTGTGTTTGTTGCCAAGCGTTCTACATCGGAAAAATGGACCGTAGAGTCCGAGACCGAATGTATGAACATATGTATGCAATTAAGAATGATAAAAGTGATAACGCATTGGCAAAACACATAGGTTTAAACCCAGGTCATAGCTTTCTGTTTATGGCCATTGACCAAGTACCACTGAAGATTAGGGGAGGCCCTTTCTCGTTAATTCTGGAGAACCGGGAACTAGAATGGCAGTTACGCCTGGATGCGTTTAGCCATCCCGGTTTAAATAGTAACTGTAATATTGCCCCTGTATTGAAATTGAGAAGTTACCTTAGATAGACTAGTGAGGAAACACAGATGTTTGCCTGTAAGCTACCATCTTTGGAAACACTGACTACATAAACAGTGTAGCCAATGTCTTTATATATATGTATAGGCTCACGTTGGAGTTTTACAGATATGGAACCTACTCTTATTGGAAGAAAAAATGGGCACTGTCTACTCACATTTTTGATGGTAAAAGTAATGATGGTTTAGGTTAGTTAACATCATTCTACACATAATTTACTGTGTTAATAAATGAAAAATGAAGTAACTTGCAACTGCATGTCTATAGATTTCCTTATACAGGTTAGCTGGTCCCTTCTATTCAAATGTACCTTACACCTTTTATACACTTGTTTTTATACAAATTTTAAACTTGTATAGAGGTATATGCACACTTGTGTATTAAATATGTAATTTTATAATTGTTGGTTTTTCAGGAAATTGGAAGATGTCACTTCCTGAATTTCCTGATATATATGGAGTGTATCTTCTTACTTTACTTGTATACTTCCTCTGAAGAAGCCACAGAATTCTGTGGTGAAAAAGCTTTGTTTTCTGTTATAAAATAAACTGCGTTAAGGAACTTTCTTGCTGAGTCGTTTGCTGACAAGGACCTCGTATTTGTAATTATCGGGTTGTTTTAATTTTCTTTTGGTTTATTTTTAGAATATTCTTTGTCCTCTTATATCAAAGTGGATAGGAGTCCTCACCATGTGCTTAGTATTAGCTAAAGGTATTATAGGCCCAAGCCTGATTAATCCTCTTCTTTTTTGAAGTAAGTTCATAGGTTCATAGGTTCATAGGTAGGTACTAGGCTATCTGCCCGAGGGCATTTATAAGCCTAGCCAGAGTGTGTCAGCTTTCTCCTCCCCATTGTTTAATTAACTGAGCCTCTGTCAAGAAGAGCCAATGAAGTGATCTCAGGGGTGTATTTTCTGTTACCCATCCACTCTTCAAGGTTTCTCTTGTAGAGTGTTAGTGAGGGGCTCTGCCTAATGTAGTTTCCAAAGCATGGGGAGTCTTTGTGACAGGAATCTATCCCTCCAGCATGTTCTATTTATTGTTGTGGCGAGGTTTAGCTCACTAGAGCGAGTGGCTCACAGTGGCTTGGATTTCTTTAGGTGGAGCATGTTCATCAATTCTGAGTTGGACATGGCTTTGTAAGTCAAGCAGAGATCACCTCTGAGTAAGTGATATGACACTGAGTACAGCCAGAGTTTTTCGAGTTGGGCTGCATAGGACATATGTTTGAGGCCAGTAATCCACTTGGTGAGGTACTTTTGTGGTCTTTCCAGCTGTTGGAAGTGTCTTGTGTACATCCCAAATGGGGCATTGTACTCTATGATGGGTCTGATGAGTGACGAGTAGAGGGGCACTATAACCTCTTGATTTCTAGATGCAAACCCTTTAGTAATTAGATGGGCTACATAGAAGGATTTCCTAACTACTTTGGCAATATGATTGTCAAAGGAGAGATTACTATCTACCTGGGTCCCCAGATCTCTTATTACCTCTTCTTTATTAAGGGGGCTGCCACCTATGTGGTAATTCATGGGTGTTTTGTTTTTCCCAAATGGGATGACTATGCATTTTTTGGCATTTAGCTTGAGACCATGACTTTGACACCAGGTGTCCGTTTCAGTAAGGCCCTTTTGGAGACTGTCCGTGTCAGCCGGGGAGAGTCAATTATGACTCCCAGTTTGCAGTCATCGGCAAACTTGGTTACCCACAGTCCTCCTGTGTTTGCCTGTACTTCTGAGAAGTATATGTCAAACAGTAGGGGTCCCAGGACCGAGCCTTGTGGGACACCACTTCTGACTGGTTTAGAGTCGGACCTGGAGCCCGCTATTCTTACTGTGTGAGTTCTGTCTGTAAGCCAGTTGGCAACCCATCTTGAGACATAGGTGTTTATGTTCAGGCTGGTGAGTTTTTATAGAATTCCCAAGAGGGAAATGGTGTCAAAAGCCTTGGTGAGGTCAAGGTAGGCTGTGTGAACCACCTTCCCCTCATCTATGGCCTTGGTGACTGTCTTGAAGAAGTCAACCAGGTTTAGAAGGCATGATCTGCCCTTAACAAAGCCGAACTGGGTCAGGTCAAGTGTTTGGAGGTTCCCAATGTCTTTGTTAATGAGTTCCATGATGATGCGCTCCATAGCCTTGCAGACCAGACTAGTCAGGCTTATGGGGTGATAGTTACAAGGGTCAGTTGTGGCCCCTCCTTTGTGGAGCGGAATAACCATTGCTGTGCGCCATTCTATGGGCATGTAGCCTGTGGAGAAGCTGAGGTTGAACAGTGTGTTTAGGTGGGGGGTTAGCTCATTCTGTAGTTCGTGCAAGATGCAGCCTGGGACACCATCTGGCCCCACTGATGCTGTGCTTTTGGCTTTTGAAAGGGCTGTTTTCACCTGTGCGTCTGTGATTTCAAGGGACACTACACTTTTCCGGTATTGTTGTGGGCCCTTTTGGGGGTGAGAGGGGGGTGAAGTTTGCACTGAATCTATCAACCAGGATGTTGGCAATATCAGTAGGTTCAGTATATTTTGTGCTATTTTGCACTAGCTCAGAGCATATCTGCGAGTTGTCACTTAGATTCTTGGCATAGCTAAAGAAGGCTTTGCAGTTATCTTTCAAATCCTTGGCTATTTTTCTTTCGAAGTTAGCCTTGGGTGATTTTATGAGGGACCTTAGTTTCTTACTGATACTGATCAGGGATGTCTTTCCTTCTTCGGATTTGCTTTTTTTCTGAACTAGTTTCCTCCTTCTATTGTATAGCCTGTTTATGGCAGGGGTCCACCAGACTGGTTTCCTTCTCTTGGGGAGTGAGTCTTGGTTTTGCTAGGGATGGCACGATCCATGCATCCTTGTAGGTGCTCATAGAGTGCATTTGAAAAGGTTCCTGCATCTTGGACTCTGTTATCCTTTAGCGTGGGGGCTGTGAAACTTTCCACCTCTGTCTTAAGTAAGGTGACGTTTGCTATAGAAATGTTTTTCACTGTGGTTTCCTTGGTCGGAGGTGGTGGTGTGGTGTGGACATCCAGAGTGATTAGTTTATGGTCTGATCTAACCAGTGACTGGTTGACCTCTGGTGCATAACACCTGTCGCCCATGTTGGTGATGACCAGGTCCAATATGTTTTCACCTCTGGTAGGGGAGTTTACCAGCTGATCCAGGACATTTGAGTTGATAAATTCCAGGAAGCGCTGGACCTGGGAGTTTGTACTTGAGTAGTTTTCCCAGTTAACGGTAGGGTAATTGAAATTGTCCAATATCAGGGTGTTCAGTAGGACCTTCTTGTTTTCTAGTGTCTCCAGAAAGGCAGAGTGGTGGTCCTGGGTCATGGAGGGTGATCTGTAGCAGGCCACAATTTGCATTGTGGATTTGCCTGATGTCAGTTGCACATGGATGATCTCAGAAGTATCATGCTGCACCACTAACCTGGAGGTGTAGGTATCCTTGATGAATATGGATACACCCCCTCATTTTGTGTTTCAGTCCATGTTCTGTGGCTGAAATGTGTGGTATGAGTTGTAGCCTGGTAGTGCTGGGGTGCTCTGTGGAGCCTTGAAACAGGTTTCAGTTACTGCACAGATGTCGATGTTCTCCATACTGAGGAGTGCTTCGAGCAAGTGCATCTTGAGATTTAAACTCCTGGCTTTGAGTAGCATAACCCTAATTTTTTCCAGTATTTGAAAGCCTAGGGGTGACAGGTGCAAGCCATCTCTTGCGAAGCAACAAGGCTTGTTGAGCATGTCATCCCAGGTTGACAAACACTGGATCCCCTTTGAATGACACCAGAAGCTTAGCCAATTGTTGAAATTGATATTTTTTTCTTTATACTGCGGTATCATTCTTGGTGAGGGTAGGATGCTATTCAGGGTCAGGGTCATACCCACCTGGGCCACATGATCAGAGAGCTCTTCCATGTCTCTTTTCATGTAGTCCACGGAGGTATGTCTCAGGTCATTCACACCAACATGAACAATGATAGAGTCATATTTGTACTTGTTCTGGAGTGACCTGAGTGCTTGTGTTATGTGGCAGATTCTGGCTCCCGACAGGCAGCTAACAGTAACCTTCTCTTTGTCCAGCCTAGTGAGTGGGACGTCAGTGTGCCTGACTATAGAGTCACCTACTACTAGTGTGTTAGGTATGTTATTTCACCTTAAGGGCTGTGATTGTGCAGCGCACTGATTTTGTGTTTTATGTGTTGTCTGGTTTGTGACGGGAGGTGCAGGTTTTTTGGGTGTCTGCTTTGGAGGTCTCTGATGCTTTTGCAGGTTTTTATTTAGAGCCTCTACGTATGATTTTGTGTATTTATGTGCATTTTTTGCCACTGCTGGTTTAGTATGTCTATGTGAGGCTGGAGGTGTGGTGCAAGTGTTAACCTTCCCCTCATGACTGCCTGTTCCAGTCTTGGGTGGAGAGAGCTTAGCCTCCAATCTAGCTATATAATTGCATATCTCGCATATGTTAAGTAGAAGTGTTTTTTCCTGTGGTGGAGTGTTATAAGAGGTTTAGAGTAATTGAAGTAATGTGATATTTCTTATAAATAACTGAAATCTATACTATCTATACTATCTATGATAGTAAATCTATCACAGGAATCCTAAACTTAGGAATATCTTCCAAAATGTAATATTATATTGTAGAGAACGAATGTATCCTATCTGTTAATTAATATGAATGTGAAAGTCTCTTCTATGGAAATTGTATGTCAAAAGTCAGTCCTTAAAACTATGTTTTGTAAAAAATTGTTCTCTTGGAGCTTTTCTCCCCTGGCCTCCATTGAAAATGGACTTGTAATCCAGTTGGACTCTCCCAGTCAACAAATGTAAAGTAAATAAATAAATAAATAATTTGCATTTGTTCATGTTTTATTGTTGATCTTTCATAAATGCCCAAATATTTATACACTCTTTCTTGCTCAAGTTCTTTTATATCACATTCTTGTCCCAAACTGATGTTTTCCTGATGTTGCAGTTTTCCTGGTTTAAAGGTTGCTTTTGCACATTTATCAAGACCAAATGACATTCTTATATTATCTGAAAAAGTTTTGACAACTTGCAGTTGTGCTTTCAGTTCCTCATCTGATGACCTATACACTTTGATGTTTTCTAGCAGTCAAATTATAGCCATAGCCTAAACTGTTAAATAGACATCTTAATGGGTTAAGGGCAAGGCAGAATAGCAGCGGTGACAAAGTGTCACCCTGGAATATCCCCCTTTGAATTTTTATCCATGGGATAATAATTTATCCTTTATCATGGCTTAATTGCAAAGTGGTCTGCCACTGTTTCATGGTCATTGTAATGTAGTAGATCAGTGTAGGGTGTATCTTATACATTATTAAACAGTCTTTTATCCATGAATGTGGGATACCATCAAATGCTTTTTTGTAGTCAATCCATGTCATACTTAGATTCTTCCCCTTTTTACAGTTCTCCATTATGACTTTATTTAACAACAAATGATCATTTGATCCATGTGACTTTCTTTTATTGCCCTTTTGTTCTACTGCCATAATTGAGTTTTCTTCTAAATGACTAAAAACTCTGTCAGCATCAATTCCCATGTATAGTTTATATGTCGTCGGAAGCCAAGTTATTGGTCTATAATTTTTAGGGTAGCTTCTAGGTTCACTTTTAAGTAGGAGCATTCCCCCTATGATGAAAGCTAGGTGATAGGGAAAGGACCAGATTTCAGATCTGACAGAATGGCCTATCCTCCACTTATAGTTCTCTTCTCCCTGCAGCAGCTCTCTAGAACTCCACTGCATTTGTCTGCCATTGAAGTATGCTTCCTTGCCCTAAATTCCCCTGTACTTTTATAGTAGCAGCATGAGCTCAGTAGGCCTAAACTTGTTGGATGCAATATCTAGTGAAGAAGTCAACCAGGTTGACTGCCACCACCCCCCACCCCCACCCCCCCCCACCCAGGCTGAGAGAGCTGACAAGACTTATTCAGTCTCATCCCCCTACATAAGTCATCCAGCTCATAAGATGCTAATTGACCTCCTATCATCTCAGTCAATCCCAGAGCTTCATTCCTTTATGCCACAGAGCTGGGTCTCAATTTAATGTTTACTGATGTAAAATAAGTGTAAAATATAATGTTCCTTAGTTGGTTTAGTGATAATTTGTGTCACAGTGTCTTCCTTCAAATATCAAGTAAATGTATCTCTATATTTAGATGTTAAATGAGTTGTGTCCCATTTAGTCAATGGAAGATTAAGAGCACCAAAAAATTATTTGTTGATAAATATTATACTACAGCTTATCTAATATTTCAGCTGAACTTTTTTTTATTTATGTATTTAATTACACTCTGTTGACTAGTCCCTGGACCCCTTTCAGCCATGACGGAGGTGAAAAAAGTACTAGCTGAGGATTCAAATACAATATTTCAAAGATTACACAAGTACACAAAATTCAGCTATGCAGCTTTTGCATAGGCTAAACTCATCTGCTGACAATAATTTAAAACTATTTAAAGTGCCAAGGATTCATGTATATGCAGCAGTATCTGTACAGAATTTTTCTCTAGGAGAAAAAATACAGTTAGGAGATAAAAGAGAAATATAGCCTGAGAGAAAAGAGAGTAGAAAGTTATGAAAGAAGAAGATGGAGCAGAGGAAGAATTACTGAAGTTAGAAGATGACTAGAGGAGAGGGTAGTCATTTATTGATTAGAGAAGAGGAATTAGTGTTCTACTGCTTCAGAATGAAGAGCCATAAATTAAATTTGCATATTTATAAGTGTGAGAAGTTCCTTTATCATTTGATAAGAAGTCTTTAGGAGTTTTGTCTTATGTGTGAGTATAGGAACACAATGGAGGAATGGAGCTGGGGTCAGAAATTATCCTATGTCTATAAAACAGGTACACTTGTATGTGATTTTTAGATGTACAGTTAGTTCTTTCCTGAACTGTCACTACACAGTAAATTGCCAGAGATGTGTCGGAAATTATTCTGTTCATACAGATAATTTTACTGAAGGACTTTTCACCTGTGGCAAGACTCTAAAGGGGAGAGACTATAATTAGAATGGTGTGATCCTGGCTTCTGAGACAGTAGGAAAGGAATGTATTTTGGATTTATTTCTTAAGGATAGGCAGAAAGAATTGTTTAGTACTTTAAAAGTAAGGGCAGATAGAAGGCCTGCTTCTTATTATCGAATTGACAGTTTACCGAGCTGCAGTTAAATGAACTTACACAACCGAAAACTCACTTGTATGAAAACACAGTAGTACGAATTTCACATACCATAAACCATGAGCAATGAAAACATAAACTAAAAAAAACACACATTGTACAACGTGCCCCACACGCCCTGCAAATTATATATACCAACTCCAAGATCGCACTACAGTGGCAACAAGGGTAGATTTCCCTACCCTTACTGTAAGATGCGATCTCCATTTCAAAGCTACAAATGGTACAAAAACCAATGTACCATATCCTACATATCGGCGACACTCCCATTATATCCATCATGCCTCAAGACTCGGACGGTATACCACAAGTCACATAAAGGCTATGCACCTTTACATCTCGGACTTCCAGCAACACAGTACTCTACTCAATAAAATGTAACTCGGAGTACTGTGTTTTCGTACAAGTGGGTTTTCGGTTATGTAAGTTTGCTTAACCGTGGTTCGATGACCTGTCAATTTGATAATAAGAAGTAGGTACCCTTACTTGATACAGTTATCAAACTAAGTTCTTTTAGTGATTTATATGAATATTTTTTTCATTCTGATGCAGTAATATGTATTGAATAATTTCTGAATGATTAACTGTGATTCATTGCATTGATGTAATTTTAGTTAACTCAGGACTATATTGCACCATACATAATACCACTGAAATACATTTATACTTGAAGCTGTTGGCATATACCACAAACACACTTACTAGAAATAAGGCATTCAGTCATGCAAACACTGGATTTGGATTCATGGCAGTTGCACACTTCTCGTTTGCAGCACCATTAATAAGTATTTATACTCTAGCTTTCCTTCTTTTTAATGAGTTACATAGTGTCAATTACTGCAACACTGTATCACTCAAGAACAGCCAACAGAACTTACAGTTAGCTGTTTTACATTCATAGAGAAATTCATAGTTAGAGAAGTATAGTTTAAGACAGAGAGCAAGTTATTCAAACACTGATGTGAAACTCTGCAACAATCAACTATTCCATCCTTTGGCTTTTGCAAAGAAGAAAATGTATTTGTTTCAAAGTTGCACAAATGGATGCAATGCTTTCAAAACGATGTGACTGTAAATGTAATTTGACACACTACCCTTAAAGCTAACATTTTAAACATCCATCCATAACCCCTAAGCTCAGGAAACCAGAGCAGGAAATGACAGAAAGAGCTGCCATGTATAAGACAGGTTGAAAATGGTAGCTAAGAATTATAGTACTACAGATACTAATAAATCAAATCCCAAATGAATACAAACCTGTACACTTACTGAACAAAGAAGTATGTCTCAGAGAGTATGATAATACAATCAAAGCTTTGTTAGAGTTTGACAGAAAGCTAGACATGCCTGAACGGCAAGCCAGGTGTGTTGGACATACTCCTAACTCTAATATAAATGTAGTGGCAAGTGTTCAGGAAACCAGGCCTAACAGAAAGTGTATCCAACATCCAAAGCAAGAAAAACACAAACTGACAGTAAACAAGTGGTCTGTAC
>NC_056731.1:1719224799-1719482299 GCF_019279795.1 Protopterus annectens | reverse complement strand
TCTGATATTTAATGGGGGGCAATTCAATAAGCCTTTCATGGAGCGATTCTCATTGTAGGAATAGTGCCACTGCCCAAACACAAAGTCAGGAGGCTGAGCAATCCAGGAAACAAGGCTGGGGACATGCACGATCCTCCCAGCACTGTCCAGACATGGAGGTAAAAGCATAATGCAAATCACCTCATTTGCTGGTGAAAAACATGCAAATGAATTGAATTTGTGATCCAGGAAGAAGACAGGCATCTGTGTAGGAGCCTTGTCTGCAGGAGAAATGCATGCTGTTACTAACCATGTACCAGAATGTAAAAATAAAAAAAGGGGCCATGACAACTCAAATAAAACCATGTTTTAGGTGCAGTAGGCATGCCAATAGCCAAAACTATGGCCATTGGTATTTAAAACCAATGCAATTAATGAAAAATCAAAGTTGTTTTTTTTTAACACATATGACATGTTTAAGCGGTGTGCAGCAACGCGCAAATATTATAGAGCGTAATATAAAAATTAAAATAGCAAAATATGAGATATAAAGCTATATTGAATTCCCCATTATACTGGCTAATAGGTAGAGTCATACAATGGCAGGTTATAGTGGTTGCTAAGTACATAGGCTCTGGTATAGTGCAGTAACTAGGGTATACACAATCAGGTGTATGTAAATTAGCTAAGTTTACTGAATAGCAAAATCGGCCACCGTGTCCGCAGGTACCTAACCGTGTAAGGGCTACAATGTGGTAGTGTAGGCAGAAGAGGCAGCTGACATGAAAAAGGGGTGTGTCATGGTTTGTGTAAGCACAATGGAGCTCAGCGGCTCAGTTTGTGCTCAGCTAAGCACAGCTAAGGAGGGGGGTGTGTCTGAAGCTGCTTAGCTGTGCTTAGCTGGTTAAAGAAATGCTGAGTGTGCTCATGTACAGAGGAGGGCCCTTTCTGCTCAGCAGTGTTTACACTAGCTCCACTCAGCAGTGCTTACACTAGCTCCATGGGTTGGTGCAGAGTGTCGCGGGGCATAGAAGTGGAGGAAATTGAAAAAAAAAAAAAGATAAAAGGATATCACTGAGAAAAGGCAATCAGCTATAAATTACTAATAAGCCCTCTGCCACTCACAGTGGCCCATTCAAACCCCTCAATAAAGTAGCTGGCAGATGAAATGTATCATAATCAGCCAATCACACAGGCTGTATCTGCAGCACACCAGTATAAAGTATGCAGATACCCTTCAATTTGATTTTTCCCACATACTCTGCACCATTGGAGTACACACTTTGGAATTTTAACTGAAAAATGATAGGGGCTTCTGCTGCTTTGCTACATCTCTACATGCTACAGGCTGAGGGCAGTGATGATGATGATGCTGACAACCAGCTCAGACTGAGGAGGAGAAGAGTGTTCTGACCCAGGGTAACCTTTCAGGAGCTACATGAGCTGGAGAGAGGAGAGCGCTATAGGGTGGACAGGGATATACTACAGCAACTCACCGAGCTCTGTTATCCTCACCTCAGACTCAGAGCCAACAGAGGGGAACCCATCCCAGTGGAAACGAAGGTATGTGTAGCCTTAAGGATACTAGCTACTGGTTCTTTTCAAAGACCTACTGGGGACATCATGGGGATCTCACAGGCATCCGCATCCAGGGTACTCCAACAGTTCCTGGATATCATACTAACACATGCCAGGGAGCACATATATTTCCCCAACACCCCTGAGGAGAGGACCACCAATATGCATCTCTTTCACCATGTAGCACACTACCCAGAGGTACAGGATGCCATAGACTACACTCTTGCACATCAAAGCACTGCCTGGTGAGGAGGTTAGAGTCTATGTCAACAGAAAGGGTTATCACTCCATCAACTGCCAGGTTGTGTGCAATGCCCAGGGCATTATCATCAATATGTGTGCTGACAGCCCTGGCAGTTATCACAACTCCAACATCTGGCATGCCTCACAAATGTACCAGGCATTTGCCAAGGGGGACATCCCATACGGCCATCTAGTTGGGGATGCTGGTTACGCACTGGAACCATGGATGATGACATCCATCAGAAATGCACACACACCCACTGAAGGACGCCATAAGGCACACTCACAAACTGGGAACATCATAGAGCATGTGTTTAGGCTGCTCAAGTCATGGTTCCGCTCCTTGACACATCTGGTGGAGCCCTGCAGTACTCTCCAGCCACATCTGCACACATGTTCATAGTATCTGCCATGCTACACAATATGATCCTGCTAAAACAGCTGCAGCAGGAACATCACAAGAAAGGAGGACACAGCTCTCCACCATTGCCAAGGTCTCCACAAGCACAGGGGGACTCGGAGGAGGAACCCCCTCAACCTGTCCCTGTAGGCAGATATAGGCATGCCCAGTACACCCTGTGCTTGGCAAAGAGCCAATGTATAGCACATACACTGACATCCTAAGGGCCCAGGGACTGACATCTCACTCCAACTCACATACACACAGTAAAATGGATGCCAACCACATCACACTACCTATACCTTACCATATATAGGCCATGTACTGCCTACAACCGACAGAGTCAGCCCTGAAGCACTGTACTCTCAACTGCTGCTGGCACAAGGTAAATCAGTCTTATTTACAATAAATGAATGGGGTAGTAGACTATGGTAGCATATGTATGGTAGTGCTGCATGCATGCCTGGGAATGGAGTGGGTTACCAGGATAGCAGCAGACAATGGACTGCTATGTGGGACAACAGAAACTCTCACCCAAATACTGTCTGACTCACAATATGCAGTAGGGCCTAAGCCATCAAACTCCACTGCACTTGGTGCCAAGGTCCTGGCCTCATGCTGAATGCAGACTACAGTGTAACCATGCTATACAGTAAGGAAATGACCCTAGTATTCCCCACATCAGCACCAACCCCATAAACACGCAGACTGTGAAGACTGGCCTGGATACTTAGGATGCCAGCAATGTTGCATTCAGGCAGCAAGTAGTGGCAGTGGTCATAAAAAGCTTATATGTGGTTCATCACATAGGTTAAGGGACCACATCAAGACAAATTGTGGACATTACCTCTGAATAGTCCTCAGTCAGTACAACAATACATTAGTAGCATGGCTGGTCTGCTATGCACCTATGCAGACATCTGCAGAAACTGTAAAGGCTATGTTAACACCCACAAAGGTCAGCAATGCCCACAGCACCAGACACCTGTGGACAACCTGACAGGTAACCAGTGGGGCAGTACTGATGTCTGTGGCATGCCTAGATGCCAATATTGTGCTCATATCTTCAACAGCTGCTCCATATATGAAAGTATAACTCTGTGCGCATTACCATCACGAGAGGCCTGCATCACATATGAGATAGCAAAAAACACATGCTGGAGAGTCAGGTTTGGCTTCCAGAGGCTGCCCTGTGTCAGGACTACACTCCCCAAACATGTCAAACACAGTACCATGTATACCCTCATCAACTGCATCAAGGTTGAGTGGATGGGAAAAACAACATCTGTCCCTGGGGTTCAACCTGAGTCCAGCAATGCCAGGGGCAACAGGTGCTGATTGATGATTTTGTTATGGATAAAGAATGGCTAGGCTTGTAAGGGATCCAGGGCCAGTACTCTATCTTTTTTTTTCTCTTTTTTTTTCATGGTTTCCAGTACTCTAGTAACCTCCTCTGTATCTCTGAACCTGTGATCCTATGGACCACCCAGGTGACATGTATGAAGGCTAGCTGGCTGTGTCAAGGGGTATGCATGCAAGGTTACACTGTCTGCCCCCATTGTCCCTCTCACACTGTTGCATGCATACGCACCTAGGTAAACATGCACATATACAGCTGTACCTTGCCGATGAAAAAGTCTCTGTGTTTCCACTCCACCATACTCAGCTTTGGTAATGGCATCAGCTCCCCAGGATGTACAACAGCAGATAAGTGGAACAGAAACAGAATAAGGTCTGTGAAACAACAGTCCATCAGCAGTACTAACAGCAATAAAACATCATGGCACAAAGGTACATACACTTCAATGTGTACCCATGACAACTGCCAGCAGATAGCACCTTACATTAACAGTATAACAGTAATACACTACACACTGACATTACCTGTACTACATTCACCGTGTGCATCAGACACATATTATCATGTCCCTGCATCAATATTATGGATAACAGTGATGTGGCACAGGTATCATCATATGCACAGGGTGTGGTGTGGGGTTAGCAAAGGCCTAGGCTGGGCCATACAGTTGACATCATGTGTGTGTGTCTGGAAGGGTGGTGTTCATCTGGGACATGGAGAGGAGCTGTGTGTGTGCCTGGTAATGACCTAAATTTGATAGTGATGTATAAGTGTGTGTATGCACATAGTCAAGCCATGTGCTAGCCCTACACAGAGGTATGTTGGACAGCCATGGACCGTACATGGCAGGATGTACAGTTCATCATCTCTGGCCACGGACACAGAAACTGGTCCTGCCAGAAGTGTCATTACCACCACCATGCTCAAGGCCAGATGTGGTATGACTTCCTGATGGTGACCGCTGTCTGGTGGGTCCGTGTCTCTCATGGGACCAGCCAGGACTATGTGGTCATGCCTGCTGCGTTGTGGTGTGGATAGCACCATCCCTTCAGTAGTGCTGGTGGTACTGCCACTACGGGAGTTTGAATGTGGATGGCTATGTGGGATCTCAGCTGATGTTGCTGCTGATCTACGTTGACGTGGCCAATGCCCTACTCCCACCACATGTTCAAGCACAGACATTGCACGGTTAAGGACTGACAATGTCTCACCCCACCATCTATCCATGACATCAGCAAAATTACGTACGACATCACCAATGCTGTGGAGAGTGTCACACAGGCCAGAAAGTGTTGCATCCATGACCCTGAGCATCCATCTGGAGTACGGTCTAAGGTTTGGAGTAAGCACTCATTGGTTCTTTTGAGCTTTTTTAAGTTGTTTCAGGTTGTACCTTCTAGTATTTAAGCCTTAACTTTGAGAGGATTTTTGTATACACACACTGAGCTGAGTGGAGGCATACCTCTCAAGTGTACCTCATTACGAGGAACGTACCTCATTTGGTGTCTTAAAATGTTCATGTTCCTCAAAGTTCCTCAAAGTTCCACATTTAAAGAGTCTGTCACACATTCAGTGTTAGGAATTTTATTAAGTGGTAAATAGAAATTAATCATATTAATTCATTAAAGAATCTTCTTTATAAGTAAAACCAGAATTTTTTAACCATCCTATGACCTTCCTAGTTGAAGTATGTTAGTAAGCCATTAGTATGTGTTCCACATTTTGCCCATTTGTTCCACATTATGAAGGTGAGTGTTCTTCATTTTGGAGATGGAAGGTTAAGAGCTATGAGTGGAGGAGGGGCACTGACCACAACTCTGATCTCTGATATATAACAAGTATCCTGTTTTTTTTTTTGTTTTTTTTTTTTGCTTATTTTTACTAGATATTGCTTATACTAGCCATTTTAGCACTTTTTATTGTCTGCTGCATACTTTTTACTGTATTTTATTGCTATAAACTAATCTGCACAGTTGTACTAAAATCGTCTGCCTTACAGGGCCTGTTAAATCACATTTGTTACTGTCACACTATTTGCAAAGTGTTTTTAGCTAGTTTCACTATGTGAAAGGTATTAACTGGAAATTTTCTCCATTTGTTAAGCAGCTGTTTGTTTGTTCTGATTTCCTGCCAAGGAGTGTATCATATAACTGATTTGTTTGCAGTTAAAAGCATTCTCTAGAGTCTCCTTGCTCCTTTATCTGTTTAAAATGTTCATTTAGTGGCTCACTGCTGTTTTTCTGCTGTGATAAACATTTCCATAGAGTTTTCTGCCTAAAATAGTTTAGCTAGTAGCTGCAGCATAGCTTCTTATCCTCCCTCTCTGTTTGTGTCTTGTTCTTATACTTGGTGGCTTTGCAGTTGCCCGCCCCCTACTGTAAATTTGATCTGGGACACTCCTCCCAGTCTAGTGTCATTAGCTCATTTTACCTAATACAGAGAGAATGTTTCAAAAGGCCAACCCCCTTAGTTTCTTAACCTTGAATTATCTTCTGTTCCTCCTTTCTCCCTTTCCACTAAAAATAAATAAATAAATACAAATGTATTCATCTGCTTGCTGCTTTTACAATATTTGTGTTTCCTCCTCCTTCTCTATTACTTCATCTTGTTTTTTCTGCTCCTTGTTCTCTAAAGTGTTCAATTGCGTCTTCTCTGCTGCATTTATTACTGCTATTTTTTATCCTTTTTAAATTTTAAGTGTTATTCAAAGCCTCATCGTTTTGGTTTAAGCACTTGAGCTTTAGGCCTACCCCTTAGCTCTCCCTGGCCTCTCTTCCTCAGATTCTGACAAATATGAATGGACAGTTTCATACATTTTTTCCTGCCAGTCTGGTATGAGCATCCTGAGACAGTGTAGCAACTGCCTCATGTACACAGACAACCATCTACTACTACCACCTACGAACACAGTTTGTGAGAGATGCAATTACATAAAGAAGCTAGAGTCTATGCTCTCTCCCTCACAAGCCAGTACATCTGACACCGAGAAGGTTATCAACACAATCACTACACCTCAAACACCACCCACAATTATACAACACACACTCACATATGCAGAGGTCCTAAACAAAAATCAAACCCAAACAAAGAAGACCTCTAAGGCAAAAACCTCTGAGACAAATACACACGCGATCTTCACAGCCCTCCACACCACATACCATGCATAGTCCACACACCAGTGTAGGTCTAACCATAAACCCAACATATTAGTCATACGAGACTCCATTGTGAGACACAGAGATGTGCCTCTCACCAGGCTGGATAAGGAGAAAGTCACAGTTAGTTGTTTTTCCGGTGCCAGAATCCACCATATCACACACACACTCAAGTCTCTGAACAAAAGGTACTGTTATGACTCTGTCATAATCCATGCTGGCATGAACGACTTGAGCCATACCGCACTGGACTATATAAAGAGAGACATGATTGAGCTTGCTGAATATGTGTCCCAGACAGGTATGTCCCTAGCCTTAAGCAGCATTCTACCGTCACCCAGAATGATGCCTCAATACGAACAAAAAATTATTGATTTTAACAATTGGCTTAGTTTCTGGTGTTATTCCAGGTGGCTCCAGTACCTGACAGCCTGGGAAGATATGATTGACAGACAACAATGCTTTGCTAGAGATGGCCTGCATCTGTCTAACTTGGGCTTTAGGCTTCTGGTAATGGCCCTTGGAGTCTAAAGATGAAACTGCACTCATTGCAAGCATTCTTAACCCTGGAAGATGCTGACATTTGTGCAGTCACAGAAACATAGTTCAAAGCTGCAGAGACCAGCCCAGCCTTACCTGGTTACTCATCCTATCACACATTCAGACTCCAAACTGTGGGCAGCAAAGCCAAAGGAGATGGAGTTTCAATATATATTAAAGACACGCACACCTCCAGTCTTGTCAAACAGTATGATACACAGGAAACATTCCAGGTGCAGTTAACCATTGACAAGACCCCTATTCAAATTATAGCTAGCTGCATTTTCCCAAATTTGACTCAAGATGCCCACTCCACCTATCTGGACTTTTTCAAATCTATCAAGATTCAACCCTTTACCCTGATCCTGGGTGACTTTAATTACCCAACCATAGACTGGAAAAACTACTCATGCCAGAACACAAATGCCCAGAGATTCCTCGATTTTATCAATGCAAATGCCTTGGAACAGGTAGTTGATACCACCACAAGAGGTGATAATATCTTGGACTTGGTATTAGCCAACATGAGTAACCACTGCAGCACCCCTACAGTGTCATCCTCCCTGGTAAGCTACAACCATAAAGCAGTCACTTTCAAAAGTCATCATCTCCCGTGACCCCCCTCTAGCTAGGGACAAACAAAAAAACTTCTCTAGAGCTGATCACATCCTCCTGAGAGATGTTATAAACAGCTTCACAAACCCCTCCTCCACTGTAGGAAAAGGCACCAATGTCCAAATCTACACCAAAGTAGTATATGAACATTTATATAGATGTATTGAATCAGGAATACCCGACGGGACAAAATCATCCTATGCAAACAAGAGTAAATCTGTCTGGTGAATATCTGCAATAAATAGACTATATAACAAAAGGAAAAAATTACTGCCCAGGGCCAAAAAGGAGCAGATGCCCAACTGGAAGCAATCTCTCCTTAGCCTAAACAACCAAATAAGAGCACTAGTGAAATCCTCTAAACCCAACTTTGAGTCCAAATTGTCCACATCTACTAGAGACAATCATAAGGCCTTCTTCACATATGTCTGAACTCTCAAAGGAAGCACCCAGATCTGTTCAGAACTGGTGGTCCAGGACACCACATACACAAATGTTGTAGATATAGCCAATCTACTGGCTGACAGATCCAAGTGAAAATGTCTTCCCTGTGTCCCCCCATCAGTAAATCAGGACATCCCCAGTACCTGTCCCCCATCCCTTATCATTAGGGAACAGGTCATCACTGCCCTCTCAAAGTAAAAAAATACGGCCTCCATGGGACCTGGTAACATCCCTGGCTGCATCCTACATAAACTCAGGCATGAACTTGCAGCAGCATTAGGTACCCTATTCAACCAAAGCCTGAGTACCAGCTTTGTCCCAGCCAAGTGGAGGACAGACAGTGTCATCCCTTTACACAAAGGTAGAGCATCCACCGATCCGAGAAATTATAGACCTATCAGCCTAATTAGCCTGATCTGCAAGGCCATGGAATGGATTATCATGGATCATATTAAAAGGAACATTGGCAACCTCCAAACACTCAACCCCACACAGTTTGGCTTTGTCAAGGGGAAGTCATATCTGTTAAATCTGGTTGACTTCTTTGAGACCATCACCAAAGCCATGGATGAGGGGAAGATAGTGCACACTGCCTACCTTGACCTGGCCAAAGCCTTCAACACTATTCCCCACTCAAGCATAGTAGACAAACTCTCTCAACTAGGCATCAATCCATATGTTACCAGATGGGTACCAAACTGGCTCACTGATAGAACCCACCTAATCAAAATAGGGGAAGCCACCTCAAGCAGTGAACCCATAACAAGCAGCATACCCCAGGGATCTGTCTTTGGGCCTCTGTTATTCAGGATATACTTCTCTGAGGTGCAGCAAAAAACAGTGGACTATGGCTGACCAAGTTTACAGATGACAGCAAACTGGGCACAGTCATTAATTCCCCAAGTGATATGGATGTCCTCCAAGAGGGTCTCACCCAAACAAATGAATGGTGCCAGAAACATGGCCTCAGTAAGGTGGTTCACACAGCCGATCTAGATCCCGCCATGGCTTTCAACACCATCCCCCACTCTGGAATTATAGATAAACTCACTAAACTAGGTATAAATCCCTGTGTCACAAGATGGGTTGCCAACTGGCTCACTGACAGAACCCACACTGTGAAAGTAGCAGATTCCAAATCCAACTTCAGACCAGTGACACATGGCGTACCACAGGGTTCAGTCCTAGGTCCACTCCTGTTTGGTATCTACTTCTCTGAAGTACAGACTAACCCAGAAGGTCTTTGGCTAACGAAGTTCACAGATGACTGTGACAGACTGATGGCAATTAATTGACTATGCTCCTGTGCATACAAATGTGATCAGTCCGCTATCAATGTTACTTGGTCAAGGAACATTTCTCTGTATTTTTGTATAAATAACACCCAAGAAATTAATCACACTTCATGAGTACAATGCAATAGTCAATGCATGTGCCACAGGAGCACTATCACCATGACATTGCCAGAACAAATGTTATACTGCCATGAAATCAAAACATACATTCATACGTGTTTGTGCAACATGTCAAGACGTAATACTGACATGATGTGATGGTTGTTGTGTGCTGTCAGCACTTTCACATATGTTTCCCTATGTTAGAATTGAACCTTAAGCTGTACAACTCCTCCAACTAACAACATAGCTATGAATAACATTCTCCACAGTGGAACTGTCAACACAGCTGTGGAAGTTCACCTATGTGGACTCATTATATCAGATGTACTTTATCTGGTCATACTTCTAATGATATGATGTATGTTGGAGGCCTCTGCCACTCTCCTTAGAGCTGAGAAGTATGTCATTCATGCAGAACAGTTAAGGACACAAGCACTTACATTCACTCAAATCTGGTTTTGAACACTTGACTAATTGTTCAGAAATTGAACACAATAATGGGTTCAATGAAAGTGCCACGGCACAAGTGCATCTTCAACTGTGATATTTTTGTCTATGTGAAAGCATTACATCATATCAATGAATCAAGGAATAAATGCCCCTATAATTCTTTTGAAATAATCTTGTATGTCAGACAAAACTGTTTAATGCTGGCTATACCTAAACATACCTGTGACACACTGCTGTTGTCACTGTGATGGTACAAAAAATGCATCATCATTCTCTTTGGGGAGAGTGACATCCCCACATATTATCATATTAATAATAATGTCCTAAGTACACAATCAGTAGTGAGGGATTTGGGCACCTAGGTTGATAGCAACCTGACTTTTGACCATGATGTTGCTTCTGTTGTACAGAAAGCTTTCTACATGGCACACCTCATAACTAAGAGTATCTCATCCAGGGCCAAAGAAGTCATAACATCCCTGTATTCTTCCCTTGTAAGGCCAATTATTGAGTACAATGCCCCCTTCAGGATGTACCTCACAGAGCACATGCAGCAGCTGGAAAGACCACAGAGGTTCCTCACCAGGAGAATCCATGGCCTCAAACATCTGCCCTACACAGCCAAGCTAAAAGCCCTGTCCCTCTACTCAGTTGCATACAGACTCTTCAGGGGTGACCTCTGTTTGACATATAAAGCAATCTCAGACCCTGCCTTGATGGGACTGCTGCATATCAGCAAGTCACGCTCCACTTGAGCAACCCATATGCATGACCTCAACTTGGTCTGTGATATCAATAAGACTTGTTAACGGGACAGATTTGTGTCTCTGGCTATGGCTAGTGTCTACAGCTACAGATGCCATAGTCACCACACTACCCTGTTCAATGCCACCACCCTCCAGCTGTCTAATATCTATGGATGCTGGGGCTGGGTATGTGTGGGCATACTGACTGTGTGTGGGGACATTGGTGTGGAAGTGGGATGTCAATGAATGGTATATATTCAGCCCCCAACAACCCCATCTGTAGCTCACTATGGCCACCATCATCATCAGAGTCTGATGAGACACTGACATCAGGTTGTGAGGGGGAGAGACCCCAATCCCCATGTTCACCTGTGAGGGGAAGACAACATAGGTAAATTACTTCCTGCACTATAATGTTCGCTGATCCACACACACACACACACACACACACACACACACACACACACACACACACACACACTCACATACACATACAGGTGGGGTGCGACAAAGGCATTATACAGACCGCACTTTCTGACTGATGCCATGCACGACACACAATCAGACCACAACAGACACAATCTGGACAGGTCCTCAACAACATGCAGTGCAGCTACATCCAGTTAATGTTGCTACTACTATACACCTGTGAGATACTTGAGAAGTGGGGGTATGTGATGGACCTTCACCTAACACACAGTGCACCTGTGTACACACTACTCATGTACCGTTGTATAGCACAGTGGCTACACCTACACAAAAGTACATGCCACTATGTTACAGCTCCTGCAAATAGGCTCCTGTGATGAACAGTTTGATGCACTGCAGTGAACCCCACCACAAGTGAACATGCTCATATTGCAATATGGCTAAGCTTAACAGTTGTGTGCATGGAGAACGGTCTGCCCTTAACATGCCTAAGGTATAGGTGAGCCACAACATGACAGTTCCACACTCACCAGCTTCAGGTTGATGTTCCCCAGCCACACCAGAGGTACCTATGGGGTTGTGGGGGAGAGTTATTGTCAGACATGTGGCAGTGGTACAGGATAATATGTGCATTTATGAACATGTACACTACAAGCTGTGATACTATCCAAATTGCTGCCATTCACAATATGTGTGCACATGTGTGCATTACAAATCCCCATCCACAAATGCAGACTGATCTGACATATGCATAGAGGCATGCAAAGGCTGCCACTATGAATACTAAAGTATTAACGTGATGCCCACTGGGGCCTTACCTGGATGCTCCTCAGCTGTGGAATCTGTGCCAACCAGCTCCATGACATATGTAGTAATGGTTTCCTGGGAGGCGGTGGCTGAACCAATGTTTGCAAGGAACTCCTCAGTGGCTGAGAGTGGTGCTTGAGTAGCAGGCCCTCCACCTGTGCCAGCATGGTCCCTGGTCACAGCTGGGGCCCTTTGCTGTGCATTGTGTATGAGGTCTGTGGCACAGTGTCGGAACTGTTTGTAGCTCCTGTCCTGGTAGCCCACATTGTTGACTGTTGCTATCAGTTCTGTCCACAGGGCAGTGCATTGTTGCAAGTTTTGTCGGCTCCTTCCCAACAGAACCTGGTGATGGAGTCTGAGGGCATCAATGATTGCAGCAGTCTCCATTTCTGAGAATGCCCCGGGTTCTGTCTTCAGTACATCCCACCTGAAAGACATGAACAGGGGAGCACATCACAGGACCGCATAGATTGGCCACCATTATGTACAGACCCTACACATCCACTTTTGCCAGCACTATCCACTGCTAACACCCCCATCATACCCCTACCATCTATCAGCACAGTATGTGTGTGGGTATCGGCAACACACTGGCATTACACCATGCATTGGCCCCCGATCCTGAAGTTTCTTGTTCCCCCAATGAGGACCATTAATGTGCATAATTCTGTGTTCCTCATTTACATCACACAGCACATGCAGCAGCTAGTGACATCACAGAGGTTCTACATCAGGGAATGGCAGGCAATCAAACATTTACCATACAGCTATAGGCTATAAGGCCAACCCTCTAACCAGTTTCATACATACTCCTCAGGAGTGACCTCACTCTGGCATGCCAGGCATTCACATACTCCACATTGCTGGGACTGCTGCACAAGTGCAAATCATGCTGCACTCTGTTAACACACACACACACACACACACACACACACACACACACACACACACACACACACACACACAAAAAAAAATCTCCACATGGTGAGTGACCTGAACTGGCATTGTTGGCAGCTCGGATGTGTGTTCCACACAATCACCCTGTGGTGGAATGGGCACGCTGTCCACATCAGGCAGGGTAGCTACCTACACCTTTGCAGGCATAACCTGGTCAACTGGATGGTCAACAGCACATACACCCTTGGGATACCACCTGGGTCCCTGTTGGACAGGGACATCAGCTGCTGCCTTGCATACACATGGGCTAATATGTAGCCTGGGCATATGCCTGCTCAGGGCCCATAGCCTAGTAACCTTGTATGGTACCAGGAATAACAGAAATGGCCTGACTGCTGTGATAGACTGTGTTGTTATGTGTCCACACACATTGCTGCCATCGATTTCTGAGTGTTCCCTATGGGCAGTGTTACACTATGTCATGCAGCCTACATCCCACAAATAGGTAAGTGCTACTACAGGTGCATGTGGGCATTCCTGGAACATCTGAGCTACACAATAATGGAGATCAGTGCATATGTGTTGTAGGGTGACCTCCTCATAAGTGTCTGACAACTGCAGTACCCAGATGTTTGTGGAATGTGTACATGTGCGTGATAGATGTAGACCCCCTGCCAGACAAATGTGTATTTCTGGACACCAATTGGACAATACGTGATGGTTGTCCACAGAGTTTGTGGAATGTGTCTGTGACAGGCCAGACCCTGGGGACACAGTAATGGTACATGAATATCTGGTACTGTATCCATTCACTTACATTGTATGCTCAGTATGTATGCACTGCTGCTGAGCCAGAGCCAGCATCCCCCCACTACTAGTACCTATAACCTGCTATCCTACTGCAGGTGCTCACCAGATATGCTAGCCATAGGTGTCAGGCAATCAGATACAGGTGTGGAGTACATACTGACCTAGCCAGAATATGTCAGGAATGGTCAGGGAGACCTGGACACTATGTGAAATAATCCTGTATGACATTGACAGACTGAGAAGGGCTCAATGATGGTACATGATGTGATATGTCAGCTGTATCCACCAGTACATACTGTCAGTGTGATGCCCCTGCACTGGCCCAGTAATCAAGGAGCCTCAATCCTCACCACTACCACTAGTGGGGAACATACACAATGGGAGGATGACAAGTACACACACAGTAAAGTACAATTACCCTTCAGAGCATACAGAGATCACAGTCAGTCTGTGGCTGGTTTCTCCCTCTCTCCCTCCAGATCCTCAATAAGACTCCCCACTGGCATAGCTATATGGTTAACATCTCAGCAGAGTGGTTAAGCCAAAACATCCATCACCCTCTCTGTCCAGCCAGTGCTTCATATCCCTGCCCAAGTAGCTGATGCACACACTTTGAGATTTGATTTATGAATCGCACACACACACACACACACACACACACACACACACACACACACACACACACACACACACACACACACACACAGCCACACACAAACACTCCTGGGAAAAGCTGGCACAGGTTTACTAGCTATGGTCCCTAATGCCTAGACTTAAAGTTAGTTCTGACTACCACAATCCAGCTCTTTATTAGCTACTGTAAAGCCCTTACCAAAGAGTGATGAATCCTACTGTGTGATGTGCCTATTAGCCAAATAGTAAGTGAGATCAAGACCAAGACTATTGGAGTGGGCTATACAGCATCACCAAATACATATGCAAGTACTCTAACAGCTTACTTAATTCTATACAGACCAGACACCATTACAATGTTTAACTATATTTAATAATAACTAATAAAGGGACAAGACAATACTCAATCTATACTGTAACTACAGAGTTCAGACTCATAGGGATTAATTTAAGACAGCATTGCAGGGCAGTCTGAAATAAGTACAGCAAACATCTAAAGTAATAGGTTCATAGGATGATACTAGGGTATTGGCCTGGAAGCCCTTATAAGCCTAGCCAAGAATTTTTCCCATGTTCCTTCAAAGTCAGCACATGTTTCCCCTGTCTAGTAGGGACAAAGGTGGGATCCCAGGGGTGTATTTTCTGTTTTCCATCCAGTCATCTAGGTCCCTCTTAAAGAAGGCTAGAGAGGTACTCTACTTGACATGGAGAGGGAGTCTATTCCACAGATGAGGGGAATCTTTGGGACACAAATCTATCCCGCCAACAAGTTCTACTCATGTCACAGACCAAGTTAAGGCCTTGCGTGTGGGTTGTGTGAGTGGAGTTTGTCTTACGGATATGCAGCAACTCCATCAAGACTGGATCAGTAACAGCCTTGTATGCCACACACAGGTCACCTATGAGCAGTCTATATGAGACTGACTAGAGGGACAGGGTTTTTAGCCTATCTGTATAGGATAGGTGTTTGAGACCCCGGATTTTCCTGGTCAGGAACTTCTGCAGTCTCTCCAACTGCTGCATGTGCTTGGCAAAGTACATGACAAAGAGGACATTGTACTCAATAATGGGTCTGATAAGCGAGGAGTACAGGGATGTTATGACCTCCTTGTTACTGGATGAAATAAAGTTATTTATGAGATGGGCCATGTAGAAAACCTTCTGTACAATGGAGGCAATGTGGTGGTCAAAAGTCAGGTTGCTATCAACCTGGGTGAACAAGTCCCTCACAACTGATTGTAAACTTAGTACATTGTTATTAATGTCTTAATTAGTGGGTATGATATTTTCCCCAAAAAGGATAATGATGCATTTCTTGGCATTCAGTTTGAGGCCATGCTTCTGGCACCAGTCATTAGTTTGGGTAAGGCCTTCTTGGAGGATGTTCACATCACTAGGGGAATTTAAGACAGTACCCAGCTTGCAGTCATCTGCAAACTTGGTCAGACACAGCCCACTGGTTTTGGCTTGCACCCAGAAAAGTATATCCCAAACAGTAGAGGCCCCAAAATTGATCATTGGGGTACACCACTTGTTAAGGGTCTACTACTAGAGGTGGCTTCCCCTACTTTGACTGAGTGGGTTCTATCAGTGAGCCAGTTAGATACCTAGCTGGGAGGGTTTATATATTATGCCTGAGTGGGGAATAGTGTCAAAGGCTTTGGCTAGGTCAAGGTAAACAGTGTGCACCATCTTCCTCTTGTCCATGGCTTTGGTGACTGTTTCAAAGAAGTCAACCAAGTTTAACAGGGATGATCTCCCTTTGACAAAACCAAGCTGTGTGGGGTCAAGTGTTTGGAGGTTGCCAATGTCCTTATTTATAAGGTCCATGATAATGCATTCCATTGCCTTGCAGATCACTAGTTAGGCTGATGGGCCTATAATTGCCTGGGTCAGTGGATACTCCACCTTTGTGTAGAGGGATGACGGTGGCTGTCCTCCATTCAGCTGGGATGAAGCCAGGGCTCAGGCTTTGGTTGAATAGGGTGTCTAATGGAGCTGAGAGCTCATGCCTGAATTCATGTAGGATACAGCTAGGGATGTTATCAGATCCCATGGAGACTTTATTTTTTTTGCCTTTGAGAGGGCATTAAGGAACTGCTCCATGGTGATGAGGGGAGGGGAGCAGGTGCTGGGGATGTCCTGGTTTACTGATGGGGGGACAGGGGGTGAATTTTTCACTGAACCTGTCTGCCAGCAGGTTGGCTATATCTATGGCATTTGTGTATGTGGTGTTATTGACCACCAGTTCAGAGCAGATTTGGGTGTTACCTTTGAGATTGCGGACATATGTGAGGAAGGCCTTGTGATTGTCCTTGGTGGATGTGGCCAATTTGGACTTGAAGTTAGCCTTAGAGGATTTCACCAGTGACCTTATTTGCTTGTTCAAACAATGGAGAGATTACTTCTAACTTTGCACCTGCTCCTTCTTGACCCTGGACAGCATTTTTTCCTTCTATTATAGAGATTTGTATTGCTGCTGTTCACCAGACATGTTTACTCTTCCTTGAGGAAGATGATTTGGTCCTTTCAGGTATTGTTGAGTCCATACAGCTGTGTAGGTGGTCATACAGTTTTTTGGTGTAGGCTTGGACATTAGTGCTAGTTCCAACTGAAGAGATGGTAGCTGTGAAGCTGCTTATACCTGCCCTGAGGAGATTGTAGTCAGCTTTAGAAAAGTTTTTTCATTTGACCCTGACAAGGGAGGGGGCGGTGTCAGGGGAGATGGTGACTTCAAAAGTGATTGCTTTTTGGTCAGATCTAACCAAGGAGGATGACACTTTAGGATTGCTACAGTGGCTACTCATGTTGGTTACGACCATGTACAGGATATTTTCACCTCTCGTAGGGGTGTTGACCAGCTGACCCAATGCATTACCATTGACAAACTCAAGGAATCTCTGGGCATTCATGTTTGGGCTAGAATAGGTCTTGCACTCTATGGTTGGGTAGTTAAAGTCACCCAGGATCAGGGTAGAGGGTTGAATCTTGACGGATTCAAGTAAGTCCAGATAGGTGAAGTGAGTATCCTGAGTCATGGCTGGGTTCTGTAGCTAGCTCTGATTTGAATAGGTGTTTTGTCAACAGTTAACTGCACATGGAGTGTCTCCTGTGCATCATACCATTTGACCAGCCTGGTGGTGTGTATGTCTATGATAATTATTGAAACTCCTTCTCCTTTGGCTTTGTAGCCCTCTGTTTGGGGGTCTGAAAGTATGGTAGGATGAGTAACTTGGCAAGGTTGGGGTGCTCTCCACAGCTCTGAACCAAGTTTCAGTGACTCCTCAAATGTCAGCATCCTCCAGGGCAAGGAATGCTTACAATGAGTGTAGTTTCATGCTAAGACTCCTACCATTTAGCAGCATGACCTTTATATTTTGTTTATAAGAATTTTTCATGTTGGTAATTTTGTGCTCATGACTTTGCCTAAAAAAGGCACTATGGGGGAGACAGGAGCCTTTTCCAGAAGCCTAAATCCCAGAGGAAACAGATGAAGGCCATCTCTGGCAAAGCATTGTGGTTTGTCAATCATGTACTGGCATGTGACTAAGATAGCAAGGATTATAGGTTCTTAATGTGATTGCATCTCTCACATATTGTGTTCCTAGGTGGTAGTAGTAGAAGATTGTCTGTGTACATAAGACAGTTGCTACTGTCTCAGGATGCCCATATCAACCAGACTAGCAGAACAAACACCAGGAAATTGTCCAGCTATAGTTATCAGAATCTGTGGAAGACAGGTCAAGGATAGTAGAGTGGGTGCTATCTGAGTAGAGTACCTATAGGTGTGAGTAAGGCTGGATGAAATCAATACAGTAGCTGCAGGTGAGGGCCTCACTCACACAGGAGTGCTGGTAAGGGAAAGAAATTCAACTGAGATACCTTGCAAAGGGTTAAAAACTGCACAGCAGCAGTGCATAATGGGCAAACAAGCACAAACCCATGCAAATGCTGGGTTTAAATACCACAAAAACAAAGATAAAATAGAAGCACTGGAACTGACCAATCAACCCTTGCCCCTGAGCTCTTAGCTCAGCACCCTATGCCAGACCAGCTCCAACCAGTTCACTTACTCCTAGTAAGTCCAGACAAGTCCTGGTCAACACAAGATGGCATAGCAGGAAACACAGGAATCCCACAAACAGATCTGAATACAGCAAAACCTGTAACCAGACTATGCTAAAGATATTTAAACTCTGTTTAGGTCAATTTAACACATGAGAACAGATACACACTTAAATATAACAGCAGCAAACAAGAACAAACTGATTTAAACAAATTAACCAATTAACCAATAAAAAGCTCAAAACTGAGCCCTGTTCCAGCAGTCTTCAATCAGACAAGTTCTAATTGCACACTCCTGCCACTAGGGTGCAGGCGAGCCCTCTCCAAAAAGATGGTCTGGATTAGTGCTCAAGTTATACAAACAAACCTAGATTCAGTAGGTCTGAATCTAGTCTGCCACAGCAAACAAGGCACACCAAATTCAGAAAGAAACAGTTCAAATAAGCAGGCACAATAAGCATTTAACCAGCAATTCCCAGCGCAGAAGGGCATAATGTACCCTCTCCTCCCACAAGAGTGCAGACCACAAACCTTCTTAATGTAAAACTACTGGCCTGAAACCCAAGTGCTTAAACCAAAAGGCTTAGAATAACAGTTACAGTTTAATCAGGTTACTAACAAGCAGTAATAAATGCAGCAGAATAACTGCAATTGAGTACTTTTACAAACAGGCAGCAAAAGCAAAATAAAGTAATAAAGTAGGAAGAAACACAAATATAGTAATGTTTTTATGTTAAGTGGGAAGGGATGAAACATAATAAGTTAAGGTTGAGAAACTAAGGTGGTGGGCCTTCCCAAATTATCTCTCTCTACTCAGTAGAATAAGCTCATGAGATAGGACTGGGAGGAGTGTCCAAAATGAGATTTGTAGTAGGAGCGGCCAACTCAAAAGCCACCAAATTTAAGAACACAACAAGAACTGAGCAGGTAGGAAGGGGATCTCTTAAAACTCCAACAAAACGGAAAACTTAAAACAAATGTAATACTAGAATAAGATACAAAACAGAAGTGATCAAACCTTAAATAAAGAGCTTCAAATCAAAATTAAATGCAGAGATGAGTGATACTCAGAGCAGTTGCTCTGAGTGCAAAGGATCCTGGGTTCAAGACTTGGCAGTAATATCTTTTTTCCCCTAATGTTAAATGACTGTAATACATGATATATTTACAAAAGCATCAGTAATGCACACAGTGATTTGGTGTAGTGGTGCATTGCTCTGACTCTAGTGCACAGGATCCTGAGTTTCAGACTTGGCATGGTGCTGGGATGAATGAGATAGAGTGATTAAAGCAGTTTTAATTGGGTTTGTGTGGTTTTGTGTGATGTTAAGTGATGCCAAGAAACGCTTAGGTTGCCTTAGCTTTGCTTAGCTTACTCCTGCTTAAACTTGTGCTAATTCCAAAAAAAGAAAAGGAAAAAGGGGTAATAGGAAAGTGATGAAATGGGGACAAGCAGGGGGGAAAAACATTATGAAAGGCAGCTAGGGATGTGCAGGATGGGTGTAGGAAAGGACCATAGCTCTCCATTTATTGTGCAGCAACAGCTGTGCACTATGTGGACAATTTGGAATTTAGAGCCTCACACCCCACAGGGAGGGGTGTGGGTGACATACATTTGTTGAGTAATTCAAGGGTAAATTGATTAACGTCAGTGTACTTGGGGCAAAATGGAGAGCTATGTACGGGACATGATTTTTGGGGGGACATTTTAAGGTGAGAGTGGGATGTTGGGGAATGATTGTAGGTAATTTTGGCGAGGTAATTTGGGTAGGAGAGGTAGCTTTTGCAAACAGAAAAGTCAGACAAGACATCAGACAGGGGCAGTGTATGATACATGAGGGGGTAAACAGCTTGGATGGGGAGGGTGGTTGGGAATCTGAGGACCACGTGACCCCAGATGGAAATAGTGGGACTGAGGTCCCCACCCATGAGCAGTAACCACTGCCTTTTCATGATCCCAAAGTTGGCTGTGCTGGAGGCTGGACGATGAGCCCAGCCTGCCCCTCGAGGTGCACCAGTCTGCCCTCGATCAGGCGCAGGCAGACATCCAAGTCCCTCTGGTTGACCCTGCGCACCATACCTCTGAACTGGTGTTGGGTGACAGGGTTCTCTCCGTGCCCATGCCTGGAAGGGGGATGGGCCCCATCCCCTGACGAGGTTCAACCTGAGGTTGGTGCAGGACCAGCAGAGGAGGCAGTTCGAGGTTGGGTCTCAGATGTGCTGTGACTGGGTGCTGCAGCCAGATGAGGCAGGACAGGTGGATCTTCTGGGATCTGCCTAGCCAAACGTGCTATGCTGTTGAGGTTTTTCAAAGTGCATTGGTTAGTCATGAACAAAACATTTCAACATTAGTTATATTAGTATGTATGGGTGTTCCAATTAACCCAGAACAATAGAACTGGAAAAATTGCATGGGAAACAGAACACATGTATAAATAGAATAACAGTCATTATTGTAACAGCATGCCAGAAACAGTTACGGCTACAGGCCACCAGCAATGGAATTTGAACAAGATATGTTAGTATGCAATCATTTAAATATATGAACAATAGTAGAACACAAGTCCCAACATTAGATTTTGAGAACAACATACCCATAGTATATGAATAGTTATTATTGATGCAGATAAGGGGTGGGGGGAGAGAAAAACAGTCCATTACCAACTGTATAGGCTATATTTTTCACAACAGTACTGCTCAATACTCTACAGGTTTGCCCTCACTTTACATCTACCTGAGGCTTATAGCTACTGTAGCATGTACATAACTGTTAATCTGTTGACATGGAATGCTATGGGGCAAGCTGTGACAACTCTAGGTACATGAGTAGAGGGGACTCACACATATCAGGGTTACATATATGACTAACAAGGTGTACCCTGCACTAATGCTGCATGAGTGTACTAATGGCATACTTGTACTTCATTTACATCTGTGTGCAAGGTTATTGGCAACAGTGATCACTAGCCATGACAGCATGATACTTGAGAGACATGTATCAGGAAGAGTGCATGGTGTATATAGCTATCCTGCTGTCATTTGTAGGCATGGGGCTGGACAGTGGAACATTTGTACACAGTTTATTTGTATATCCTTCATACAGCTAATGCAAACATTTATTTACCTGTGAGCCTTGTGGAGAAAATATCTGTTAACACTACCTGACAGTTTCTACAAATACTCAGGATTAGTTGTGTGTCACTATGAACACATCTTCATACCAGTCCCTGGATTCAAACCATGGTCCGTGTGTGCAAAAGTTATCAACATATATCTCTTTTTATCACACTGAGCTACTGGGGCACTGCTGTCTGCTGTTTGCCTGATTTGTGCCTAAAACCCACTTGGTTACACAGTCTAACCTTGTAATATAAGTGGAGTGTCACAGAAGACTGCAGTGACAGTTGAACATACATGCCTGAGATTCATGCATGATAGATAGTTAGTGAACTGTGTACTGATACTTTGAATGCAGGTGTACACATTTAACCCCTAGTGGATGTGAATATGTGTGATCTGTACAGACCATAGCAGGGTGCTAGGTTGCATACCCGACCCATATACATTTGCACATCATATATTTGCAGTCTCCACCTATTACAGTTTCATACTTGCCTGCATCAGCATACCTACATTCAGGAATACATGTAGCTGAAATCCAAAGGTTAACATAAGATAATGCTGTGAGGAACACACTATAATACATTACACATTAGTATTCAAGGTTCAGATCTTAGTGCAGAACATATATAAATTTGCCTTGCATCTTGCTTTACAGCTCCACATGTACAGTTTGACATAACAGCTGCTTAGCAGTCAAACCTCAGTGACTTCATCCTCTCATAGCCATATTTTCTGTGTAGCATCTGTACACTTGTATTTCTTCAACAACAGACAGATTAAACATAGTTTGTGGGAATAAGCTTTATTTAGGGTGACATGACACAGTGGTTTATTACATTCAAAATTCTAAATTCAGTTGTATTGCATATCCCCTAGATGATGAATGTATGTCAGTTATTACTTTCAGAGTAGCAAGCACAGCATACTTTATTGACAGATTCATTCCTACACACCATTACTACAGTATTAGCTTCCTTTCATCAATAGTAGCTTTTTTGCTGCCTTCATCTGTATTACATAGTAGCTGGCATTAGTCACTTATATCAGTGTTGGTCTAACAACACATTATTAAGTACACTCAGAACACACTATACCTAATGGCAGTAAACAATTACACTTTCTTATTTATTGGACTATATATATTGCAAGTTATATCTGCATTGACCACACTGTCGGTGCAGCCTCGCCAGTCATCCAGCGTGGGCCTCAATGTTACAAGCCCTCTCCTCTGCAGCTGTGGGGGGGAACACACCAATATGCATACCTGTCTATCCGATATTCATACTACAATTTGATAAAGCAACACTTGATATACTTACAAACATCTGGGGCATCCTTGGCACGAGCATCTTGGATTCATTGGGCCAAGAGCACCCCCTTCCTCCATTTTAGGTTGTCATAATGATGACAGACCTGCTCACCAGTGTGGAGTATGCCAGTAGAATTGGTGAGTTCATGTGCCAGACAGTCCCAGGCCTCAGACTTGTATTCTGAGTCCTGGTACTGGACCTGCATCAGTCTGTCATCATGGTTCTTTACGAGGAGCCCAGCCATGATGCTAAACTTTAACATGCCCCAGTGATGCACCCAAAAGCATGCTCCCTCTCCTACACCTGCCATAGTACCTACAAGGATCACACTCTAACAGGTTCTGCCTGTATTCCCACCTGTGTGGTTTAAATAAGGCCATATTCCTGCCCTTTGCCATCACTGGACTATATTTAAAATGCTGAGCAAAGCTCAGCAATGTGCAAACCTGCCAAGCTGAGTTAAGCTGTGCTTAAAGTGGCAAATGCTGAGCAGTGCGTAGCAGTATGCAAATCCACTTAGCTGAGCTGAATACTGCTTAGAATGGGACTTCTTAGCAATGCTCAAACCAGCTAAGCATTAATAAGTATTGCTCAGACAGGTCCTGTTTAAACATTGCTTAGTTTGGCTTAGCAGTGCTTAGCAAAACTGAGTTAAGGGCAAACAAGATTTTTCATTTAAAAAAATAGGAATTGGCTATTAATTACTCATTATTGATGCATTATTATTAAGTGCATATATTTTACTTTACCTTGGGGTGTGACTGTACTGTATTGCACACTTGTGTTTACATGGTGGTTTTCACATCATATCTCCACTGACACTGGAATTCTGGACCAGCTACACTACCCTGGTTATCACTAACTACATCCATAAATAAAATAAAAATTAATATAAAAATGCTTTCCTGTGTAAAAGCTGAATGGTCTGTCTTGATATTCAAACCATGCACCTACTGCACATGAAGCCATGACTCTAACCACTCCGCTAACTCAACTGTGAAGATTTCAGCTATACATTTCTATATGGCTTCTTGATACATTTAGTCACTGCTGAACAAAGTGCCACACCACACAAACCCATTCAGCTATGCTTAAACTTTGAGGAAAACAAAATAAAAAAAAATAACCACTAATTTAAAATTAGTCTATTAGACTTCACATTATTAAATAAGTGCCTGAGGACACTTTCTTTATTGTTTTAGTACCATACAGCACTTTTACAATACAGGGGGTGTGTTACAGATACTGTAACAGACCCCCTACATGACATTACTGTTCACAGTACTATTTAAGTGTCCGAGGACATTTTCTTCATTTATTTAGTGCCATACGGCACTTTTACAATGCAGGGGATACAGATAGGGTAACACACCCCTACATGACATTCAGTACACAGTATTACCTAGGTGTCTGAGGACACTTTATTTTAATTTATTTGGTGCAGTACTGCACTTTCACCATGCAGGGGGGTGTGTTACAGGTACTGTAACACACCGCCCTACATGGCATTCATTTCACATCTTGCACTTAAGTGTCCAAGGACACTTTTTTACTGGAAAGTGCTGTATGGTACTTTGGAAGTGCAGGGGGCATGTTACAAATCTGTGAGTACTACTGTAACACACCTCCTAGCACTGATTCAGTATCCATGTACATAGCTCCCCTCAGTAGCTCGCCTTCATTAATATGCAAGGCTTGCTGCTGAGAGGGAGATGTGGACACATACACCATTCACTCCATGTAGGAATAACACTATTCCTACATGGAGTTTATTAAATGCAGGAGTATGGCTACAACTAATTCAAGAAAAACTCCAGAACCATGCCATTCAAACTTTGGAAACACTCAGGATTGTATGAAATAACCACAAGTTTCAGCAGCTGAAAAAACACAATTAATTAACCTAAATTGCCTTTTTTAAGCTCCCTGAGTTAGTGGTTATCTTAGAGACACAAATGAGAATCTTTCTGAGTAATCACTATTTTTTTCAATAACTGGAGGTTTCTTTAGGGTTGTAGACCTGGGCAATTGCCTGTTTATGCTTCCCTAATGCCAGTCCTACAACTAGGTTAGTGCAATCACCACTACAGCAGAGAAATGCCAACTCAAGATGTTAGTTCATATATAGAACATACTAGTCTTATTTCTTGTGGACACTAGAACTGTTGTTAACATCATAAATAAACCACTTAAGCCTGACTCTGAGAAAAATATCCTTAAATGAACTTTGTGAATGGGCAAGTGTTTTCCATGAGTTCGCATTCAAGTTTATTTTTTTCTCTGACACTCTAAGGTCTGTTAGATTTAATTATGAAGCAAGGCACAGGTGCATTCTCAGTAATACTGATTACATTTATCGATTTCCTTTGTATCAGTTGTGGTCAGAAATGAGCAAAATGAGTTAGCATTTTTCAGTCTGCATCTTGGTCTCTGCTGGTGGCATTTGACATTTTAGAAGTTGAACTTTGTATAGTTTGTGTAGTTTGCAATGCACAGCAGGTGACTTCTGGCTAATAAATTACACAGTTATTGATAGAAATTAGCTGAAATGTACTCATGATCATGTGAATTACCTCCTCAGTACTGAGCAACACTTCCAGCTTTAGTGTTACATAATGTGCTTCATTAATATGCATACGCAACATGTACATGTGTAAATGCACCCTGCTGTGGCACACCTTTCTGTTTGGTTCTTCTCAGCATTTTCAAGCCAGCTATATCATGTTATTCAGTAAATTGTGGCAAATAATAGGTATCACTCATGAACAATATTTTGTTTTCAAAAGGATAACCACAAGACTTTCAAGATATAAAGTTTATTCTTCTGGCAATCTGGCAGCAAGCCATTTAGGTAGAAAAAGAATTATGTACCAAAAAACAAACTTTTAAAATCAACAAAACATGAATATTAAGCAGCAATTGAAATAGGGTCAGCAGATAAGAAGCAGAAGAACCAATAAGAACAAGTGGTGTAGTATGTGGAAGAAAATGAAGACTGAGTTTAAAAATAGGATACAAATAAAAGAGAAAGTGATATGGCTAAGACATAATATTAACTATTTAGAGAGGCTGACAAAGGTTAAAGTGTTGCAGAATAATGGCAATCTCATAGATCAAGAAGAGGAGCAACTGCAGACTGCTAAAGAGAAAATAAGGGAGCATTTGGATAATATGCATGAGTTTAGAAAGATTGCAGTGAATTAACTATTTGTTGGAAAAAGCTCCAGAGCATTAACATTTTTAGCACAACTTAGGCAACAGAAAGCATTGTCGTCATAGTTAGGGAGCCTATGACAAGAACAATAACCAGAGATCTTATAGAGGTATTAGATATATTTTAGAAATCTTGTGAAAATTTGCATAAAGCAGAGGAATGCAGTAACCAAGAAAGAATACAAATGGAAATATTTATAAAATATTTAATTATGACAAATTAAAGGAGAATGAGTTTCATCACCTAATAGCTAAGCAGGAGGAGATGATATAAACATGTTGATGTATAATGAATCTGCAGGGAAGTCTCCAGGAACTGGTGGTATTCCTCTGGAAGTCTGAAAGTTAGGAGGGAAGAAAGTGATAAAGAAATGATAATGTTGTTTAATATTTTTAAAGAAGGGGAAGCGCTATCATCTTGGAAGAAAGTTACAGTGGTTGTATTACCCAAAAAGGTAAAGGTCCATCAAACACAGTTTCATATAGACCCATTTCAATTTTTAGCCTTGATTACAAAGTATCAGTGTCTATAACAACTAGACGCATTGCAAAAGCATTACCAAAACTGATGCATATGGATGAATGTGGTTTTGTGGAAGTGAGGCAAACATTTAACAGCTTTAAGAGAATAATGGTGATCTAGAGGGAAGCAGAATGTAAGAAAATACCACTGTTTTTACCAGGTCTTGATGCAGAGAAAGCAATATACAGAATGAGCTGGGATTTTATAAGTAGAACAATGGAAGCATCTGCATTCCCTGATAAAATAATAAGGATAATAAGGAGGATATATGAAGCATCACAGCTAAGAATTAAAGTGGAAGGCTTCCTCACCATTAAGTTATGTCCGAACAGATAAACCAGTTAGGGGCATACTCGTTATTCTTTGTTATTTGTGTTATATTTAGAGCCATTGGCAAAGAAAATAAGGAACTCAGAAATTCAAGGATATAATTAGCATGGTAATCAAGGAAAGCTGACTTCATTTGCAGAGGATATTATTTTGCACTTGATAAATCCAGAAAAGGATATCTTGGTGTTGTGGAACATTTTGAAAGTATTCAGGTCTTTTCAGGATATAAAATTAATGAAGATAGAGCAAAGGTTCTAGCAATAAAATATGCACCCACTCCAATAGTCATATTTATGGGGACACACCAAGATGAAGTATTTAGGGGTATGGATTAAAAAAGCGTCTATTTTGGCAGCTAAGGATACGTGGGAAGAGGCTAAACAAGAGGTGTATATAGATTGTAAGTTACTAGCAGTGAAAATGGTTTTAGTCCCTTTAGTATTACATACAGGTCAGGCACTATGTTTTTTTATCAACCATTGGAAAAATTGTAGATAATAATTAAGAAAGAGTTGAAGGAATTTACCTGGGAGGGAAAGAGGGCAAGAGTTGAGTGGGATACATTTATATTCCCAATAGAACAATGAGGTTTAGGATTACCTGCTTTGGAGGGATATTTTAGAGCAGCACAGTAAAAGCTCATATACATAACATAAGCAGAAGGTTTTTATTCAAAGTGTAAATAATTCACTTTTAATAGTTGCTCAAGCATAACCCACATCCCACATAATGTTAGAGTAATTAAAAATCCCTTACAATGATAATACTATTTGCATTCAAGTATTTAATAATGCATTCAAGAAACTTTAGACGTCAGTTTGTATATTCAGATTGGAGGTCCTGCAGCATGCCATCAAAGTATACTATGAGTACATCCACCTTCCTTGACAAAGTGCATTAGCATAATAAACATACAAATTATTTATAGCGTCATGATTTCATCACTTCCATTTCTTAGCTTAAGACTGAAATTTAAAATATGCTTTGTCATGTCGTGAACATTTTTAGCCAAGACCCCAAGTATGCCTGACTGAATTTTATCTTTATCAAAACACACAGCATTCCCTTTAAGGTCATCCAAGATACTAATTAGATCTAAATTGTTCACTTCACAAAAATGTTTCAGTCATTTATTAAATAGAAGTGCCTTTGAAATTATAGCAATATTAGGTGATGACAATATTTAATTTATGCAAAGGTCTACATTTTCAGTGTTGAATATATGATAAAGTTCCTCCATATGTCAATATATGTGATATAATGGAATTATTACTGAAGCCATTTACTCCTGCATGAATAATCAGTCAATTGAATGACCATCTTCCTCTTTAAAATTCTTTTCAGTACTACACAGATATCTGAAAACTAGTGACCACTAAGGCAAGATATTGACATTATCCTTACTGATGGAAGTTAGTGGTCTTATTGCTTTCCTTATCATAGAATCTCCTTTAACAAGCCCACCACGGGGACCAGGGCCATTGCTTATAATATCACAACTCTTATCATGAATATTAAGTGCATTAAAATTCCCATATGGAGCTCTTCTTTTCAGCTTTCTCTCCTTGACAGACCAATTAAAAATTTGCATACTGTTGCTGTTATTGTTTCGGTCCTTTTGATTTTCTACCCCTGTTACCTGTTATTAAATTATGATCTGTTTCATCATGTACACAAAGTACAATCACTTGGCCATTATTTGTACATTTACAAGATGGGGTGGTGCAAGCATACTGGAAGATATAAAAGTGAATTGGTTTATACATAAAATTGTCGGTTTGGACATCAGAAGTACTAGTTTTTGAGCAATTTATTGTCTGAATACCAACAGACGTAAATGCTGGTGTCACTGGTTCAATTTTCATTCCACTATGATATACAAGGTTATGGACATTAAAAGATACTCCTCACATACAGCTGTTATAACTCTCTCTTTCATTATGTTATTACTCTTTTTAACTGCATCATTGGAAAGTGGTATTTTTCATCTAACAGTAATAATTCCCAAGTGTGAGCCAGTTGATCCATTATTATATAAACAAGTGCATTATAATATGGCATTAACTAACTCCTATTGCACCTGTCACATATCATCCACATCACAAATATCACACATGTCACACTAAGATGCTAACTGCATCTTTACATCACGCCTATAGCTCATGACCACTCATTCTTACATCTGATTGCAGACATGGCTCTCTTTCACTAATTAGAAGCCCCTTTGTAATCTTCCTCTGCCTGCTTACTATACATCATTGATGGGATTGCTAGCACTCCCAGTCAGTCTCTGATCCAATGCCCAACTTTTAGCTGTGACCAGCAAGGATCTTAATGACATCATGGAGGTGTGTGGGGGGGGGTCATGCTGTCCAACATTCATCCATTCCATTTGTTTTTTACTTTTTGTCCTACCTTGTTACTTCCCTTCCACCTCCCTTTGCAGACCTCATAATTATGTCTGAGGAGCAGGCATACAAAGGAGATGTGCAGCATATTGCCCCATCTCTGTGGTGACTCAGCCATGTCTCCACCCTTTTCTCAATGAACAACACCTCCCAACATCATTGTCCCCATTCTCTACCAGGGATCAACACAGGAGACACACACAAGGCCACAAGGCCACCCACCCACGCAGGGATGAAAATGGCCTTCCTTCCTGCCACTATGTAAGATGCTCCAGCCTCTATTCAAACCCAGCTCGGCCGGGTAGTTAGTCAGGGCTTTATCCCTCTGTACAATTGGAATGACAAACTCACTCAAGAAGTTAAAAGAACAATAGGTTATGAATGATAAGGAATATGAAACTCTAATGCCTGCCATTATTACCTGACTATAATCCACAGCAATTTACCATAAAATCAAACATTTTATGACACAGTGGGCAAAGACCTGATAAAAATTAGCAAAATTCTGCAAAATCAGAGACAGCTCAGTTCAGAGGTACAATGAGATGCTATAAGGAACAATTAAGAGCTACCTCATCCAGTGCAGGACTCTGTACCTGCTCAACTCCTCATGTAGGGAAAGGCTGCTGTTGGGCATTTAAACATATGCACAGTATGCATTCATGTAGTGCATATGAACAAAGACGCTCAAGAAAAAAATTATTCAAACATCCTTGTGAATATTTACTTTATTTGGTTGACACACTCCATTCTAAAATACAATGTTGCACATGTTCGAATGGAGTTGTTGCCTGACTATAAGAAAATACAGTAACATTTGAATGTGTTTATGTAATGAAAGAAACTATAAATAATTTTAGATTTACAGAGCAGGGCACATTATGTTGGATGGGTAGCCCAGGGCCCACAATAGAGCTGAAGGCTCTGGATGGCTGCCTGTTTTCCCCCTTTTATAATCCACTATTGATTTAACTACAGCATTGTAGAGCTTACCAAATTATTACCCCAAATGCTTTAAGGACGCTTTGAACTGAGACACTTTGCCACAGCCAGCAAGTGTTCAATTAGTCAATTCCTAAAAACATATATAAAGAAAGTTTTAATGTATTTTCTAGTAACTGCGATCTGCAGCTAGTTTTTGGCTGTCTACAAGCATTCTTTGATATATTGTAAATCATTAAGCACCACAACTGCATCTGCTTTAGCATTCCAGTTTTCTGGCTTTGTAGTATTTGGCATATCTTACTTTAAGCACACACACTATTCTTCAAGCAGGTGTAGCCATGTCTTTAGATGAAAATGGCTGATTTGCAGCCATGTAAATCCTGCTTATTAGTTTTCAATAATGCATATAGTGTTATGCTGTTATGACACCGAAGCCATAGAAATGCTAAGATTAAAATATTTGTTACCACTTCTGTTGTACTCCAGTGATATGTTTACCCTCATTGCCTTGTGCATTGCTTAGCAACCCCTTAAGCAGTCATAAAGTACTATCAATTAGCTAATCAACAGATTAGGATTATTGTGCTGCCACTGACACACGCGCACACACACACACACACACACACACACACACACACACACACACACACACAGATGTATGTATATACATATATATATATAGCAGATACAGAAACACACTGTTTGAGTCCATCATTTCTCACAAATACCAGATTATTACATGACCTTTACAGTCATCATTTTTCAGCCTGATGATCTGAAGCTTAGGTGAGAATGCTCTTTGAAGTAACTTAGTGGTGATTTAGCTAAAGCTAGAGTCTTAATTTGTCAGGTAACCTTCTTCTATTTCACTATAAGACTGTGGATGCTGGCGGCTATTCATTAGGTTACCATAGGAGATGTATGTGACTTGACAGCATCAGATGGTTGGAACCAGACTTTAAGTAGATTTGTCTAATCATTTTGTTTTAATAGATATTCTGAATGTTGACATATTTTTAAAACTGCCTAGCCTAAGATTAACAGGCTAAGTATAAATCCTCATTGTTTTACAAAGTTATGTTCTCTTCCTCTCACTGATAATTCATTTAGAAGCCATGCAACATATTAATCTTATTCATATTTGTTCTGCATTAGTTTCCACATATTGCATTGCTTCTGAAATAAATGTAAATATACTTATTGGAAAACTACAACTCGGCAAACTAGTGCACTTATTAAGTTTAGCAGCATTCTAATAGCATGTGTTAGCATATGCTACCTCAGTAAATTATAATTTCCAGCTCAAACTTATCAGCTGATGTGAAGAAAAATACCTCTAGATGCATGCTTTTTTTAAAATGTCTATAAATATTTGTAGCATTTGATGGTTACAATGCCTCAGTGCTTTGCCTCCTTACATTTCTAATATTTGTTAGTCATGCTCTGTAAATTTGTATCAGAGGCATGGCCATAAAAATAAGCGCTGTTATTTATTTATTTAGGTTGTTAAATGGGAAAGGGATTGGTCCAAAGACCATTTTCAGCCACATCCTCAGCCAAAAGGTTGTTACAAACATAATTACAGACTGTAATGTAACAAAATTAATTAGTGTTCCTTATACAGATATAGAAAAAATGAACAAAGCTAGAAATAAAACATTGTTCAAGACATGGAAACAACAGTATTTTCAAATATTGCATGACAAAATGAGATGACAGGACAGCAGTAACAGAAGAATCCATAACAGCCAAACATTAATGAAATAAATACACAAATGAAGGAATATTTTTTTAATTTTGTTCCTGAATGAATGTTGCCTTTTAGTGGTTCAGCAGCAAGGTAAAGAAAGTGAGTAAATTATTTATTATTATTATTGAAATAAGTGTATTTAGATTGTTCACAGAGGTGGGAATTTTAGTCATTTTCAGAATTCTAGCAAGTTATTACTTAGCCTTACTTCCTGTACATAGCTGCTCCAAATGGATGGTGAATGTTTAAACATGTTTTCACCCAGGCTGAACTTGCAGGAGAGTCTATGTGGTAGAATATATTTTGCAGAATGAAACTGCAGTTGCTTAAGACTGGTGGACAGTAGGCATTGTGAAGTACTTTAAACATTAAAGTGTTAAGCAGAAAAGAGACTCTGTTTGACAAGTAGTCATTCTGATTTTTGAATAGTATCACACTAGTGTTCCCTCCACTGTGAAGGAAGAATAAATCTGATAATTCTGTTTTCTGTCTTCTATAAAACAGCAGGGTTTTGTCTGAAGGAGAATACAAAGTTGGGGAGACCATATTCTCATCTGGGAATGAGTACATTGAGTGCACTGGCTCTTCGTGCACCAAGAATGAGAAGACTACACCATTTATTTACTACTTCAAGTTGTTGAAGAACTTTTTGATATTGTGACTCTATATGAGGTTGGAAGGATACAGTCTGACCAGCAAGTATACCATGACAGTATTGTTTATGGCTTTGGGGGGTGTAGAACCATCAGGCTCATGAATGATTGGTGAATTAAGAGGAGATTTCAAGTTTTTTTGCTGTTGAGAGAAGTGTGCTGTTGTCGTAAAACCAATTACAAAAGCTTGTAAAGTCTCAAGGTAGTGAGGCCTGGAGACTTGATAGTTGTTTGTCAGAGCTAAATAAAAATTATGTCATTTGCATAAAGCAAATTAACTTGTGGGTGGTAAGTAAGTAGGTCAAGGGAGAGGAGGAGGTGACCAAGAACCAAACCTGGGAGTAAGGCTTTGAGGAGAGTACATGTGGTGGAATTGACAGTAAAACTTCTGTTAAATAATTACCTTTTGAACCAGGAGCAAACATCATCAGAAAAAAACATAGAATGATAGTTTTTGTAAGAGGAAATTATAACTGATGCCAAATGTTTTAATTAGTTCAAGTAAAATAGCACCTGTGTACAGCTCATGTTCTATGTTTGAGGATGGTATCTAACACATAAATGATATCTGTTTTGGTGCTATAGTTATTTCTGAAGGAAGCTGTACTGTTTATTGGTGAGGGTATCATATTTTTGGATGTATCCAAGGAGTAATCGGTATAACAGATTTTTTGAGGATTTTTGCTAGAAGGCATATATTAGAAATTGGTCTGCAATTGTTAGATGAAGAAGGTGGGATAGTCTGGGAAGTGGAAGAATTTAAGAATGTTTGAAGTTATGTAGAACAATGGGTGTAGTAAGAGAAGGCCAAAGCTGAAAACTAATGGTTCAGAAAGAGTGCTAGATCATTGCTGTAAGAAGTCAGAATAAAGTGAATGGTATAAGAGGTTATATGTGAATTTCAATAGTTCTAACAGTTCCTTAACTTTTTTGGTGTTGATGTTTTTACATAAAATGAGGGCACTATCTATATGAGTGTAGAAGGAATACCTGTGCTACATGTGGTGTGGTTTGGAAGAAAAGGAAGGAAGTGTTGACAGGAAGGAGTAGACAGTATTTGTTGGATTTCATCAAGAAGATTTATAGGAATATGATTGTTTCCAAAACATCTAGAAAAGAATGAGGAAGTGCTTATTTTTTGTTAGAGAGCCATAATTTATAGGGAGACTTAGACAAAAGTATTGTGGGATTCTAAAGTGACATAATCAAAGGGATAGTAATGGAACGTTTTTATGGACTTTAGCAGACACACCTTACTCATGTGTGGTGATGTTTCTATCAAACGACCTGTAACCAGGAAATGCTGAGTAAATCCACACCCCACTGTATGTTTCTATTAAAGTCTAGCAATGTATTCCCATGCTATTTGTATGTTAAAGTCATGAAGGGATATGTTTGCCTGACATCAGCACATGCAAAAATATAGTTTTACATTTTTAAACTACTAACTTATTTTACAAATAATGGAGGAAGTATCATGGAAATGTAGGCAACACATGTGGTGATGCCCAAAGGATAGCCTTAGAACTATATAGGGACATTTTAATATTTCAGTTTTTCAGGAGTTATCCAGTTATCTTGTTCAATTTCTAAGTATTGTAAAGGAGAAAAGCAACTCATTTTCATTTACATTTATACAGTGAAATTAACTTTTCATTGTTGCTCGGTTTTACTTAGTGTACTATTTGCAGTTGATGTAGTCAGCACTTCACCCTACTTTAAAGTATACTAATCCTATGCCTGTACCATTTTCCTATCAGTAAAGCAGAAATGGTATACAGACTTTCCTCCAGCAGAATAAAGTAAGCCATGGCTTCCAGGATACAACAGTTATAAAATATACACAACAGATGTGTGTTTTTGCCTTGGTATATGCAACACATTAGAAAAAATTCTATGGTAACTTATCTTCCTCTTAAGTGGTCGTGCTTTCTCTATTATATTACACATTTGTGTGAGAATATTGCTCTATATAAAAATCTCATAATATGATTTTTTCATAAACTGTATTATTCCTAAATATCCTTCAATTTTGTTTTGCAGCATAATATTGAGGGTAGCTTTCTGGAAGTTAATGAACTAAAAATAAAACAACTGTATTTCCATTAGCAGTATCTTAAAAATGAGAGCTGCAAAGTAACAATACATTTTAGTAACAGTTTGGTAATTGTAATCATAACTTTATCCCATTGAGATATTGTAAAAAAGAGTGTTATTATTATTATTATTATTATTATTATTATTATTATTATTAGTTTATTAGTAATATTAGTAGTAGAGAAGTGATGAATGTTTAGTGATGTGGGTAGGACGATGAAAAAAAAAATTCAAGTCAGACAAATTTTTCTTATACTCTATTAGTGTCAATTGTTACAATAAATATGTATAAATCCATTAGAACAATATATAAGCTATCCTCTTAAGGTACCTGAAATAATCTGTCTCTCTGTCTCTGTCTCTATCTCTCTCTCTCTCTCTCTTTCACTCTCTATTTCTCTAAATCTGGTTGAGCCTTAATTGCCTCCCTGCCTTCAAGTTTTCCTCAAACCAAAAGGTAGGTTATTCCAAGTAGCTTTAAAATTGACTCGTATCCTACTCTTACAACAGTTTCCCTTGGTATCAACACATTCATTGAACATCACCTCCCACCGCCAAGGAATATGAGTGTAATAAGTTGTGGGAGGGGGCTGCAGGATCTTGTGATCAATACAACTACTTTGTCTGGAGTTTCAAAGAGGAGAGGAGAAACAGAAAGCAAAACAAAAGTGTGACTCCCCCTCCCCCACCCCATTACACTTCCAAAGAATAAGAGAACCACACTCAAACCAGAGACATTAGATACACTTCTGGGGCTGGGCCGTAACAGTGGTGCTCATTAGTAAGTATGCATTGTTGAAGGCTTACTACCTCTAAGCTAAAGGGTGGGGTCTTATGTGATGCCAGTCAAGTTGCTGTTGAGAGTGAGAGAAATTATGAATGATTACACCTTGGGAATGAAAAATGGCCATTGGAATATAAAATGTGTCCTTACTGATCAGAAAGGAGCAAATATTTCAATGGGAGGTTAAAAAAATTGAAACTTATATATAATTTACCTTATTGCTATGCAATGCACTAGCTCTGGAACCAGACTTTTTGATTGAGGATGGATTCTCTCCTGCTCTGAAAATGATCATCAGAAGAGGTCCCATGGGAAAGGCAACACTCAAGTGTCTAGATGGATGCTCTACAGCTGGAGCTTGAGTCAGTAGGTGAAATGGTCACCTCAATATGACTGTAAGTTGGAAAATGGAGAACTTGGTCTTACTGCATATGCACCTAGTGGACATTTGGAGCATTTAGCCATTATCAAGACCACTGGAGTAGTGTTTGACAGGGTACCACTTTCTGAGGTTCTTTTTGGAGATTTCAACATTCATATGGGAGTGGCAGAACTACCCAAACAAGTGTGACTGGGAGGTACAACTTGCCTGATCTGAATGATGAATTACTGTTAAATTTATTTGATGCCAACAGGTTTTCCATAATGAGCAGCATGTTCAAACAAAAGGAGGCTCAAAGCACACTCGGTAATGGCTTACCTTAGGCTAAATGTTAATGCTCAGCAGTTTTATCATCAGACTTGAGGATATATGCTCTGGACAGTCAAATCAAGAGGCATAATGAGCTGCCAGCTAAAAACTTCATGTTAAGTTAAACAGCTGAGGCACTGGCTTGAGGCACTTGGAAGATCCAAACATGTAAAGAGGATATCTTGAGATCACCTCACTGCTTGATTAGTCCATCTCCCCCCTCCAAAAGAGTTTCTCACTTACATCAGGGGGTGTCAAGGACATGATACCTGAAAGTACCTTGGTAGTTGTGTTACTGGTAAGGAATTGTGGATAAAAGGTCATCAGTGCTTGTCATGGAGGTCATCATAAATACTGCCAGTGAATATCAGTGGTAAGGTAGTCAGTGAGGTCAAAAAAGAGAGCTTGTTATCATTTAAAAAAATAAACTGAAATTCATATAGAAAAGCAGCAAGTGCTGAAACTCACTGTTGCACATTTCAGGGAGTTTTATAGGAGGCTTAACCACATAATCCCCCTGTCATCTTATATGGGGGGTACATATCCACATACCCTTGCTACTTACATAAACTATCTTTAGAATTGCTTACCTCAGAGTAGGATGAATTTTCCAAGAAACCACAAATTTTGACTTAATGTATACTACTGTCATTTGCATATGCGGGTCAGCTTCTCCAAGAATCACAATTGCAGTGCTTTTAACAGGATTGGGTGCCAAGAAAGTGGCCTTCTAAGCAACCCTAGTGGGGGTGGAGAATTTCCATATTTAGTAAACAACTGAAGACAGAAGCAGGAAATCAGCAGTTGTAGTAGTCAGTAATCAGAATTATCAGGCATATACATGGGGATAGTTTGGACTGGCCATAGAAAATGTCTTCTGGTTGACTTTGTAGAATTATGGCAATCTATCTAGTGACTCCAGGAGGACGGAATATTCCCCAACTTTTCTCAGGAAAAGTGAAATGCTAAATTCAAATGGAGACACTCTCAGGAGATAGAAGGACTACTGAACACAGTGGACACGCCCTCATTTAAGGAACCAGTGCCAAAAGCATTTAAGTTAATGGAGTTTATTTCCATAGATGAAGCTATTATAGAAATCAAATAGTTCCAAAGTGGCAAGATAGTGGAAATGGATTAGAGCTAACTGGAAATACTGGATTCAGTTGTGGTATCATGGTTAATGTGCCTTTTTAATATTCTCTGAAAACTGAGGCAGTGACTGCACAAGAAAACTGGAGTAGTGCCCCCCTTTTAAAAAAATGGAACAGGAGGACCCATTCCAATAACAGTGTTATTACGCTTATCAGTATGTCTGAGAAAAGCATATGTCAAACTGCAGAAAATAAGGAGTAATGCAGTTATCATCCTGGCCATGAAACAGTAGATCGATAATTTATTATTGTATAGATAATGAATGAATAACAAAGAAAGACTGGACATCACCTGTATGATTTGTGAACCTGAAAAAGGCATGTGAATGTTTATCCCAGAATATCTTGTGAAAAGTACTATAACAGTACATGGCCCCAGGGCCACTGCTGCATGTCACTTGGTCCCTCAGTTTGCAAAATGACAGTTGTAGCTGCATTCTTTTTTCTTTTTAATTGTAGCTGCATTATTGTTGTTAAGTCAAATATGCTCAAGGTGAGAGTAGGACACTGCCAAAAATGCCTCTCTTGTTTCCTATATTCTTCATGATTTTCATATAGTTTTAAGGTTCAGTCAAAGTTTGAACAGCATCCAGTTTGGGAATATGAGGTTTGCATCCTTTGGATCTGCAGATGCTGTTATTCTTTTGCCCTCAGTCGACAGAAATGTATGTTATGCACTGAAGCAATCCTCTGCTGAGTGTGAATCAGATGAGATGAAAATGGGAACCTCCAGATCAGAGGCCATGGTTCTGCCCTGGAAAAGAGTGATTGCTTACCAAAGGTGAGAGGGGCCACATGAAGTGGAAAAGTTTAGGAAATGACGAGTCTTGTACATAGATTAGAGACTGATGAGTGGATGGATGCAGCAGCAGCAGCGGTGGTGGTGGTGGTGTTGTTTCAAACACTGTGACAGACTGTTAGTGGAGTGAAAGATGATTCACAGGATGAAGTTTTCAATTTACTAATCAGATCAATGCCCCCACCCTCAGCTGTGGTCACAAGCATAAAGTAAGGACCAAATGGATGATAACATGCATACATGTGCTCAAAATCTGACTCATCTTTAGGGCTTCGTTGAGCTCAGTCTCTATAACAGAATATGGAACAAAGTTATCAGGAATAGTCTAGTAGCATAGCTGCTTCTCCTTTTCTGGGTTGAGAAGAGTCAGACAAGAGAAGGCACCTCCTGAGGGAGATGTATCTGACACTGCCTACTCACGGGAGGCTGCATTGCATTCCCAGGACCCTAAAAACTATCTTTCTCTTCTCAGAACACTCAAACTCAGGAATGCAGAAATCCTTACTTCTTCACCCAAACTTAATTCACATAAGTCTGTATACTAGGAATACAGACACACACACACACGCACACACACACACACACATATATATATATATATATATATGAGTCACCTTCAGATGCCCGAAATCGCATTTCACCGACACGGAATCCGACGGGTCGAAAACACCGACAACGCAGATGACCGACAAGGTGAGAACCCGATGGACTCGGTAAGTGTGCGATAGACTGAGGGATTTAGTGTTAGGGAGCGGACAGGTAAGTGTGCGATAGTGAGGGACTGTGGGTTTAGGGGTGGGTTAAGTGAGTTAGGGTTAGGGTGCAGGTAGGGTGTGTGTGCGATAGTGAGGGACTGTGGGTTTAGGGGTGGGTTAAGTGAGTTAGGGTTAGGGTGCAGGTAGGGTAAGTGTGCAGTAGTGTCGGACCTTAGGGTTAGGGTTTGGGTTAGGGATAGTGGATATGTTATGTAGTGTACTGTGTTGTTTACGTGTAGTGTGTTGGTGTAATGGTATTCGGTGTTTTGCGTTGTCGGTATTTTTTGTTGTCGGTCTTTTGGTGTCGGTGATTTGTGTGTTGGCGGTTTGGCGTTTCGGGCATCTGAAGGTGATCCATATATATATATATATATATATATATATATATATATATATATATATATATATATATATATATGGATTCTCTTCAGTTGATCAAACTGCCAAAATGCCAAATGTCATATGGCCGAGACCATATAACCGACATTTCGAAGTTCGAACAGTGTGAATGGAGATCTCCATATATTGCGGAATAAGATATTTGCCATTTTCCTCAATGTAGTACAATCTCTGAGTTGGTATATTTAAGTAGCAAGGGCTGTGGGGCCCCTGCAAAAAACAAAACAAAAAACATTTTTATTTTTTTGTTTTATTTTAGTTTTGAACTTCCAAAATGTCGGCTATATGTCTCGGCCATATGACATTCAGTATTTTGGCAGTTCGATCAACTGAAGGTAATCTATATAGATATATATATATATATATATATATATATATATATATATATATATAGTTTCACTGCATAATCTCGAACTAGTGAAATATCGAACTTCAGTAGCTCGAGGCCGAAGTGTCGAAACTACACTTGCGTAAAAGTGCAGAATCCCGACTGTGGAAATGCCGAATATGGAAATGTCGAGTCTGTGGTTATGGAGTCGCGTATGTGATGTGGGATTTCCTGTATTCGTGATGTGTGGAGTGGTATGTGGATGCAGCTGGAGAGTCAGGTAAGTGATGTTTTACTAGGGGTTTTGGGTAGGGATTTTAGTGTGTGAGTGTGTTTGGAGTTTTGAGATGTGGGTTAGAGTAGGTATGTAAGATTGAGAGTGTGTAAGTGTTGAAAGTGGTGGCATTAGTATGTATGTGATGTGTGTTTGTGCAAGGGGAGTGTAAAATGTGTAATGGTGGTTTTTGTGTGTTTGTGTTTTTAGTGCAACCTCGGAGTTAGTATATATAAGTAGCGGGGGGGGGTGGGAGGCACAGCTCCTCACATGTGGGATGCAGGGGGGCTAGCCTCCCTGCTTATATGTAGGGTTCGTGCATGTGTTTGTTTTGTTGTGTTTGTGTGCGTTTTGTTGGTTTGTAGCATAGGGAGGAAGGTGTATGTTTGCTTGTTTGTCTGTGGAGTGTGTATGTGGGCAGTCGTGTTTTTGAATTTCGTGGTTTTGGGGTTTCGGGTTTTTTAGTTTTCGGCTTTACAGTCTCAAGATACTGAAGTTCAATATTTCAGTATTTCGGGATTATAAAGTGAAACTATATATATATATATATATATATATATATATATATATATATATACATACAGGTAACAATATCAGAATTGATGAAGGTTTACACTGTTGCAACACATTCAATATCCCACAGTAAACAATAAGCCAACTGGATAAAGAAGCAACAGAGGATGTGTGAAAATATAAAGAACACACCCAGAAATGTTAAAGGTATAAAAAAGACTTATGGACATGGGAAAGAAAAATAAATCTGGCATGGTGTGATCATTATGCAAAGGAGAAAGCCAAATTAATTAACACAAAAAAGACACTCCAAAGATATTTGGCGAAAAATACAGATGAAGCTCTGTCAGAAATGCTGCATCTAAAGAAATACAAATCCCTCAGCACCACACACTCCAGAGACCTCAGCCTCATTACCACAATCCGCAGAACGTACTGGAGGGACAGGTTCATAACCCACAGACTGCCCATGCTCTGGAATAGACTTCCCATACATGTCAAGCAGAGCACCTCACTGCCCTCTTCAAGAGAAATCTTGAGGAGTGGATAGGAAATAGAAAGTTAACCCCGGGGATCACTGCAGTGGCTCTGCTTGATAGAGGCACTGGGAACTAACATCAGTTGGCATGATGCCAGGGCACTTCTATGGGCTAGGCTTGTAAAGGTTCCAGGGCCATTAGCCTAGTACACACCTATAAACATATGAACCTATAAGATGCCTGGATATGGAAAATGTCACAATACAAAAAAAAAGAAAGTAAAGTGGGAATGTAGCAAGGAGGATTAATAAGGTAGAAGTAAAACAAATAGAAACTGAAGTTATGGAATATCAGCTAAGTGAAGGATTTAATGTGGAGAATCCAACATAGGTAATGTTGCAGCATGATGAAATAATGGATCCCAAATTAAGGAGCAGCAGGTAGAGCAAGAGGCCTCCAAAGAAAATCTGCCACATGGTGATGCGCTGGAGCCTCTGTTGTAGACTGATATGAAAGTCCAGTTGAATTTGCACGCAAAGGAAGGATCAGGAAACAATGGAAACTCTGACACAGGTAATGTTATGGAATAATGGGCCAAGGGGGGTTCGTAAGAAGGAGTAGAATATGAAGCAGGGTGACTTTGAAGAGAATATATCAAGAAGATGTTCCAGAACTTTCTTTAGAACACTCACAGGAAACAGAGAGTGCAAAGAAGATGCTCTTGGTCTAGAAGAAAATGATTTAAGAGAAGACCTGTTTGATTTAATATAGATAGACATATCTAGACACAGAAAAGACACAGATGACAGAAAGTAAATAAGACCCACATTGTTTCGAATAGTGGTAAAACAGGTGAACACAGCAATCAGGATGTTTAATAGAAATTCATATGATATAACATAAATAAATAGAATATATTACTGGGCAGCTAAACTAATAAGGATACAGTATTAACACAAAAATGTAGTGTAGTAAAGGAAAGGAAGGGAACAAGTAAATGCCACAATGCAAGAACTGAATAGAGAAAATTATATAGAAAAGGGAGTAGATCACCTAAAAATCTTAGAAAGACAGACATGGTAAAAGCAAAGCACACTATCAAAACAGACCAGGATTTATCACACACCATTGCGAATAAGAAACTAAAAATATCAGAACAGATTCATTGATGACCCAAAAAGGTTTTATGGTCAATTGGGAAACAAAGTAAAAGGAACAGAAACACCATCAAAAAAAGAAACAGTAGGCACATTTTGGAGAAGAATTTATGAAACCACTGTTGAACATAACAAAGGTGCTGGTTAGGTAGAAGAATTAAAAGAAACAGTAAGAAGTTCTAATGTAGAGGATCTGAAATGAGATGAAGTAATGGCCATGGAATTTGAAACAAAATTAAGAAAAACTCCTAATTGGTAAAGCACAGGCCAAGAAGCAGTACCTAACTTCTGGCTAAAAATATTAGCATCTCAACACAAATATTTAGCCCTGAGTAGGAATTACTTATATGCACATCCTAAACAGACTGGTTAACAAAAGGAAAAATTATATTCTTCCTTAAGAATGAACCTCCAAGCCATCATAAAAACTATATATGAATAACTAGCTTTCTGACATTATACAGACTGTGTACTGGAATTGATGCAGATAGAGTTTACAGTCAACTGGAAAAAAATCAAGTATAGCAATAGAACAAAAGGGCAACAAAAAGATAATTTGTTACTAAGTAAAGCCACAATAGATAGTTGTAAAAAGTAGAAAAACTTAAGCATAGCATGGATAGATTACAGAAAATTATTTGATAACATTCAACATTCATGGATAAAGGAATGATTACAGATTTATAAGAAACATTCTGTATTGATCAATTACATTATAGAGATCATGAAACAGTGGAAAACCACTTTGTAGTTGAGCCATGTAAAGGACAAATTATTATACCAGGGATAAAAATTCAAATGGGGATATTGATACTCCAGGATGATTCTTTGTCACCACTACTGTCTTGTCTTGTCTTGCCTTTAACCCATTAAGTTGCTCACTTAACAGATCAGGTTATGGTTACAATATGGCTCCCAGAAACCAACCTTGTTTAGAGAGTTCTCATCTACATTTTGTGGATGACTTAAAATTGTATACTTCATTAGATAAGGTATTGTAAGCACAACTACAAATGGTTAAAACCTTCTAAAATGATACAATAATGACATTTGGCATTGATAAATGTACAAAAGTAACATTTAATACAGGAAAGCTGCAGCACTATGAAAATATCAACCTATGACAGGAATGTGATATAAAGGAACTTCACCAGTAGAGAGTTTATAAATATTTAGGAATATGTGAAGGATCAGAAATAAAATATAAAGAAATGAGAATAAATCTCAGTAAGGAGTACTTCAGAAGATTAAAAATAATACTGAAAACTGTCTTGACATCTAGGAATAAAGTCCAAACTATTAATCAATTTGCTCTTCCTCTCCTAACTTATGTTTTGGGATGATTGGTTGGCTCCAAAAAGTACTGGATCAATTGGACAAGAAAACTAGAAAAAAATGCTTTTCACTTATGAAATGATATACAAAAGTCACTTTATATCAAAATGATATATTCCTTGCGCTGAAAGAGGTATGACCCTCCTCAAAATTGGTTTCCTGTATCATATGACTGCATACATATTTACTAACCTCATAATATCTAAAACATAGTGAATATTTTAAAACATGATGGTAAGAAGTCTAAGATGGCATCTTCGCTTAGTTTAGCAGAAGCAATTTGATATCAACCAGTAATGGAAATCAAATCAGAAGTAAACAAAAATCAGACAGCAAATGACTCTGTCAAAAAACAAAAGAAAGAATATAAGAAAAAGGATCAGATGAAAAAGAAAGAAAATTGGAAAATCTATAAATACAGTGGCAAATACAGAGATCTCCTAGAATAACCTCATGTTGACCAAGATTTTACACAACAATGATTAAAGATTGGTGAATTGAAACTGAAAGATGAAATGCTAATAATGGTGGCTCAAGATAGTGGACTATATATACATTAGTTTACAAAGTCTGTTGGAAAGGTGAGAGAAGCAGACAAATGCAGGTTCTGTAAAACAGAACTGGAAATAGCCACACATCTTGTTGCTGAGTGTGACACACTTATGACAGAGACCCTGTGTACTGAAAGGCACAGTAATGTAACAAAACTATGGAACTGGAGATTGTGAAAACACTATAATACAGAAATAGCTGAGAAGCATTAGAAACATGAACCACAAATCATTATGGAGAATAATGACGTTTGTATTACATGGGATCATCTACTACCAGCAGTGGAGAATACAATGTATTTCATACAGAAAGACACAAACGCATAAAATATCAGGATTTACAAGGAGAAATGTAACAGGAGCAGCAGGACTGATAAAAAGAATTTACAGTTGTGCTTAGATATGCTACCAGTACATGCAACCCCACATGAATTATAGAAAGAGACAATTCTGGGCACATTACAGATGCACATCAAGGACTGAGGAATGGGATCCATTCCTGTCATGTTATTAGAAAACCAAAACACTTGGAGAAATTAAACCAGGGAAAACAGTAATATTAGTCAGCTTACATACTGGCAATCTACTGACATACTGCAAATAACACTATAAACATATTCAGTCTTACTCAACTCATTACCTCACCCATTTGACATAAAAAAGGTAACAGAAGTTGTACCATTGACTGGAGTCTTACCTTCACCCCTAAATAAATTATCTCAACAGATAAGAATCGTTAAGTGACCACCTCCCCTCATATACAGTTTGGGATCATAAATGCACACATCAGTAGCATTAATATAGCTTGGTACACTCTCTAACTTCATTCAAAAAATATAATTTCATCTCCATCTTAAAATCTTGTCACTATCATGAATTAAAAGACTCCTACTACATGAAGCTATATCTCTGTTTGATATAAGATTTCTAATTAACATAACCATCTTAGAACTAAGAATCAAATCTAATCCTGCCCCTTGGTTAACTAGACATGCAAAACAACTCATGAAACAGAGGGATAGAGCCTGGAAAACCTGTAGACAAAACAAAATCCACTCAAAATTTCACAAGCTTAGATACCTTAAAAATTGCACAAATATAAAATAAACTCATTTTGGAAAACATGCTCCGCCAGTCTCCAGAAGGAAAACCAAAGCAACCCAAAACTACTCCGTCCTTCTATTAATCATATTCTAAAACATGACCAAAATACTCAACCCACACCATCTATACCCACTCAGTCAGATACTATTGCCACTCATTTCAACATGGACTTCATGCAAACAGTGACCTCTCTCTACTAAACAGCTCATCCCACTTTATCTCACTACCCCCAAACAACCAGTCAAAGATCATGTTAAATGTTCCCTCCAACCTGTTTCTTCTAACATCATACAAAGGCAAGTTCTCAAACTGAAACCTACCACATTTGCTGAAGATAATTTACCAGCAGAATACATAAAGACTGTAGAGAATGCTACGTCCAGCACTATGGAAAAAAGAAAACTTACATCCTTCCTCTACACAAATGTAGCAAATCTACTGATATCACTAACTACAGGCATGTAGTTATTGCTTCATCCCTATCTAAAGTACTAGATAAATGTATTCTCAGTGAAAAACATTTTTTATCCGCAATGCAGCATGCTTTTTGCCCTCATTGTAGCCCAACTACTGCCTTAACCAGCTTCAACAACACCTTAAAGCTAAATAAAAACTCAGACATTTTAGTCTTTCCCTGCTCCTTGAGTTATCTAAGGTGTTTGACACTGTTTCCCATTTTAGCTTGCTATATAAACTTGTTTACTTAGGTATAACTAAATATTCCCTTTTCTATTTCTCCAGTTGTCTCTCAAACAGACGTCAGATAGTAAAATGGCAAAATGACTTCTCATCCTTCCCCCAGTGTCCCCCAAAGCTCCATTCTTGGTCCACTGTTATTCAACATATTCAAAAATTATGCTTACACAACAAGTAAACATGCAACAATAATCCAATATGCAAATGATTCTACACTCTTCAGTGCAGACCAGAATCTAGGTAACTTACATTACCCATGTTCCAAAAGTCAGCACCCTATGCCACTGTCCAGCAGGGACACAGGTGGAATCACCAGGGTGTATTTTCCGTTCCCCATCCCGTTATCCAGGTTGTGCTTAAAAAGGGTTAATGAGTTACTCTGCTTGATGTGGAGAGGGAGTCTGTTCCACAGATGGGGGAATCTCTGGGACACAAATCTGTCCTGCCAACAAGTCCTATTGATGTTACAGACCAGGTTAAGGTTGCGCGTGCGGGTTACTCGAGTGGAGGTTGACTTGTGAATATGCAGCGGTCTCATCAGGGTGGGGTCTTACAACAGCTTATACAGGAATCTCTTACATCTCTTGAGTCCTGGCTAGATGAATCATATGAATCATAACTACTCCTAACCTCAGAAAATAGCAAACTTATCTTATTCACCCACAAATAGCTCTCTGAAAAGAAAACACTTTACTATTATCTCAACCAACAGCAGCAAGACTGAACGTATAATTAATACCAAGCTAGTAGGTGTCATTATTGATGAAAACGTAAAGTCTGTCATTAAAGAACATCCTCCAGCATTATACTCTTACCAGAAAACTACAATGTACAGAAAAAAAACAACTGCTACAAGTAATTAAATCAAACAATACTACATGTAATTCACTTTACTCTTAGTATTTTTCGTAACTCTGGAACTCCATCCATCTCATTCAGAAACAAACTGACAACCTAAAATCATTCAAGCTGCAACCAAAACAATGCCTGATGAATTCCTTGCTATGCTCATGGTCAGCACCAAACTAAAACTGTTCTCCAACCTTATGTTTTACACACCTAAATGTAATATTCTATTGCTTGTCATAAATGGTTGTATCTCCATAAGTTAATCAGTTTATTGACCCTCATTTAGTTCTCTTTTTCATTATTTTACTGTTAATCAAGGTTTTTCTTCCTTCATCAAACCACTGATCCTATTTTATCTTCCGTCCATACCTGCTCTCCACTATCATATTCTACTTTCTTCTGTTAAACCTTAGGCCTCCCCACCTCACGTCTTTCTCTGTTTATCTATTCCAATAGTGCTATTTTGTTGTTAGGTTACTGGGGCTCTGCCTTGCCTTTTCACTTAGACCCATTGTAATGTCCACACCTCTTCTCTATCACCACTATCCACCTTCAGGTTACTTTCTCACCTTAACCTCCCTGTTATTCTCACTTCTGTTGTTAACCTCATTATCACACCTAAAATGTTATCCCCCCCTGATTTTATTCTACAATCTCCTATGTTGCTGCTACATGCCTTTCATGTAGCACCTTCCATACCTTGACTTGTTCATCTTTAGACTCTAGTCTTGCACTTTGTATAGCCTTTTCCCTTTCTTCTATCTCAACCATTGTAACATCTACTAGGCTCTGTACGTCCATAGTACAATTAAGCTTTCCTGGATTGTATTTTGACATTCTCCATGTGCAACATTTCTTGTCTACTTTGTCCTGCTCATTTCTAGACTTATCTGCATTTTATTTGTATACTGAATCATTGTTAATTGACTTGCATATCTGCATTTTATCTGCATATTTCAATAATTGTTAATTTGCATCTTACCATATGTATATTGTCTTGTGAAACTTTTTCCCCTGTGCCTCCACTGAAAAACTTTTTATGCCCAGACTAACTTTCCTGGTAAACAATAATGTAAATAAATAATAGATAAATAGATTTATCTCAGCCTGCATGGAAACAGCTGGGGTCCCCAGTGATAAAGCTGATGATTGCTTCCCAGATGGGGAATTCAAATCTGCCATGATAAGCTTGTTACCATCAAGAACCTGATCTGGACAAGTTGCATGGAAGGCAGATGGATAAATGGATAAATGGCTGGGTGGCATCACCTGCTAAAGAATGCATTTTTGCATGCATTCAGTGTCCAGGCATGCCTCTGTAAATATTTATTTAGCCTTCCATGAAAATAAGTTATCTCTTATTCTATCATAACTCCAATGGTGTCATGTTAAGGTAGGGAACTTGCCTTCATATTTTTAGCAGTGTAACCCAGAAATGTTTCAAGAATAACTCTCTGGACATTCTTCCCAGTATCAATTTTGTTTCTATGTGCAAAATGAAACTTGTAGAGTCCAAAGTTGGTTTAATCATTGATTTGTAAAATGGCATAATAAAAGCCTTCCTGGATTTGTTAACTCTCTTTACCACACCCATTGTCTGAAATATCTTTACTCTGACTACCAAACATTTCTTACTGAAAAGGAAACAGTTAACCAAAAACTACTCTAATATATCTTGGTTTCTATAACCACTGCTGATATATTACATCTCCGAGTGTAATAAGCAGATAGCAAAAAACACAAAGGCATAATTTTACATTTTCCTGCCTTAAAATTAAGATGACTATGATAAATAATATAGAGAACTTAGGCCATCATGAATTTTCTCAGTATGTTTCTTACTAATAACATTTTTTTCCGTAAAGGTCATGGAGGTGTTTTTGCCTTTAATGGCATTCACACAATGACAGCATTTCTAGTTTAGCTATGTAACCCCACCTCTGGTGGCTGGTATGAGAATCTGTATCTCCTTTGGGCCTCATCTCCCCTCCCCATACAAGTATGCGTGCTACCACTCACATGCGGTGGGACAAATAGAGAGCTATGCTTACCAGCTTGGAAGCACCAGGCATTGCACCTAGTCCTGGCCATTTTTAGGCATTGTAGGCCTCCGCCTCCTTACTAGCGATGATTAGCCGTGAAATCATGCATTTACCTTATCAGTCTAAGCAGTCCTTGATAAGTTTTGTCTGTAAAAGTAAAATAATTTTCTGTTCCATAAGTAGAATTTTGCAGGATATTATCTCAAGTTTATGCAGATTTAAAGTCAGAGAGTAGTACTATGAAAAATTCTATTTTGAGCCTCAAATCTAATACAAATTTGGTATTACTACTACATTGAGGGGTTATAAATCGAAATAACACCACTGTTGCCTCTTTTGTTACTGTTAACAGAACATGTACAATTCTACGCTGAGCCTTATCTCTAATACAATGTGTGGTATAAGTAATGATACACTACAGACAGACATACACGCACACATATAGATATATAGATAGATAGGCAGATAGATAATAGATAGATATAGATATATGTAAGTGTACATAAAATGATCTAAACATCATAAGATCAACAGTCAAAAAACTGACAGGCAAAGACCTAAAGTGAAAAATATCTAAATTGAAAAAAGACTGAAATACAAAATACTGAAAAAATCGAAGTTATATTGTGGAGGGGTTTATGCCCTTTCCCCACTGCTGTGCATCCTCTAAGTTGTTATATATAATTTGCAGGGGGTGTGGGGGTGTGGGAGGTGTCTTGCCTCCTTCAAAAACATTGAAACTTGATAAAATTAGCAACATAGAAAACCAATGAAAAAATCTGATAAAATTGAACTACATTTTTTAATGTTTTTGTAGAGGAAGCAAGCCCCTCCTGAACCCCCACACCCCTTGCTAGTGATTTGTACCAACTCTGAGGTTGCACAGCAGTGGGAAAAGAGCATAAGACCCTCCCTAGTATAAATTCAGCTTTTGTCAGTATTTTGTGTTTCGGTCTTATATATTTTTATTTTATTTGTTTTATTTTACATTTGTTAACCGGGAAAGTCTGACTGGATACATGTCCATTTTCAGCGGAGTCCCAGGGAGAAAAGCTCCAAATATACGTAAAGAAGTGTAATTACAGTGAAGTTCTTATTTTGTATTATAACAACATAGATATATGTTTAATGCCAGATGCACACAATTATATGCTTTTCTAAAGTACAGATAGGGAATAGAAGGAGGTAATAGTTAAGGAGGAAATAGATGGAGAATGCATCTAGGAAGAGATTATATCTAGAAAGGGGAAACACATAGCTTTAAGGTAGCTAACATATATCCTAAGAGTCTTATTACAAATCATTCCAGCAGGAGAGAGACAAATTAAATTTAGGTCTTATTACATTTCAGTCTTTTGACTGTTGATCTCATGATGTTTAGATCATTGTAAGTGCACCCATATATATCTAACAACTAAGGTTTAATGAATGTCCACCCCATCTACGTGTGCCTCCATTATGTTTATCAGGTGATGCAAGCTACTGACTTGAACCTCTGCTATTGACAGAAGCCCAGTAAACCCATAGGGAGCTCCAGAGTAGTGCTTTAACACCTCCCTGTCCCTGACACAGATAGCCACTTACTGAGTGTTCAGCCTGCTGACAGCCCATTTATGCAGGCTTAATGAGTCTGCGGGGGACCTTCAGTAGGATCCTGCTACTGCTTACAGAATTACTGCATTCTGCATAAATGATTCTACATTGGTCTGGCATGTAAGTGTTACATTTACTGGTGGTGCTGCAGCTCCCTCTGTCATTTGTTTTATGAGTAAACCATAGCAGCAGTTCCTAGCCAATGACACCCAATCAGGGGTGCATGATTACAGTGCAGGCATGCTATGGTGTGTGGAAGGGGAGAGGGATAGTCACCAGCCTTCATCATGATTAATGCTTTATTTCATAAAATTCAATAAAGTCTATGTAGCTTGATCCCATGCCTTGCTATTACCAGGTGCCCGTTTCTCTGATAAATAAGGAGAAGTGCTAACTGCAGCCTAAGAATAAAAATCTTTAGTTAGTAATGTGACTGCACTTGATAGCTAGGTATTTTCAGTAACATAACTCTGTCTTACCAGTAACTCAGAAGCAGTTCCTTGACTATTTTCACTAAGTGATAGTAATATAAGATTTTTCTTTCTATTATGGTTCTCTCTGCACTTTTTATAAGCAATTTGCTTTATCTTTGCCTTTCCACTAATCTCAGAATTGTAGCAACCAGTAGCATACTACTGGATACTACATTAATGGGGATGTCCACAAAGTTTCAAAAATTGTATTAAGTTTACTAGGTTCTTATGAAAACCAAGCTTGTACGCACATAACTCTATGAATTGCATTACTGCACACATATGTAAGAGTACAACAAACACCAAGAATACCCGTTCACAAAATGGAAGAGTCCAGCTGCCTCCAGGAAGAGAAAGTAGGTTAATTCAGTCACTGTTGTTAGAAACGGACTACAATAACAGAAAGTAATATTTCCACACAGATGTTATATCTGAACAAATCCACAGCAACTTTGGCAAGCACAAACAATTATTTATTCATAAAAAAATTATAAGCGCTTTCATTTCATACAAACAGAAACTTCATCAAATAAATCATCTTGGGGCAATGTAGAAATTGCCTCATGTACACAGACATCCCTCTCCTCCAACCACCCAACATTACAAACTGTGAGAGATGCATTTATCTAGCCAAACTGGAGGTAAAGCTCTCTCCAATCAAGACTGAACTTGACAGTCAAGAGGAGAAGGTAAACACTTGCACCACACCACACTCATCACATAGTCTCACTAAATCTACACCACCAAAATCCACACATAGAAACACAAAAACATTTGCAGAGGCTTGCAATAATAATCTTCTCAAGCAACAGAGATCTCCAAAGCAGAAATGCAAGCAACCTCCACCCCCAACACAACCCAAATGACACATAGCCCGCAGACTCAGTGTGCCACTCAACCACAGCCAATAAGACAAAACAACGTACCCAACACACTAGTCATAGGTGACCCTATAGTCAGGCACACTGATGTCCCACTCACCAGGCTAAACAAGGAGAAGGTTACTGTCAGCTGCCTGTCAGGTGCCAGGATCCGCCACATAACCCACGCACTCAGGTCACTCCATAACAAGTACAAATATGACTCTGTCATTGTCCATGTTGGTGTGAATGACCTGAGACGTACCTCCTTGGACTACATGAAAAGAGACATGGAAGAGCTCTCTGATCTTGTAGCCCAGGCAGGTATGACCCTAGCCCTGAGTAACATTCTGCCATCACCCAGAATAATGCCGTAGTACAAGGACAAAATGATTGACTTCAACAATTGGCTAAGCTTCTGGTGCCATTCTAAAGGGATCCAGTATCTGTCTGCCTGGGATGACATGGTCGACAGACCATGATGCTTTGCCAGAGATGGCCTGCACCTGTCAGCCCTGGGATTCCGGATACTGGCTAAGGTTCTTGCTGCCCCTATAGTGCCTTTTTTAGGCAAGGTTCAAATGACAAATTCACCACCATAACAGGAACAGGCAAGCAAAAACTGAGGATGATTCTACTCAAAGCTAGAAGTCTAAATCTCAAAATGCACTCACTTGAGGCACTCCTTAAAATGGAGAACATTGATATCTGTGCAGTGACTGAGACCAGGTTCAAGGCTCCAGAGAGCACCCCTGCACTACCAGGCTATAACTCATACCACACTTTTCGGCCATGTAACCTGGACCGGAACACCAAAGGCGGAGGTGAGTCCATATTCATTAAGTATATCCACACCTCCAGGCTAGTTGCTCAGCATAATGCAGCCGAGGTTATCCAAGTGCAACTAACTCTGGGCAAAACTGCAATCCAAATTGTAGCTTGCTACAGATCACCCACCATGCCCCAGGATTCCCATTCCTCTTTTCTTGATGTACTGGAAAATATTAGGGTTCAACCAAACACCCTAATAATGGGCGATTTCAACTACCCCACCATTAACTGGGAAAACTACTCATGTACCAACTCCTTTGCTCAACGCTTTCTGGAATTCATAAACTCCAATGCCCTGGATCAACTTATCCACACACCCACCAGGGGCAACAATATCCTAGATCTAGTCATTACTAGCATGAGTGACCGGTGTTCCACACCTGAAGTCAACGCCTCATTGGTCCGATCCGACCATAAGCTAATTACCCTAGATATCCACATCCTGCACTCACCCCCCATTAAGGAAACCATGGTAAAAAATTTCTCCAAAGCCAGCTTCATGCTTCTTAAGACAGAAGTGGTGAACTTCATGACACCCATACAGATGGACAATACAGTTACGACTACTGAATCCTACACAATTGCACTTTATAAGCACTTACATGAGTACATGGATTGTGCTATCCCAAACAGAACCAAGATGCTATCCTCCAAAAAAAGGAAGCCAATCTGGTGGTCCCCTGCCATAAACAAACTGTACAACAGAAGGAAGAAACTGTTGCAAAAGAGAGTAAAATCCCATGAGTGGAGGAGCTCCCTGGTCAGCCTCAGTAAGAAACTGCAATCCCCGATAAAATCCTCCAAAGCTAGTTACAAAAACAAAATTGCCACTGATTCTAAAGACAACCACAAAGCAATCTATAGCTATGTCAAGAATCTCAATGGCAACACTCAGATCTGCTCTGAGTTACAGCACAATGGCACTAACTATACAGACCCAACTGATATTGCCAACATCCTGGCAGATAGGTTCAGTGCTAACTTTACCCCCCCTCTCACCCATTAAAGAGCCCATCTCTATACCGGAAGAATGCAAAGTTCCTGTAATCATGGCTGCATAGGTAAAAACCACACTCTCCAAAGCCAAGAACACAGCATCCATGGGACCAGACAACATCCCAGGCTGCATTCTACATGAACTATAGAACGAACTGGCACCCCAACTAAGTACCATGTTCAATCATAGCCTCACCTAAGGCTTTGTGCCTGCTGAATGGCGCACAGTGATGGTTATCCCACTCCACAAGGGGGGAGCCACCATGGACCCCAGGAACTACCGCCCCATTAGCCTGATGAGCCTGGTCTGCAAGGCCATGGAACGTATCATCATGGAACTTATAAACAAAGACATTGGTAATCTCCAGACTCTGGACCCCACCCAGTTTGGGTTTGTAAAAGGCAGATCATGTCTCCTAAACTTGATAGACTTCTTTGAAGCAGTCACCAAAGCCATAGACAGGGGTAAGGTGGTTCACACAGCCTATCTAGATCTTGCCAAGGCTTTCGACACCATCCCCCACTCTGGAATTATAGATAAACTCACTAAACTACGCATACATCCCTATGTCACAAGATGGGTTGCCAACTGGCTCACTGACAGAACCCACACAGTGAAAGTAGCAGACTCCAAATCCGACTTCAGACCAGTGACAAGTGGAGTACCACAGGGTTCAGTCCTGGGTCCTCTCCTGTTTGGCATCTACTTCTCTGAAGTACAGGCTAACACAGAAGGTCATTGGCTAACAAAGTTCGCAGATGACTGCAAACTAGGAGCCATAATCGAAACTCCTGTTTAACTTTGATTATTAATCATATTAGCAAGCTGAATTTTAAATTATTTAAATTTTTGTTATGTACTATAGAATTATTGCTATCTGTGTTGTTTTAACTTTGCCTTATTGAGTGATACTTATGGTCATGTGATTTTTGGGCTGCTAACCACATGACTACTTTGGGCCTGTATATAAGATGAAAGAAATTTTATAAGTTTGTAGTATTGAAGAAGGATTATGTCCGAAAGCTCTGCTGTGTTTTGTCATTAAAGTGGTTTTTCCTTTTGGATTGTCGAATTGACCCTTCGCCACAGCCCACTTTTGCTTAAAGGAGTGTGCACTAGAAAAATGTAGTAAAGTGTTCAAGTATGTTTCTTTTCTAAATATCCGGGAAACAAATTTATTATTCCCTCTATCCTTTAATAGAAACACAACCAGGAATTCAGTATTTAGTTGAAAAAGGTGTTCCACAAATACAAATTAATGTTTTGAAACAATTATGGGAGATGGTTCTGTTTAATAGTTAAATCACATTTGAAAAAGGATTTTATATACAACGTGAAGGGGTGGCTATGGGTTCACATTTGGTGGTGTATATGCAAATATTGTAATGTTATGTTGAGAGCATAAGTTTTTGTTCAATTCAAGGTTCCACCAATACTATCATCTTTATACATGTTTTAGGATGACATGTTTTTTATTTGAGATGGCCCTGAAGAAGTAATTCCTCAATTTTTGGATTATGTGGTGCAGCGGTTAGAGTTGCCGCCTCATAGCAAGAAATTCAATGGTTTGATCCTCGGCTGGGGTGCCTTCTGTGTGGAGTCTGCATGTCCTGCCTGTGGTCGCAGTGGTTTCCTCTGGGTACTCCGGTTTCCTCCCACATCCCAAAGACATGCTATAGGTGGATTGGACACTCTAAATTGGCCCTAGGTGTGAGTGTGTGCATGCGTGTGCCTTCTGTGGAAGGTTGGGCACTGGGCTGGCAACTCGACACCGTAAAACTCCACTGCCAATCATGAGCGGACAGGTGATCTGCTGTGGCAACCCCTAACCAGGAAAAGCTGAAAGAAGAGTAATGCTACAAGATCTTTTTTGAAATTCACACATACAGTAGGTGAGGAAGAAATTGCATTCCTGGATGTGTTTCTATCAAAGGCTAGAGTGAATAATAGATTTATTTCCAGGATTTTTAGAAGAGAAAACATACTGAATTAAACTACTTTCCTTTCCTGGAGGCAGCTGGACTCTTCCATTTTGTGAACAGGTATTCTTGACATATTCAAGAGTAGCTAATGTTGCAGGCAAGTTTGCACAATTATGAACACATGAGTACAGTTTAATGCACATGCATCCACACTGCCTATGCATAAGCTTTGATGCACTAAGCATGTTTTTCTGCAGCCCTTCAGCCACCTGAGCTGCTTGCAGGTCAGGGAGACATATGCAGGAGTCAGTTTCCCTCATCCCCTATCAGCTGTGCACCAACCCATTCAAATACATCCCTTGTGCATTTCCACAACTACTACCCCATCGCAATTTTACATCCTCTTTGTCTGTCTTCCCTTCCATTTGTGGACCCAATCTACTACATGATCATCCACATCTGTCTGCCTTGTCTGTGTCTCTGTTTTGTTGTCAATACCATTATCTCTTTCCTACCTGTCATTCCTTCCCTTGCTACCTTTTCTCCTTCCGCAGATCATTTGTTTACCCGTGTTGGGTCAGTTGTGCAGAATCACTAGGTTTGATCAGGATAAGACTGATCATCTCCCATTGACATAAAAGGGTTTGACCTGATTTGCTGCCCTCCCACACCCAATTTCCCAGCCACCCACCTCCCCAGATCCACACATTTATTTGCCCTACTATCCTCCCACTTGTTAATGACATCATAAAATACATACTGAGACAACTTCCATTCACCCACCCCATACCATCCATCATAACATCATTAATATTCTTTCTCACTCACTCACTCACTCACTCACTCACTCACTCACTCACTCACTCACTCACTGTCTGCTCTGTTAATACAGCATCCAGCACAGTACTTCTGACATTCTATTTCCCATTCATTCACTCAATGACTACTCAGCAAATATCCTCCCTTCCTTCCCTCTGCAATACTGCACTGACGCTCCTTCTGATCTAAGAACTTACCTCTTCCTTTCCTAACCCACCTATCTGTTACTTTTTCTACCTTACCAGCTTATTCTTATTCATACTCAGTGCTACAATTTCCCATCTTTGATTCTTAACTCCATATATCTCACTTATCATATTTATCTGCTCTTAACTTATTCTAAAAGCATTGCTGCTATATGAGACAGTATAAAGCTTCAATTAAACTTTTTTAAGCATCTTAAAAAGCCTTCTACCACTTTGTAGAAGGAGAGTAAAATCTAACTCTGCCTACTGGCTTACTAATTAGAGTAGAAGTCTTATTCCTAATAGAGACAAGGCAAGGAAAGAGTGACAGAAACTTAAAACACCACAAAACCTATAGCCCTTTAATGAATTTTGTAGCTTTACCAAAGAGCAAATCAACTTGATAATAAACAATACTATTTTTATTTATAAAACAACCATAGATATAATCCAAAAACATTGTGGTTACCCATACCTAGGAACTAGCAATGTCCTTAACCCTTGTCCCAATAACGCCCCCTTTAAAAAAGCCACAAATGTAGCTAATATTTCATTGACAGTATAGCTACCCTCACCAATGAATGATTTACTTACTCCCCTGACTCATGTCTACCCCATCAACTAATACCCCCACCCTGACACTAAAACCAGTCGTTACCTCCTTAATAAAACTTTATCCAAACTTAAACCTTTCTCTCCCTTTGCTGATAACCTTCCTGAAAAATTCCTCAGAATTGCTGCTAACACCATTACGTATCCAGTCTCCATCTATATAAAAAGGTCACTACTGTAATCTGGAAAAAAATGCCATATCATCCCTCTTCATAAAAATGGCACTTCTGTCAGCTTAGCTAATTTCAGACCCCTTGCCACCTTATCCACCTCCCAAAATACTGGAAATGCATCTATAAACAACTACTCCATAATCTCTTAAAGGAACAATTACTGACCAATACTCAATATGTTTTTAGAGCTGCCCATAGCACAACTACGGCCCTCTTAACTTTTACAGATAACATAAATAAAGCCAGGGATAGAGGTAAACCCTTACCTTCCTTATTCATAGACTTATCAAAAGCTAGCTTTCAACATTGTGTCTCATAAAATTCTCCTGTTACAATAGTCCTCACTGGTTACCTCACATCCTACACTTTATTAGTTTAATAATTATTTGTGAAAGCACTTCCAGGCAGTCAAATGGAATTCAACCACTTCCCATTATCTACCCATCAATACAGGTGTTGCACAAGGTTCTATCCTTGGTCCTCTTCCACTTAATATCTTTATAAACAAACTTCATAGTTCTATACAGCAAACATTAATTGTATAGTATGTAGATGATTCCATTCTGACCTGCCTCACAGACAATCTAGAAAACTTAGAAAATATTACACAATATGCCTTTAACTCTGTTGAAACTGGCTTTGTAGCCATGAACTCCTTCTTAATCAAAAGAAAACCAAACTATTTTCCCCAAATCACTTACCCAGGAGAAACATAACTTTAAAATCACATCCCTAAATAATATGCCAGTTGAAGTAGTTCCCCAAACAAACAAAACTACTGGGGCTACAATAAATGGAAACTTCAAATAAGACCTCCACATATAGAGTAATATAAAAAAAAACTCACAAAAAACTAGAAATGTTATATAAAGCAGAACAATTCCTTACTGCATCCACTACAGTCACTCTTGCCCCTACCTGTCTACTTCCCTTTCTATTACATGGTTCTCCTATGTTGACTAACCTCAGGTCAATCTAAAATCAGTGTAGCTAGATTTGCAGCTAACACAAGTCACAGAACACATAATTGCTCTGCTCTAAAAATTCTAAATTGACTAGAATTATCAGTTCCCCTTCATATGACTGAATTCACATAAGCTTGAAACCCATAAGCCTGAAAACAAAAGCCTGAAACTCAAAAGCCTGAAAACACAAAAAATACATATACTGACTTTAAACAACAGAAACCATATTAATTTCCAGTAAGTATAAGCAGGGGGGCAAGCCCCCCTGCACCCCACACCCCCTGCTACTTAAATATACCAACTCCGAGGTTGCACTTAGTGAAGTGCAATCCTGGAGTTGATATATTTAAGTAGCAGGGGGTGTGGGGGCTGCAGGGGGTCATAGCCCCCTTGCTTATACTTAGTGGAAATTAATATGGTTTCTGTTGTTTAGTCAGTAAATGTATTTTTTGTGTTTTCAGGCTTTTGAGTTTCAGGCTTTTGACTTTTCAGGCTTTTGTTTTCAGGCTTTTGAAGTTTCAGGCTTTTGCAGTTTCAGTCATATGAAGAGGAACCGAATTATCCCATCAGATAAATTATATCCCATTTCTCCTAATATACAAAATTAAATTTAATCCCACTGCCTGCCCAGCTATAAGTACAATTCTGCACTACTACCTCCCAAATTGCCACCTTCAATCTGCTAACAAAAGTCTAATTGACACTTATAAGCCTTACAAAAACTGCGGTCAAATTCCATTCTTGTACTGTGTAGCAAATGTTGTTGTTGTGTCTTTCGGCTTATCCCGGTTAGGGGTTGCCACAGCGGAACTCCGGTCCGCTAATGTTTGGTAGTGGATTTTTACATGCCGAGTTACCAGCCCTGACGCACAACCTTCAACGAAGGCATGCTCATTCACATATGCCTCCACACAGAAGATGCTCTAGCTGAGAATCGAATAGGACAACATCTTGCTGTGAGGCGACAACGCTACCGCAGCACCACTACCATCCCTGCACCAAGCAGGACAATGCATAACATTCTGTTTTCTTTTAATCTGCAACTAAAATAATTTGTCTCTAGCCTCTGCCTTTGCACATACTGCCCTCCTGGCTCATACTCTTCTGACACCTGTATAGACCCTCTGTGGAATTCATGAACAATCGTGGAGGATCCACTCAAAGCCTACACAATGTCTATGTGTTAGAGCAATGAGCAGCAGTGCTAATCACATGTGCATGCTGCTCATCATGCCTACATAAACACAAGCACGTTTTGTGGCTAGCAGCAGTGTTGGTGGCCAGAAAAACACACCGAGCAGCATGAAGGCACACAGTAAACAAACAGGCCTGCCTATGCACAAACCTGTTAAGCATGCTCGCGCAGACAGCATGAAGAGCTATGTAAGGCAAATAAGGCATGCTGTACACAGGCATGGAAAGTGTACTGAATGTAGTGTGCACATAAATGTAACATATGAATACAGTAATAAGTAAGAGGGTATGTGAAATTGCAAGGACAACTACAATACCTGGGTTACCAAACAGGAAAAGTGTACTGAGGGCAATGGGCACACAAATCAAAGAGGTGTATACAGAAATATGCAAGAGGGAAGGGGAAATGTTCATATTCTAATAAGAAAATTGAAGTGAAGATACTTATGTCACAAAGACAATTTTGTAATAATGAAATTTCACAATATGCATGCCAGAATAAATAATGGTGGTCACTATTCCTGAGCAAATGTAGATAAATAAAAGCATACATGATATTATAGAATGTGACAGTTACACAAAATCACATTATAACAGAGGGGAATATATGGCATATGAATGTCATTCACATGCTGAGTTGAGAACAGTTCGCAAGGACACCACATTCATAATGGGATATCTGTTTCATCAATATAACATGTTGTAGGAGTGGCTCAGAAGCCGCAATCTCCTTTTGCAAGAATAGAACCTATTCAGTCAATGTCAAAACAATGACCTATGTATTAATTATGTACACCACAGAAAAAGGTCTAACCACACATGACGAGAATCACCTTTGAAGGGAATTATGCACCTCAATATTTTAACAGTTATGCGTTCCAGATGTAAGTGTGTGTGGTGTTACAAATGCGGGAGCAGAGTGTGACATATGTAATACCCTTGCATAAGGCATTCCTGTCTGATATAGTTATTATGCCAACAGACAAGAAGAGTTGCAAGCAGCACACTATGATGCAATATATTCCCCAGAGCTGTGTATTGTCAGCATCTGCCACAGGAAGTGGCGATGTGTATTGTGACAATCAAATTAAATCAATGTGTGAATTAAGAAAGGATCCCTGGGAGTGAATTTCATATCAGCATATCAGACTGATGGCAATTAAATGAGTACGACCATGTGCACACAATTGTGATCAGTCCTATATTAATGTTCCATGATCAAGGAAGGTTTCTCTTTATGTCACTACAGAGAAACTTTCCTTGACCATGGAACATTGATATAGGACTGATCACAACTGAGGGCACAAGGAAGGTTTCTCTGTATGTAAGTACACATACCACCCAAGAAGTGGAGCACACTCGTGTACACCACAGTAGTCATTGCATGTGTCACTGTAGCACTCTCACCATGACATTGGCAGAAAAAATGTCTACTGCCATGAAATCCAAAGTTACATTCACATGTCTGTGCAACATATCAAGGGATAAGGCTGATGTGATATAATGATTGTAGTGTAATGTCAATACATTCACACAAAATAAAACCCTATGCTACAATTGACCATCCAGCTGTACAACTCCTCCAAAAAACAATACAGCTATTAATCACATTCACCACAGTGGAACTGTTATCATAGATGTTGAACTCCACCTATGTGAAGTCATTCAGTCATCTATACTGTATTTGCCGATAACTTTCATCGTCTAAAATAGGGAGGGCTCTGCCACTCTATATGTACACACTATAACTGGGGAAGAATGCTTTTCATGCAGAACTGTTAAGGACACAAATGCTTACAATCACTCAATGCTGGCACTTACCTAAGTGTTGAGAAAATCAACACCATAGTGGGATCAACAAATGTGCCATGGTATAAGTGCATTGCCAATTGTCATATGTGAGGTTATGTGAAAGCATTACATCATGTAAATAAGTTAAAGTATATGTGCCTCTGTAATTACTTAGAAAAAAATCTCACTTTATTCCAGACAACATTGCCTGATGCTAGGTATACCCAAACACACATACAGCCCCCTGCTGTTGTCACTGTAATAGTACAACAACAATTGTGTCCAATGTGGATATAATTAAATCCAAAAAATGACAGACCAGCACAAAACACTGTGGAAAAATAAGTAAACTTTAATGCAGCATAAGGACAATCAACAAGATTAGCCCCACAAAAAGCATTAGACCAGTTTCAGCTATTACAGACTTCCTCAGTGCTAAACTGTCACACAAACAAATCCTACGTTTATACATCCTGGTAACCAGAAAGAATAAACTAATTAGATAATTACAAGTGCTCATTCAATCCAGTTGGAAACAACCCACCCAGTTTAATAATCCACTTTTTCTCTTTATTATTTAGTAAAGCATGCCACCCAGTTTTATTGGTCGTAATTCCTAATATTTTGTCAATAATCATGAATCTAAAATATGCCATAGGATGTGTAAGTGAATGGTAATATAAAGTATCTGATTGTCTTTTGTTCCTGATATCACTAAAATGTTCCAACATGCATAATCTTAATGGCCGAGAAGTCTATCCAATATAGAATGCTGAACAGGAGCATGTAACTAAATAAATAATCTAATTGCTACTGCAATTAGTCAAACATTTAATATCAAATATCAGAGCTGTATTCTTACAGAAAAAATATTTGGACTTGGTTACACTTGAACAATGTGTACAATGTCCACATGGAACACAACCATGTAAGTTTTTTGCTGCCGAAAACTAGTCCATTCACCCCATTGTTCGTAATGACTAAAGTGAGAGCACAATATTTTGCCTCTACAGAAGGAAAATGCACATCTTGGGAAAAGAATGTCGGATAATCTATGATCAGCCATCAGAATATTCCAGTAGTGATTAATATCCATAAAACTGTTAATGTTATGACCATAAGTGGCAACCAGTCGAATATCCGTGTTCCCAGATTATTTTGTATCTTTGTACACCAACAGCTTGTTCCTATGCTTGGCAGAAGCCCAATTGCTTGCAGAGATAACATTCCCATGTTTATAACCCCTGGATTTGAACCTAGTAACCAAATCCTACCTATAATGTTCATATGTATCCGGACTGGAACAAATTCTTCTTATACGAAGAAACTGGGATTTAGGTATATTACATATGATATGCTGAGGGTGGAAACTGGTGGCATGTAATAAAGAATTGTACTGGGGATGTTTACGGTATACTTGACTATCCAATGTATGGTCTCTATTCCTAGTAGCCAAAACATCCAGGAAAGTGATCTGCTGGAGATCATAGTTGACCATAAACTGAACCCCCCCCCACTTGTTACTATTTAGATACTCAACAAATTCCAATAAGTATGTGCTGTCAGCCCTCCAGATCATCCAGCAATCATTTAAATACCGTCTTCATATATCTATTTCATCCAGATATATATTGTGATTGGGGTCATAAATCATGTGTTCCTCCCAAAACGCCATAAATAAGTATGCATAAATGGGAAAAAAGATGCTCCCATGGTGGTATCTTGTAACTGCCGATAACATTGGCCATGATCGTAAAAGATGTTTTTAGCGAGTATGTGTTCTGCCAAGCACACCAAAAAGGTATTGATTCCGGGTAAATATAATACCCCTTGTCTAACCAATATTGTAGTGCCTGTAAACCTGCCCAGTGGGGAATATTAGTATATAATGCAGTCACATCTAATGTACATAAAAAACATCCAGACTTCAATTGCATGTCTGAGATAATCTGTAGGAATTGTGTTGTGTCCTGTATCCATGATCTAGCTCTCTTCAACAAAGGTTTAAGATACTTTGTCAAAAATTCGGAAAGGGGTTCAGTGAGTGAACCCTTACCAGAAACAATCAGCCTGCCAGATGGGTGGTGTGGGTCCTTATGTATCTTTGGTAGTAGATATAAATATTGATTTTTGGGATCAGTTACTGTGAGATGATATAAATCAGAATCTGTAATGAACCCTTCTTCCCTAGCCTGTATAAGAAATTTGTCAATTTGTTGTTTAAATCTAAAGGTGGACTCTAGGGGCATATGCATATAATATCTACCATCCTTCAGTTGTCTTTGAGCTTCATTTTAATACATAACCCAGTCCATCATCACCACAGCTCCACCCTTGGCTGCTGGTACGATAACCAAATTTTTGTTATTTTTAAGATTGATGACCACCTGCTGTTCAACCTTTGAAAGATTACGTGGCAAAATCTGAGATTCCCTGGAATGGAAGTGTAAATCTTTAAGTACACTAGTCTGCAACATAGAAATAATGGGATACATAGGAGGCATAAAGACAGATTTATGAAATTTAATTGGCTGACTATTAGTATTAGATGGTTCAGAATCAAAAAATAACCTGAGATTCAAAAGCCAACAAAAATAAATCACATCTTGAGCCAAAGAATTCTCCTTGACAAAAAAAAAAACCTGGTACAAAATTTAAACCTTTATTCAAAAGTTTTAATTCCACCTCAGAGAGGGGTGTTGATAATATATTCAACACATTAACCTGATCATTTATCATTGTATCATTATTTTCAAAAGATTCCCAATATCGTTCACCCACCCTGTGCTTCCTGCCTCTTCTGCGTGATCTAATCCTAAAGGGTCATCCAAACTTTTCCGTTTGGAATGCCGGGACTCAGAAGTATGTTTCATATTCATGTCCATGGCAGAGGATGATTCATCCCCTGACGTGCCACTAGCACAGGTTTTAGACTTTTTAAGAATAGATTTGGACCTTTTTCTCTTATGTGTATGGGCTAATGTTAGACTTGTCAAATGTAACATTCTTAGAAAAACAAATGGCTTGCCTCTTCGGTAATCTCTCATGTCCCTGTTGAATTTGTGCATTTTTTTATCTTTTAGTTGTTGTTCCAGGGCCAATAATTCTTGACTAAGCTTATGTAAATAAGACACATAACATAGTTGCCCTTCATAACTTTTTGTTTCCTCACATATATGCCCAAATTCAAGAATACATTGGTAGTTAGACCGTTCATAATATGATGTTAGTATATCCACAAAACTTATAGAGGCTTTCTGTTGGGCTCAAGCCCATTGTTCTGATAGACTGTCATCTATATTATTGACTAAGGGATGAATCCTAACTCTAAGGCCCCTTGGGGTGACACCCCTAGCCTGATAGACCTTAAAGAGTCTTAACTCATTATATCCGAGTGATGCCTCCAGGTGCATCTGCAGTTAATTCCTACTGATGCCTCTAGATGTCAAATATTGCTTGTTCATATTTGCATCAGTAATTCCAAAAATAGGCTATGTACCCGGTTTTAAAAAAATTCATCTTAAAGCTTATACAATGGCAAACTCAGCTGCATTAATATTTGACCTCTGTCTAATGCAGGTAAAGATATATTAACTGTTGATTTTATTGTATCAATTTATATGGATATAATTTCCACATTTTTTTAAATATCTCAACAATCAAGTAACACAGACATAACTCCTTAGCCTCATATGAAAGCTCTCAGCTAGATGAATAAAATGCTGTTGACATTATGCATGTAATATGAGTGGTTACTGAGATATTTTAAGTTGTTTACAAAATATTACAAACATAATAGTTGTTGGGCTGGATTCACGATGGCTTGCACGGAGTCTAAGAGTAGAGTAAAACTCCATGCAGCCATCTTGTCCGACGAGCGATCCAGGAACAGCCTGCAGGGGTGTGCAAGAGAGCTCCTAACACATCTCTTACACGGACAGGGCCGGGACATGCAAATTACCTCAATTGCAACTGAAAGGCATGCAAATGAGGTAGATTTTAGATTCAGGAAACCCAAACCTGCCCGAGTAAGAGTAGTGTTATCTGCAGAAATGTACTCAGTTGACAACTGAGTACCGTTCTGCAAATAGCAAAACGGAGCCGTGACAGCTCGAAATAAAGGTTGCATCCAGTAGAGGAAGCATGCCAATGGCCAAATATATGGCCATTGGCAATGTTTCCTGATGCAAAATGAAAAAAATATATATTTTTTTTTTGTCCGATTTCCGATGTTTAAGCGTAGCGCAGCGCTGCACTAAAGGGCTGTGCTCTAAAAACCAGAAAACTAATAATTAAAATCCACAAATGTGGATTTTATGTGAATTTGTAATGTACAATGCAAGGCAATGGCAGGCTGAAGACAACATGGCTACCGAGTAGGGGTTGCTAAGGGGGGAACCCAGTCTAAGAGATGCAACCAAGCATTAGTAGGCAATCCTATGCAAATGAGGGTAAGGATAGTGAATCCCAAGTCTACATAGCAAATGAGCACAGTCAGTGGAGTGTAAGACTAGGATAAGGGGAGTAACAGAGTAGGATATAGGTGACATCATGAGGGTGGTATGTATGAAAGAAGCTAATCTCATTGGTGCAGAGTGGCATGTGTTAGCTGTCAGTTGCTCATCACTGGAAGAGGTGTGTCAGTAGGTATCCTAGCTAAAGTCAAGAAATAGAAGGTGCACACTGTGTCCGCCCCCCTGAGGGAATGGAAATGGAAAAGGAAGCACAACAAACAGTAGGAAGTTAACCAGGGAGGGTCAGCAGAGCTAGCTGGTGGAAATAATCAGAATCAGGCCATCACACAGGCAGTACACAAACCCAGCCCAGCACTTAAAACTCTAAAAACAACAGCCCATTATGTTTCTGTCAAGAGACACTGCAACACTGGAGTTAACTAAGAGAAGTGAATACTTAAAAAGCTTAACTGACAAAAAAAATGTTAGTGGCTGCAGTTGCAAGCAGTGTCTACTGTTATTAATGTCAGTATTCATTGTGTAATACCCACCTCTATACATGACGGCAATACTTTCTAGAGGGAGTAAGACTGGCACAGCTAACATACATTACACAATCATGAACTTGCATAGAACATATTTAAGAGCTATGGCGTCTGCCCCACTCAGATATGCTAGCGTTTGTAGTGCCCTGATACTGTGTGCGGTTTGTAAAGTGCCTCTGTAACGTTATTATTTGCTAGAATGACTGCTTCTCTTATCACTGTAATGTAATGCAATTCCACAACACTGGCTGTTAAGGATTCACAGAACAGGCTTTGTCTAATGGCATTTCTATTTTTCTTTTACATTCCTTCATTGTAAGGAATGATATATTTATTACAACATCAAATTATTTTATATCTGCTGTGGCTTAGTAATAATTCATGCAGTCTAGTGTGTCCAAGATCTGGGGTTTGAGACTGAGAGGGGTGTTTTATTTTGCAGATGAGCAGACTACAAGCCTTTTAGCTACAGGTAAAACATTGAATAATTCAACTATGGTAGTGGAACTCAGTCAGCAACATTCTGAAAGGTTACACTGGGCATGCTTACACACATAGGCCATGTCAGAGTATAACAATGGTCCATACCTATCAGGCAGTTACAGGTGTCAACCCAGGAACCACACACTATCCAGCAATCTGGTCTGTGCACACAGCTATATCACAATAGACACATATACAATATAGTCAAATCCTGTCATAATCACATCTTTGCTGCAGATACCCAAGTTGTTCATAGAAAGTGGGGAAACGAAGACGATAAACACCTGCAAAGGGTATCATCAATAAACAGGTGTGAATCCTGAACATTATCATAGGTGCAGAGTCTGATCCTAGGCTATCTGCCCTAGGGCATGTACACACCTAGACAGAGTGTGTCTGGCATGTGCAACATGTCCAAGTTGAATACTGTGCATGTGAAAAGTAGGTCACACAAGATAGCCCATATATGTACAGTCCATTGTGCATCTGTGTAGCAGGGACACAGAAGATATCCCATGGCCAAACATACAATCACCCATACACCTGTCCAGCTGACTCACACAGAGCTATTGGACACCTTCCAACACACATGGCTCATTCCTGCAATTACTGCAGACATTACCATGACCAGTCAGAAGATATCTGCAACCTACAAATGTGGCAGGTGAAAAGGAAGCACCCAATAAAGCATATAGTGCACCGTTTTAATGCCTGTCTTTGTAATATCATAACATAGTTAGGTAGGGGATTGAAACCTGCAAATGGTGTGTGTGTGTGTATGTGTGTGTGTGAGTGTGTGTGTGTGTGTGTGTGTGTGTGTGTGTGTGTGTGTGTGTGTGTGTGTGTGTGTGTGTGTGTGTGTGTGTGTGTGTGTGTGTGTATATGGGGGGTGTTGTGTATGTGTGTCACATCCTTTGAGAGGAGTGGCCTTTTTGTAGACTGTAGACACAATGAATATTCTTCTTTGGAAAGTCTAGTGATGTCAGCATCCTACAAGTATAGCAGGTGGAGACAAATGCCCAGTAAGGCATATAGTGCGCCATGTTAATGCTTGTCTCTGTAGTATCATAGCATAGTTAGGTAGGGGTTTGAAACTTGCAAATGCTGAATGTGTGTGTATGGGGGGGTGTTGTGTATGTGTGTCACATCCTTTCTGAGGGGTGGCCTTTTTGTAGACACAATGAAGGAGCTACATTCTTCTTTGGAAAGTCTGGTGATGTCAGCATCCTACAAGTATAGCAGGTGGAGACAAATGCCCAGTAAAGCATATAGCATGCCGTGTTAATGCCTGTCTGTGTAATATCATAACATAGTTAGGTAGGGGTTTGAAATCTGCAAATGCTGAATGCGTATGGAGGGGTTGTTGTGTATGTGTGTCACATATTTTGAGAGGAGTGGCCTTTTTGTAGACTGTAGACACAATGAAGGAGCTACATTCTTCTTTGGAAAGTCTGGTGATGTCAGCATCCTACAAGTATAGCAGGTGTAGACAAATGCTCAGTAAAGCATATAGCGTGCCATGTTAATGCCTGTTTCTGTAGTATCATAACATAGGTAGATAGGGGTTTGAAACCTGCAAATGCTGAATGTGTGTGTGTAGGGGGGATGCTGTGTATGTGTATCACATCCTTTGAGAAGAGTGGCCTTTTTGTAGACTGTAGACACAATGAAGGAGTTACATTCTTCTTTGGAAAGTCTGGTGATGTCAGCATCCTACAAGTATAGCAGGTGTAGAAAACTGCCCAGTAAAGCATATAGCATGCCGTGTTAATGCATGTCTCTGTAGTAGTATAACATATGTAGATAGGGATTTGAATCCTATAAGTGCTGACTGTGTGTGTGTGCAATGCTGTTTGAAAGGAGTGGCCTTTTTGAAGACTGGGAAAACACACTAAAGATGTATATTCCTCTTTGGAAAGACTGATGATGTCACCACCCTAGAAATACAGACGGAGAAGGGAAGCCACCCAGTAAAGCAAATTGCATACTGTGCTAATGTGTCTCTCTCTAGTGTCATAACGTACTTAGGCAGGGGTTTGAATCCTGTAAGTGCTGACTCTGTGTGTGTCACTCTTGGACAATGCGATGTGGATTTTGCTTTTACTATGTTATGACATATTATGATTACAACAGTAAGTGCATTGCACACATCAGGTATCTGCGTGGCAAATATATATGTGTACATGTTCCCTTAATCAGTACATAGGGGTGAAGCCTGCATACTACATGAATACATTTGTTGCCATTGACAAGTTGTGCCGCTGTTTCTCAGATCATAGGTCACATATGTATGTATGTGACCGGGCCATCCACTGTCGTGATCCGTGGCCAGGGTCATCTGTGCCACACACACCCATGACAGTTACTTAACAGTAGTGTGAGTGAGGGTATATGCCTGGGGTATATGTCAGACATGTTCATATACAACAATGACTGACAATAATAGACAGTCTTTATAGGTGTACAACCGCCTTGTGGATATGCATCCAGGCCTCTAATGTCTCATGTGACACACCTTGGAACTCCCCAATACCTATGGATATGTGGATACCAAGGGACACATGACATAACATGAGGCTGTATGTACACATTGGTACCCAACATACATGTTGAGGGCTACCACCTATGTGGTACTGATGGGATAGTAAGTATAGTACATGTGGATGACTATGCTATAGTCGGCTTACTGCTATACAGCATGTATCAGATGACAGGCATCTGTCTGTATGATACCCTTGTGTAGGATATGTGTCCCTACAGTGCCCTGGTTGGCGCGGCGCGCACGTCCGCACATACACATTGCACTGGATAGAGCGCTGTTAAACTTTGGGCAACCCTATTTAGCTGGGTAAAGCACTGCTTAAATCCGGAGCCTTTAAAATATATATTTTCTTCAATAATAAATTGGCCATTTCACTGCTTTTTATAATATTTTAATCATATATGTCAGGTATTATTTCATATACTGATATGGAACATAAAAAAAATAAGAAGGGCAGTGGTGGGACTCGAACCTTGAATGCCTACTCTTTGGGCTAATGCTCTACCATTATACTACAGTTACTTGGCAGAATTTGAATAATTAGTTCATATATGCAATTCGCTGTCACAATTGCTAACTGTGGTTAGGCAATGGGCACACCCGCACACACACGCGCAAATACGGGCAGCCATACCTCTCAACTGTACAGATTTTCTCAGAATGTCCAAATTTTTGCCTTATATTTTTGTTCCATTTTTCATAAAATTGTGGCTTTCTGGCAAATTATTAAAGAATGAAGTTAGAAAATAATGACAGACATTTGAGTTTTAGACTTCATATCATACAGAACATGCATACTAATGCAAAACCTGTTATTCTATCAACTTTCTAATTTGTAAGAGCAATATTTAAAACATGTCCCTATTTGTACCAGTTTTTTAATGGTTTTGCCCAGATTTCTTATTCTAAGAGGTTGGGAGGTATGCAGGCAGCTATATCGTGGATTAAAAATAAGAAATTAATATTTTACGTTTTATAACTTTGATTGGGATTTCTAGTGTGAGGGAGTGTGCTGTTGGGTGCAAGTACATTTGCGCAACCTTGCTCTTGTGTGCTGACATTGTGCTTTGTAACAACTTGCATTTTTAATTTATTATCATACTTGTTCTGCTTAAACAATTACACACACAGTCAACTGTGTTTCATAACTAGATCATTAATGAAATATGCTACTTACAAAAATTTATGATAGCGATTTGTATATAGTGTTACCTTCTTAATCAAAGTGTTGTTAGAAACTGCATTCTGACACCCTTTGTAAGGGATAAGTGTTATCTGGATTTAAACCCTGGATCACCTGTGTTCTATCTCTAAAGTCTTACACCATGTACCACCAAGCCAGCTGTACACTGTCTGGATGTTCTTCACTCAGTACGGTGCAGACTGCTGATGTCTGTGCATTGCTGCTAAGCACATTTGTACTGCAGAAGGCTGCCCAAATAAAATGCTTTACTTTTTTCCTTAACAGGTAACACTGATTGTGCGCTGCTCAGCAGCGAGCAAGTGCACAAGGCAAGAATCAAGAAGAAAGTATATAATGCTCTTTTGAAAGTAAATCATACATCTGGTGTAAAACGTTCCATATTCTCTTCACACAACCTGGATTTGAACTCCAGAGAAACTCTGTTAAGGGGCCAAAGACACTGCAATTATGGCTTGTGCAACAGAAGCAGTTACTCAGCATGTGCACATCACACACTCATCAGAAATACTGCACATTGGTGCCAAAACTGTGCTAATGGAGATGACAGAAATGAAATGGTTCACTCTTTCTTTCACTTGTGAGAGCTGTTTGTGCTCTGCTAAGCAGTGCTGAAATTACACAGGCAAAAAAAAAACATATTTAACAATTTATATTCCGCACACCTTGGGCAGTGCCCTTTTGTTCACTGCTTTCAAATGCTGCTACAAAAGAGTGAGCGTTGCCAAACCGTGCACAAATGAAGACCACAAAACAATAAAAATAAATAATAGACAAATGTCGGCAGTAAAAAGTATAGGGGAATAATAATGAAAAGGCAGGATTGTAAAGTGTTGCCATATATGTGTGTGGTACAACCTGATGACATACTCAGAAAATATGCATTAATTATGTTAGACTGAGTAATACATGGATTTTAACCCTCAGTTCAGTGCAATAACAACACACACTTAATTGTACTTCTTATCTCTCTTTGCCACCAACACAGGACAAGAAAATGTTATTTTCTCATTTGCTTGAGCATGTCTAGATCAATGTGAAAGTGACACTAATAATAACCCACACCATATTAAAGTCAGGTTGCCAGCACTACCAGCTATTTCTTCTCTTTATTGTCTAAGCATCTTCCCTTCATCTTAGCTTAACCACATAAATGCAACATCATGACCATTTATTTGCATCTTTGTTTCAATGTGTAATATAGCTGATCAGCATTTCAAACACATTTTAAGCAGGGGATGGACAGTGGCCTCTTACAAGGGTGGCAGTTTTGTTGAGGTTGTTCACATAGCTCTCCAGGTGCTTACACTTCTTATTTTAACTCTACACTGCATGATACAAACACTTCAAGGACAAGAGTCACTTCAGTATTGCTTGTTGTTGTAGTCAGAGCAATCTGTAACACTTATAAGCCATTAGCAGATAGCATTTGTCATTGCACCTACTTGCAGTCCTAGGGCATGTGCATACAATCATGTAGCTAATTACACCATACTTACATCCCCTACACCAACTAATTTTTTTTTTGGTATTCAGGAATGCTAATAATTTCACATCTCATTTGCATCTTCACAGTGCTTAGACAGTTGACTCCACACTAAATAAAGGTAATGGTGTAAGCATAGCAGTAGGAGGGACGACTGACTGAATAGTAATAAACCATTGCTGCTAGGTACTTTGAGGGGATTGTTCTACAAATGACTGCACTGTTTCATAAGGTATGTTTGCCCTCTTCATAAACTTTTTTCATTTTCATATTTTGATTGCATTTCAATATGCAACAGAAAATTAATTTTGATATGTGTGCAATTTTTAAAAAAATTACTGCCGGTGTACTACATATTCATCAGCTCCTGCTGTGCTTTCCAAGTTAGTAAGGTTAAATGACAGCATTATGTTATTATTTGCTATTGGAATTTCACCATGTACAGCAAACAAGTATATTGTGTTTATTATCCACTTCAAGGGGTTGTGCATCTGTAACTAACAATGGTATTAGGCTTCTCAGATGGCCCCTGGTGACCTCCACAGCAGTGGAGAGCTAGTGGAAATTGTAACGGCAGTTGGACTTTGAATTTCTGCCTAGTTATTGATAATACTGCCATACATGCTAATGTATCGTTTTTTTTGGGGGGGGAGGTTCCCCTTAGCTTGTGTGCACTCTGAAATGAGCATGGTTTGTTCAATTGTTTTGTGTTGAGGATGGGTACATTGATTTGGTTTGAGGAGAATGCTTTCTGTTTGTGCTATAAATGTGTTTTCTTTTTCTATTTCATGTCATACAGAATTATGGCACCCAGATCATCAGTACCACGAAAGCCACTATTCAATGATACAGAGAACAAGGTCATCATTTAAGCTTCCTACTTGACAGAGACCAAGATGATAAATTGGCCAGAAAACGTATATGACATCAGGTGGTCACTGATGTAAATGCAGTGGGCTGACATGCCAGAAATTATAATCAGGTGGGGCACTGTACCATTGATATGATTCCAACCACACACAGGATGGCAGCTGCTGTAGCACAAGAACAGATGGCTACAGGTGGGAGTCTTGCTATGCAACCAAAACTCACTGAAAATGAGCATTTCCTACCCCACTGTCAGAGATCCAGATAGCTCAGCAGAGGGTTTACACAGACTCCTTGATATTGGTGCTGATGTGGACAACAGGCCAAGTGGGTCCCAAGAAGAAATCTCAGGTATGCTCTATATATATATATCAGTTTATGTGTGTGTATGCCATCTAGACATCTTTATCTGTTACTACTTCTACATCTGAAAACATTGATATGTATGCCTTCCAAGAGAGAGCAGTCCACTGGTCTTACTTTGGACAAAGTCAGTATGCCTACTTTGGACAAAGTCAGTATGCCTAACCATACCAATTCCACTCAGGCCTCAGATATAGGACATGTTGAGGGTGGCACAGTTGATCAGGGTAGTGTGGTTACTCCAGCTGCAGAGCTTGTTAAGTCCACCCATAGCCATTGTGAGGACATGGCACTACACAAGAGGGTTGCTAGAAGTACACAGAGGAGGCCTACTATCCACCCCCATTCTGATTCTGTTGTGTCATTACATGCCACAAGACGTATGTACAGAGCCATTATGGAGGTATAGGAATGTTGCACAAGGGTCTTGGAAGACATGACTGAGACCTCAGTGTGGTGCATTCTGACATGCATTACTGCCCCCACCATGTTGGTGACTCATTGAATAGGACGAGCAACACTTTGGCTTGGGAAGTGTCTGTGATGGAATGTCTACAGGGGTGGGTTGGCATCCACTCATCTGTAGAGCTGCAACACCCTCTGGTGTTAGCCAATGTGGCCATACAAGATCCCACTCCCATAATGGCACTACTTCCACTGCTCCATCAGTGATGGAGGTGTCCTCACCCAGACATGGTTAGGTATGGGGTCATGGTACTGGAAGTACTCATGAAGAGAGCTCATCCAGCAGACATTGCTCATGTTCAGGTAGCACTCTGGGACCAATGACACTGAACTGACAACTCTTCTATGCAAGGCTCACACATGTCTGATATGGCAGAAAGTAGTGCTAGCACAGAGCTTGATTGTGTTCATGCAGACACACACACACAGACACACACACACACACACACACACACACACACACACACACACACACACACACACACACACATACATCTCACAAAAAATGCCCATACCAACCCACACATATGCAAGCTGAGAAAAACTTAATGTTGATTGGGATATACCTCCTGTTACTGGCCCTGAGATATTTCCTACTTTACTGAATGTTCTACAAACTCGCTACTTTGGTGTCAGCCTTGGCCTACTGCCTCCCCCATCCTCAATCCTGTGCAAATGATGATGACTGTACCATGCCCTTTATTCATTTAGGTTAGGATTGCATATATGTTTGATGCACAGAGTGGATAGCTAAGAGAGTCTTTATCAATATGTTGATTTTATGCATATTTAGTACATAACTGGATTGTTGGATGTTTCTGTAAATACTAATTTCAGAAGGCTTTATTCATTAGCATTGTAATTCATGCATTCAGACTGGTGGTATTGCATTCATGCTTATTGCTGTGGTTGTGAAACTGTTGATATAATTTTCCTGTTGAATGTTTTGTGTACAGTGGGTAAGTGCCCAGCTTGAAGCCAGTTACTGTGTACAATGCATGCATATATATTGCAGATATCATTCTTATAACCCAAGAATGCCATTGGTGGATACCTCACACAGGTTCTGATTGAGAACATTTATGAATGACAGTATGCATGTAGTTTATCTTCTTAGACATTTGTTCTTATAATACAGGTTCTGCACTTACTTTGACATTACTGCAATTATGAGTCCTGTGCTTTGGGGTTGTCTCTGTCTGATGCTATCTGTACACAAACATTACATGGATAAGTAACATTTGTGAGGATTGGATGGCATCACTTTTAATATTTGTATGTGCTTAGGTTGTTGTGTTATCCTTCACTGGTGAGCGTGTGTGCTATTGTTTTCTCTAAATTGCTGAGTATGTGCACTAACCTTTGAGTTTTAGGTGGTGACTGTGTGTGCTATCTTTTGCCTCTTAGCCAGGGCAAAGGCATTTCATGCACACCTATATCTGCTGGCTACCTTTGCAGCTGGATGTCCCCCTCTGAATCCTCACCTGTGTGTTCTGGAGGTGCTGGCCTTGCCTATGGTCCAAAAATGTATGGTCCTGGGCCATATTGTCCCTTTTGCAGCTGTTTCCTCAAGATGATCTCCCTGGAAATGGCTTCTCTGTATGTCTGTACACATACCACACAAGAACTGCAGCACACACATGTACACCACAGAATTCAATGCATGTGCCAAGGTAGCACGCTCACCATTACTTTAGCAGAACAAATATGTAACTTCAGATAATCCAAAGCAAAGCTAAGTTCACATGTGTTTGTGTAACATTTCAAGGGATAACACTGATGTCATGTAGTGGTTGTTGTTTGACATCAGTACGTTCACACAAAATTAATCTCTATGCTAAAAATTGAACATCAAGCTGTACAATGCCTCCATATAATAAGATGGCTATTAATCACATTCACCACAGTGGAAATCTTATCACAGCAGTTGAACTCCACCAATGTGAAGTCATTCAATCAGCTGTACCTTATCTGGCCATAAATTTTATCTGCTAAAAGTTTATGAAGAATTCTTCTGGCGCTCTATACATACAAACTATAATTGGGGGGAATGTCTTTCATGTAGAACTGTCAAGGACACAAATGCTTCAGTCATTGAGTACTGGTTTGGAACACTTGCCTAAGTATTGTGAAAATCAACACCATAGTGGGATCAATGAATGTGCCATGGTATAAGTGCATCACTGATTGTCATATGTGTGGTTGTGTGAAAGCATTACATCATGTGTATGAATTGAGCAACATGTGTCCTTTTAATTACTTAGAAAGAATCTTGCTGAGTATCAGACAACATTACCTGATACTAGGTATACCCAAACACACCCGTAGTCCCCTGCTGTTGTCACTGTGATAGTAGAACAACAATTTTGTCCATTGTGGATATAATCCCATATTGGAACACATATCTTTCTTAAACAACAACATACGTTATACTGTCTTATGTCCTTCGTCCCGAGGAGGTGTTTCCCTACAACTGTGATGTAATGGCAATCTATTCAAATGACATCAGTCTTCAAAACAGCTATTCCAAAGGATATGTAGAATAAACTTTTGTAACAGGAAACATCTACACCTGAACATAGCACATGTGATTAACAACATTGTTAACAACATGTACATTGACTGTAAGTAGTGACGTTGGGATTGTAATTATATATTTAACATCACAGGAAAATGAAGGTTTGTTGAAGCACAAAGGCAGCTATGGATTTATTTGATGACTGTGACATTGCACATTTCAATGGATGGCATCATTACTGTGTATTACCTTCATGTTTCCACTAAAAATGGTTGCACAGTGCACTCTGTATAGATATACCTCATATGTGTATTTGCAGTCTGTCCTGCACAGTAAGAGGAAGAAACACACAACCACAGATGACAGTCATTTCTGCATTCAAACTCCCCCCTTATGTACTTAAAAAACTTACAATTGTATTATATGCACATATCACATGAGACATCTGAGAGCGTGTGAGCCATACTGCATCTTTGAAAGGATGACATCAGCTGTGTCATGTAAAGAAGCTGTGTGTGCAAAATTGACTTCTACAGCTATGCGGAATTCTAAATTTTGTCAATACTAAGAAGTATAACACACTCTGATCCAAACATGCACACAGTCAAGAGAGTCCCACTGTTGTATTTCAACTCCCTACCTTTCAGCTGACATAATCCACACACAAGTCTATGACATGCCGGTGCCACAGGAGAAGTATGAGTTTTGTGGAGTGATAGTGCATTATTGAAATGATGACCTCATCAGTATGTTACAGACAGTATGCATTTGTGGACAGAGTGAAAAGGGGATGTGCTATTGATCTCACCATGTAAATGTTTCTCATGTGTTAGAGTCAAATGAGTCCATCTGCTGAAATAATCCTCCAGTGATACAATGTACCCCCCACCACACACACAAGTTGAGTGTTGTGAGATCAGAACTCTCTACATATCTAGTTATACACCATAGAAGGCACAGTACTTAAGGCAAGCACCACTGCAGAACTCTAACTTATACAGTGTGATAGTTTACTTTACAGAGGATGGTATCAATGTTGTTTTGCTGAGATAATGTTATCTGACAAATGTGACACTGTTGTGGACACACCCTGCAGAGCAAAATAAATGCCAGGCTACTATTTTAATAAGGCCAGCAGTAGTTAAGTTCATATTTACACAACTCCATACACACACAGGAGTTGACTGCCATGAGATTAGAACCCACTAGCTAATTAACTATGGAATCTAGAGGACACAGTTCTTAACACAAGTACCACCACAGAAGTTTAACTTATATACTGCGAGAGCAAACTTTATACAGGATGACATTAGTGTGGTTTGCCAGAGAATATGATGTTGGTAGAAGGGTCTGAAATTGATGTGAACTCACTCTAAAGTTTACAATTAACTCCAGTCTACTACTGGATTGTGGACAGCAGTAGCTCAAGTCATAACTGTACAATGCCATACACACATGTTGACTGTTGTGAGATTAGAATCCCCTATCTGTGCAGTCTAGAAGAGACAGTACTTAATGCAAGCACCACTGCTGAAATCTGACTTTACAGTGCTGATAGGATTAGCTTCTCATTCTGTGTCAGAGATGATACTGTGATGTTGAAGGTTTTCTGCAAATCCATGTTTGTTGATATGATGGAGTAAGGTCAATGTTATGCTCAAAAAATGCATACATACTGCTAACTTATATCAGCTATGCTGTCATTAATGTATCCTGTAGAACTGACAGTGACGTACCTACCTGTCTTGTGTATATGAGACACATACACACTTGTGAAACACAAAATGGACAATTAATCATTCATGGATCATCAGGTTATGATAATGGTATGTTAACAAAAATGAACATTACCAATATTAGCTATGGTATGTGCTCATACATGGGCAATGTGGCTGTCAATACCAAGCAATAGTTAATGTGGCAATGCAGGAGGGATAAAACATGATGATTTATTACATCAAGGCTATATATGGTTGTATATCATTTGTAAATGTTAGTGTAGTGCAGCGCCAACTGTCCAGAGTAAAGTGTTCAATTAACCTCACAGTTCACTGCATTTCACATAAGTACATTACACAATTTCCATTTAACTAAGTAGTAGCAGTATTTATTTTTGTTCCAAATCACTTCTGAAAGTGCAATGCTGAGAAAAGTATTTGTGCAAAGGTTGGCAAAGTGTTAGCACATGTGTGATGATACTTTGATGTGCTAAAATGGGACTGTGAATTATCACTGTTTAGTGGTGGTCATCAGTGCTCTGCATGTTTTATTACACCTTTCTATGTTAGCTCCAAAGCTCAGTTCAAACATGAAATGTTCTGCTTGCCTTCCCTATTTGCAGAATGGTACAATGTGAGCAAACACAGTTCTCTCCTGAAGGAAACAGTGGACTTCTGTGGGTGATGGCAACAACTGACCAAGTTTTTCCATAGAACATGAACAGCCATTCACCATCACTTGCCATTGGTGTGTAATGCCAAACTCCATGCAAAGGCTGAGGAAAAAAAGTGAAGGGTTTCTTATGGATGATTTCTGACCATGTGTTGTGTGTGATTCTATTTTTGACCATCTTAAACATGTGAAAATGGGGTTAGCAGGAAACTGGTGTAATGGGGGCAAACTGTGGGGAGGACACAGGGGAAAGAATAGTGGAATTTGCAGGAAGGTATGGAGACAGAACCATAGCTATCCACATCTTCACAACATAAATGTAGAAGTGTTACCAGAATTTGCTGATTTTGGACTGTCACCACACCAAGTGTAGGTGACAACAACAGAATAATGTTGTACAGCCAATTGTACCAAATCAAGTATGTCAAGAAGACATATCCATGAAGTGAAGAGTTATGGTTTATGTGTTATTTTTTATGGGACATGTACCCATTTTTCACTTTTTTCTTCCAAAGACAGAGGAATATTTGGGAAGGTAGCATAGAAAGGTTAGGGTAGGAAGGTTAGGTGAGAAATCAGGTGCAGACATACAGGACAAACTAGAAAGACAAGGATGGTTATGGACACAAGAGGTTGGGGACACCATAATTGGAGATATGCAATGGACATTGGAAGTGCACCCACATCACGCCTGAAAACACTGAGAATCTAGTCCTCACCTTCAGAATTGTCATCACTGTCTCAGTTTCCTGTGTCACTGCTTGATGTGACATCTTCTTCACAGTGTGATGAAGCACCTTTTCAATGTGGCAAATTTGGGCACCTAGGCCCCTTTCCATAATGTCCTCCACAAGCCATATCAGCTCTTGGTGGGTGATAATATCACCACCTCCACTAATAATACTCCCGGAGGGTACCAGTACATCAGCTGCTGGGGCAGAGCTACATGATGTGGATGGACCAGGTAAGGCAAGGGTTGTGAAGGCAGTGCTGACAGCCTGGGACCCCAAAGAGCCAGGTGTTGGTGCTGCAACCTGTGGAGGGATAGCGGGCCAATCCTCAGTGGTCAGTCTACCTCGCTGTGCTGAATGTCAGGTTTTATTAAAAGAAATGTATGACAACAGAACATTTTTAGATATATAAAATATTCCATCACTGAAAAAAAGAGAGAGAGAGATAGAGAAGGGATGGGGTGAGACAAAAAGACAGAGAATTAGATCCATGGCATATCACATTACTATATAATTGCAGACAATGAAAAGTTATAATTATCCAGTCTATACACCTTTGTCACATCCAGGTATGATGGGAAAGTCTTACTCTGTTGTACCATTAATCAACTGCACTGCTATGATATAAGAAATACCACCATTTCTTACAGTATTGCCATATTGCATACAAGTACAATTATTATTAGGCTGACATTAAGCCCTGATGCATATGTACCCGGTGCCTCTCTGAGGTGAGTTAACCTCTCTTGGTGCACCTCACTGTTCACTGCAATGTTTCTGGCAGATGTATAAAATAGAAGAAGTTGAAAAGAGACATGAAAGCATATTAAATAATAGCCTTGTCTGGGTACTGTATTCTATATCATTTAATACAGCTAGATAAGTATACTTACACAACTGTGGGATGTCACCATTCCTAAACGCATCCTCCCATTAGCTATGGAAGTCCTTCTTGCTCTGTTCCAGGTCAATATAGTGGTGATGGCAATTATATCCAATGCATGAGATGCCAGTTGCACTTGAGACAGCCTTGGCTAACCTGTTCGAAGCTTCAGTTTTATACTGAGACCCAGTGTAGTCTCCCTGCAGTAGCCTATGAGGAGTGCCACAAAAATCCTGGACTCCTCAACACCCCACCTCTGTGTTCTAAATTTAGCACCATCATCTCCCACACCACCCATGCCTGTAGAATTCAAACTGCAACTCTAAAGATGAATTGGCACCCAATTCCAATCTCACGTTTAACAGCTAGAGTGCAAACACACACAACCATGCCAACTGCATTTGCATGATGCTAAGCACAAAGAGGCACTTGTAAGCAAGATAGAAGGCATTTTATTAGACAGCAATAAAGGTTTGAGACATGGCAGTGAAATTTGCCATATGTGATGCTGAACATATTCACACTTTTTCAAATGGTCAAGACTGACAGTCTCAATGGCTTGGTTTGTTATCCTTTGTGTTTTGAATTTTAAATATGATGACTTGGCAAACAACTTTCTGGAATTACACACACTGTAAAAAGTTAGCTGACCAATGTGAGAATCATACCTAAAGAATAAATAATGCATACATTTCAAACAAGGTGATTATTTGTCAGTGCTAAAAGAGAATGCCTTTTTTTTCACTCATATTTATTACAGACAAACAGAATATATGTGTGTAAATGTGAGGGAGGGTAGAGGAATAGTGAGGATGCAGGGAGTAGAGTTGGTAAAGGTGGATGAGTTTAAGTACTTGGGATCAACAGTTCATAGTAATGGTGAGTGTGGAAGAGAGGTGAAGAAGAGAGTACAGGCAGGCTGGAATGGTTGGAGAAGAGTGTCAGGAGTGATTTGTGACAGACAGGTATCAGTAAGAGTGAAAGGGAAGGTCTACAAGAGGGTAGTGAGACCAGCTATGTTATATGGGTTGGAGACGGTGGCATTGACGAAAAGGCAGGAGTCAGAGCTGGATGTGGCAGAGTTAAAGATGTTAAGATTTGTACTGGGTGTGACTAGGATGGACAGAATTAGGAATCAGTATATTACAGGGTCAGCTCAGGTTGGACAGTTTGGAGACAAAGCAAGAGAGGTGAGATTGTGTTGGTTCGGACATGTGCTGAGGAGGGATGCTGGGTATATTGGGAAAAGGTTGCTAAGGATGGAGCTGCCAGGTAAGAGGAAAAGAGGAAGGCCTAAGATAAGGTTTATGGATGTGGTGAGAGAGGACATGTAGGCGGTTGGTGTGAAATAGCATGATGCAGAGGACAGGAAGAAATGGAAACAGATGATCCGCTGTGGTGACCCCTAATGGGAACAGCCGAAAGAAGATCATGTTTATTACAGACAAACTGTATTCAGTATGGATGGAGATGTACTGCAGATAGACCTGCATATGTGTGACTTTAAGAAGTCCTGTGAAATGCATTTCTATGAAGGGGGTCCTACCACTGTTTGTAAATGTACGTTAGATGGATAGACTTCCTTGATCTGATTAACACAGGTTGGGCTATGATAAATAAATAAATTACTACACATAATGTTCCAAACACAGAGTTGGTCTATGTGAGAAGAGAAGATGATTTTAACTTCAGTAGTGTAAGTATTCTACCCATCATGGATATGTAAGTGCATTTTTAATTCATTATCATAATTCTCCAGCTTAAACAATTGCACACACATTCAACTGTTTCATAAGGAAATCAGTTATGAGATATGCTCTAAGAAAAATGTATCTATCAAAGCATTAATGAGACATGTCTTGCAATAAACATAATTATGATAGCCATTTGCATATAGTGTTCCCTTCCTAATCAAAATATTGTAAGAAATTGTATTCTGACACCCTATTTTTAAAAACAGCATTATCTGGATTTGAACCCTGGATCACCAGTGTGAAATTTCTAATGATACTACTCTTATACCTCATGCCACAGAAAAAAACTAGGTTAACAAATATATTTTCTCAATTAAGTACTGTCCAGAGTGTTAATGGCCATGCATCACCACTAAACCTGTTTGCGCTACAAAAGGCTGCCCAAATAACATTTGTCACTTTTTTCCTTAAACATGTAAGATTGATTGTGAGATGCTCAGCAGTGAGCAAGTGCACAAGGCAAAAACAGTAATAAAAAGCATATAAAGTTATGATGACAGAGATTCCTATATCTGAAGTAATAATTTCCACAGTCCCTACAGACTGTATGGATTTGAACCTCAGAAAAAACGGTGTTAATGGGCCAAAGTCACTGCATTTACAGCTTCTGCCACAAAACAGATATGCAAAATGTGCACTTCACTCACTCATTAGAAATACCGTGCAGTGGTGCCAAACATGTTTGCATGGATTACAGAAATTAAATTGTTCAGTTTCCTCTAACTGTGAGCACTTTTGTGGTCTGTTAAGAAGTTCAGACATTACAAAGGCATACAAAGCTACTACATGATAGAGCAAAATCCCTAATAGGGAAGGCATCTCTGATCAGTACTAGCAAAAAAATTACGATCCCTCATAAAATCCTCCAAGGCCAGCTTTGAGAGAAAAATTGCACAGGACACCAAAGACAATCATAAGGCTTTTTTCAGTTATGTTAGGAACCTGGGATGCAACTCCCAGACTTGTTCTGAGTTGATTCTAAACAACAAAAAATACACTGAACAGACATCGCCAATATCCTGGCAGACAGGTTCAGTGCAAACTTCTCCACACCCTCCCCCCCAAAAGAGCAAGTATCTATCCCGGCAGAGGGCTGCCTCCCAAACATCTCTGATGCTCAGGTGAAGGCTGCCCTCTCCAAAGCAAAAAACACTGCTTCCATGGGATCAGATGGCATCCCAGGTTGCGTCCTACATGAACTCCAAGAGGAACTAATCCCTCAAATAAAACAGCTATACAATCTCAGCCTCACAACAGGATATGTGCCCACAGAATGGCGTACAGCAACAGTGGACCCACTCCACAAAGCTGGAGCCTCTATGGACCCTGGAAACTATCGCCCTATAAGCCTGACTAGCTTAGTCTGCAAGGCTATGGAGAGATTCATCATGGAGCTCATAAACAAAGACATTGGGGACCTATAGACTCTAGATCCTACCCAGTTCGGCTTTGTCAAGGGAAGATCCTGCCTTTTGAACCTGGTTGACTTCTTCGAAACAGTCATCAAAGCCATAGATGAAGGGAAGGTAGTCCACACAGCCTATCTGGACCTTACAAAGGCATTTGACACAATACACCACTCGGGCATCATAGATAATCTATCCAGCTTAAATATAAACCCCTATGTCACAAGATGGGTCACAAACTGGCTCAAAGACAGAACCCACAGAGTGAGAGCTGCTGGAGCCATGTCAGACTCGTAACCGGTCACAAGTGGCATCCCACAGGGTTCTGTCCTGGGACCACTCTTGTTCGGTATATACTTTTCCGAGGTACAGGCAAACGTGGAAGGACTATGACTCACCAAGTTTGCTGACGACTGCAAACTGGGCACCAAAAACATACTCTCCAGCTGACACAAACATCCTTCAAAAAGGTCTGACAGAGACAGATAACCGGTGCCAGCGCCATGGTTTAAAGCTAAATGCCAAAAAATGTATAGTCATACCCTTTGGCAAAAACAATGTGCCCACAAATTACCACATAGGCGGAAACCCATTAAGTACAGAGAAAGTTATTAGGGACCTGGGGACCCAAGTTGATAGCAATCTCTCCTTTGAAAACCACATTGCCAAAGTGGTTAGAAAGACCTTCTACATAGCCCATCTCATCACGAAGGGTTTCACATCTAGATCAAGAGAGGTAATCGTGCCCCTTTATTCATCCCTCATCAGGCCTATCATAGAATACAATGCCCCTTTTGGGATGTACCTTACCTGACACCTGCAGCAATTAGAGAGACCCCAAAAGTATCTCACCAAGAGGATCAAGGGTCTCAAACAGATGCCATATGCTGCTCGGTTAAAAAAACTCCAGCTCTACTCAGTTGCATACCGCCTACTTGAGGCGATCTATGCCTGACATACAAAGCTATGTCAAATCCAGAATTAATGGACATGCTCCACCTCAGTAAATCTAAATCTCTTAGAGCCACATGCTCGAGGGACTTGAACCTCAGCACAGAAATAAATAGAACTTGCTGGAGGGACAAGTTCATAACCCAGAGGCTCCCTTCGCTCTGGAATAGAATTCCAGTTCATGTGAGGCAGAGCACCTCACTGAATCTCTTCAAGAAGAATCTCGATAGGTGGATAGGGGATCGTAGGTTTGTCCCAGGGATTACTCCCGTGTCACTATTAGACAGAGGCACAGTAAACTAAACCTTAAAAAGGGCACAGTATACTCAAATCAAGGGGTGGCGTAAGCCATACAGAATCGGGCTAGGCTTATAATTGCCCCAGGGCAGATAGCCTAGTATGAACCTATGAACCTAAACATATGTGACAAGTTATATTCCACACAACTATTTCGTCTTACTGTTGTTCAGAGTGTTGTAGCAAAGTCCACCTGTGTGAATCGGTAGTGTAATACTAATGGTAAGACCAGTTGCATTTCTCAGTGTGTACCTTGGGAAGTGGACTCTCATTCACTGCCTCAAAAAGCTGCCAGTCAACAGTTTTCTCTGCCAAAATGCATGCAAATTAGGAAAACAAAAAAGAAAAAAGTAATAGGCCATTGTAGTAACATATATAGGGTAAAAAATATGAAAAGGCAGGGTTGTGATTTTTTTCCTCTGTCTGTGTATGGTACAACCTGATCATATCCTCAGAAAATAGGCATTAACTCTGTCAGACACCATACTATCTGGAAATGACCACTTAAATCAGGGCAATTACAACATGCACTCAGTTGTTTTTCTTATCTGCCCTTGTTGCGGCTGTTTCCTCAAGATGATATCACGCAACATGGCACATGCTGTGAGAATTTCTGAACAGGTCTAGATTGTACTGCAGGATACCCCACCCGATGTGTCTAGGCTGCGGAATCATGATTTCAGTTTGCCAAACCCACACTATATGATGTTTCTAGTTTGAATATGTGCATTGTTGTATCCTTCTTCTGTGGGTGTGGGTGCATTTCTGATGAGTATCATGAACCACAGTTCCAGTGCATAACCGGCATCACCCACTAGATGGCCATATGACATATCACACCTAGCAAACCTTGTGTAAAGCCAAGAGGTGTGCCATATGTGTGAGTCTTGATAACTGCCTGGGTTGCCTGCACAGACATTGAGGATGATCTCTTGGGCATTGCAGACAATCTGGCAGTTGATTGAGTAGAACCCTTTCCTGTAGATGTGTGTCCTTCCCTCTTCACCAGGTGGATCTTTTATTTCTATATGAGTGCAGTCTATGGCCCCCAAGATTTCAGGGAAGTGTGCTACAGCTATAATTCCTGCATTGTTCTTGCTCTCTCCTCTGCTGTGCATGGAAAAAAAGGTGTACTACCTTGCATGTTGTAACATAGCATTTGGATATCTGTAAAATATCCTTGAAGCTGAGACCTGTAACACCCTTAGTATCTCCCCTGTGGATGTCTGGAATGTACCTGTTGCTAATATCCTTAATGCTATACATACCTTAGTTTCCACTGGTATAGGTTTGCCTCAATTTCCCCTAGGTCTAAGGTAGGGGCAGCAGAGTTTGCAGATTTCCTGTAGTGTTTCCCTATCAACCCTGTATCACACTACTATTTCAATAACATGCAGTCCGAGATATGTTAAACTGGGTCTGAACTCCATTCTTCTCCTTGGACAAGGTATATCTGCAGCATCAGCAGCATCAGTTTGAGCAAGAGAGCAGCAGCAGCCTCTAACACTGCTTTTTTATAAGAGTGATAGTGGCTGTATTCCACTAGGTTTTGGTGTTCAAACCCCAAGGCTACACAATCTCTACACTGTTACTTTATAGCTTTCTGAAAGGCTCCGCCATATTGGATGGTTCATTTGCATGTAATTCAGCTGCATATGCTTTAGTTAGCATACTGTGCTGTTTACCTTTGTTTGTTGGTTCTACACTAGGTGTAGAGCCATTCAGTTCAAAGTACCACACCATTATTGAATGGCCATGATGTGCACATGATAGTAGCATGGAAATAAGTCCAGCCCAATATCTCCACTTTATCACTTTATCACCCACACCTATTACTCTGTCCACTCCCATTACTCTGATCATCTTGCTCTCCTCTACATCCACTTTCTGGTATTCCACAATATTCTCTGCATGTACCTGGTTAAGAGGTAAGTCAGCTGAGTGCCTTTAAGGGGAGGTTTGCTAGGATATTACAGACAATAAACAGCAAGGGGACATCCACCTGCTAATTATATATACTAACTCTGAGATTACACAATTCTCAGGAAAATAAAAAAATTGACAACCCCCAGAATCATCTGATCCATACCTCTCAGACTCTTAGATCAAGGAATCTGGGCAAAGCCATAACTAATGGGAAGCTAAAAGGCAAAAATCAGGACATTCTGAGAAAATCTGGACACTTCACAGGTAAGGTCCAATCTGCTACTTTTGTAGACAAATGACAATTATCTTTTTAGATGACCAAACAGTGTCAACTAAACACATATCAACCAAAGCACAGTTTAACTAAAGTAGAAGAACTCTCACACACACACACACATATATATATATATATATATATATATATATATATATATATATATATATATATATATATATATATATATATATATATATATAAAGAGAGAGATTGATATAGATATATAGATGTAGATAGATATACATCTATATATATATATATATATATATATATATATATATATATATATATATAGATAGATAGATATATAGATATATATATATATATATATATACACACGCATTATGTGTTGTGGTGGAACAGTGGTGCTTTCCATTGTTGATATGGTTTGTCATATTATGTAATGGCCAAAGTTCATAATATCGTCCATTACATAATTCAAGGGTTTTTTTTCCCTTTTTTCAAGTTTGTGTAACCAGTATATTTAATTTCTGTGGGTGTTGTACTTTCAAAAGCTGCTTCCTTTACTTTTTGCAATCACAAATAAAGCCTATTGGTTTACATTTGTGATTACTTTTTTTGCAATGATTTTAGCGATGATTAATGGTAATTGCCTGTAAGTTTGTTCAATGTTTTGTGTTTTGACCAAAGTTACCAGCAATCATTCATTATAAGCTCATATATATATATATATATATATATATATATATATATATATATATATATATATCTCATAGGATCATAGGAGGTTACTAGGCTATTGGCCCTGAGGCCCTTATAAGCCTAGCCAAGAGTTTAGCCCATGTTTAGACAAATCACCACCCAATGCTCCTGCCCAACAAAGAGATTGGTAGAATCCAGGGGTATATTTTCTGTTTCCCATCCAGGTAGAGCTTAAAAAGGGATAAAGAGGTACTCTGCTTGATAGGGAGAAGGAGTCTATTCCATAAATGAGGAGTCTCTGGGACACAAATCTGTCCCACTAACAAGTCCTGTTGATGTCACAGACCAGGTTGAGGCCACACATGCGGGTTACTCGAGTGGAGCTTGACTTGCGGATATGCAGCACTCCCACCAAGGTGGGGTTCATGATCGCCTTGTATGCCAGATAGAGGTCACCTTTGAAGAGTCTGTATGAAACTGAGTAGAGGCATAGGGCTTTTAGCCTATCTGTAAGAGAGAGAGAGAAATGGACTCCTGTGAATGAAATGTTCATATGAACAAATGCCAGAATATCGAGCTAAAAAATTCAAACACCCAAAAATATAAAATGAAAAACAAGACAAAAAACCACTTGTTTTTTTGTGGAAGGAGGAGTTTGCCCTCCCCATCCCCTGCAAATTACATATACCATCTGAAACTGCACTGCAGGGGAGAAAGGAGCAACACCACAATCCCAGCTGTGTCATGATCCTGCACAGTACAAGTCCCATTTGCTTCGATATTATGGGTACTCAAGCTTTTTCGCTCAATATTCTGACATTTGCTCATATGAGCATTTGATTATTTATTTATTTTACATTTGTTTACCTGGAAAAGTCTGAGTGGGCCATACTGTGCCCATTTTCAGCTAGGCCCAGGGAGAAAAGCTCCACAATTACAGAAGTTATAAAATAAATTGAGAAACGAAAACAGATAATGTGCATAACAAAGTATTACTAACAATAGGACTGTTGTTAAGGTGATGTAAATATAACACCTCATATAAGTTGGAGAGGTATATGAGACAAACGTCATATATAAAACATTACATAAATTGAAATGTTATAGGAATAATGAAAATAAAGCACTTCATATAAGACATTACATGATTTGAAACAATGTGGGAATAATGGAAGAATAAGAACTGCATGAGGGCCATTACATATTTGTAGAAGTGAAGGAAGTAAGGCAAGAATTATATGAAATATGCAGGCTGAGGTATCCTGAGATATAAATGAAATACGTTAAGTCTAGATGTTAGGGATATTGGAAGAGAAGGAGACAAGAGGTGGGATAGGGAGGGAGGAAGAAGGGAGAAGAAAACTGAAGAAGGACAGAATATGCATATGGTAAGATAGTATGCAAAACCGAATGACAGTAGAAAGAGGGGATGAGTAGGGTAGGTAGATGGAAAGGAGTAAAAGGTAAAGTAAAGGTGAAAGAAATAGAGTGACTAATTCAGCCAGAAGTGGAGAAGGAGCAGATTCAAGATCTGACTCAGTATTCTTCTAATTGTTTACTTTAATGATTTACTTTTATTCTCATGGATTTCACTGCACATCAGCACATCAGCAAGCTAAATGACATCAGAAATACTCAGTCTAAGGCTCTAACCTTCTTCTGTAACATTAGTGGAATGATTTGGAGGAAAAGGTACATTATATCTCACAGAGAATACTGCCTCTATAGAACAGACTCCCCATCCAGATAAAACAAATCCATCCCTGTCCATATTCAAGCATAACTTAGATCTATGAATGGGAATCAGAAGAAAATGTACCCCAGGACTACCCCCTATACTACTAATGGACTGAGACAGCTCCTAAATGCTTTGTCCCATGCATGAGTTCCCTCAAATTATCTATGGTATGATCCCAGTTATATTCATTACAGGTAATATATAATTATCAACCATGGAATGGGTAAGGACAGTCTATATCCAAATGGTATATAAGTTATTTCAAGCACAAAAAGGAAAATTTTTTAAACTTAAAATAGCCCGCAATGGCAGCAAGCTTAGAACTTACCTATAATCCTATGGTGAGCATTTGAAGAAGGGGAGGTTAAGGATGGCTCTAATAGTGCTACGCATATCCAAATTTTTGCTACTGAATAGAAGTATTGACTTTGGCCAGAAGATTTGATTGATTTATATATTATGAGGAGTTGCTTATCTTCTGATCTGAAAGTTCTGTTTGGGAAGTATAAGCTGATTAAGGAGTTAAGAGCTGGGCAGGCTAATGGCTTGTAAATGATGTTATATACTGTTATAAGTTGAAGGTAGGAAAGGGTGTAGGGGATGTTCAAGCCACTTAAGGGAACACAGAGCTTTACAGGGATGAGTAAAGAAGATTGTACTAGTAGCAAACATGGCTATTTTAGTATGCTAGCTGTCCAGTTTGTTTCTTTATGGAAGGCTGTAAATTGGATAGAATTGGGGCCCCATACAGTAGAGACAGCAAAAAGTAGATTTTGACTTTAGTAATTTTGGCAGGTGTGATCGGGAAATATTTGTTCCTGTATAGCATGTTTAGTTTTCAGTGGGTTTTCTTGATACTACTTTATTTGCGGAGTCAAACTTAAGATGATCATCAATTATTAGTTTGGTATGGAGAACTAATTCAATTTCAGTGTTGTTTGAGTAAAAGCTCTTAAACATTATTTTATTAGAGGTGTGAGATTTGGGGGATAAAGGGGACAAGCTTGGTTTGTTTGGGGGGTTGAGTAACAGCTGAGTAATAGTAATCTAGGTTTCAATGAAAGTAAAGACTTGGAGCATTTGCTGTAGATGTGTTAAAGTGTTTGAAGAGCAGATAATTACAGAGACATCTGTGTACTGAATTAGGATACCTTCACAAGAGGATGAATGTAGGTTATTGATAAAAATATTAAAGAATTAAGGGCAAAAGATGGATCCTTCTGGCACACCTGTAAAAGTAAAAAAGGTATGGTGAGATAGAGCCTTGCCATTTTACTGCTTCCTGTCTGTTTGCTAGGTAGGTAGAGAACCACTGAATTGAGATAAATGATAGCCAAGAATGTAAAGTTGATTAATGAGTCTAGAATGAGAGACTATATCAAAGACATTTGACAGATCTAGAAATATCGCTGATAGAGGTTTGCCTGTATCTACTATCTACTAATCAATTTACTATCTACTAGTAAACATCGGCTATATTTCTAGATCTGTCAAAAGTCTTTGATATAGTCTCTCATTCTAGACTCATTAATCAACTTTACATTCTTGGCTATCATTTATCTTAATTCAGTAGCTCTCTACCTACCTAGCAAACAGACAGGAAGCAGTAACTTTTGTCCTTAAAAGTAGATTTTGACTATAGTAATTTTGGCAGGTGTGCTCAGGAAATATTTGTTCCTGTATAGTATGTTTAGTTTGCAGTGGATTTTCTTGTGAAGGCATCCTAATTCAGTACACAGATGTCTCTGTAATTATCTGCTCTTCAAACACTTTAAATATTTCCTTTACTACTTCCAGTCTGATTGCTAGGTAGGTAGAGAACCACTGAACTGAGATAAATGATAGCCAAGAATGTAAAGTTGATTAATGAGTCTAGAATGAGAGACTATATCAAAGACTTTTGACAGATCTAGAAATATCCCTGATACAGGTTTGCCAGAGCTGCAAGCTTTACTGACAGTGTCCATGAATGATAGTAAGACAGTGGATGTGCTGTGGGCTGGATGAAAACCATGCTGGATATTGGTAACAGCTTATTTTGTAAGAAACAAGTAGAAATTGATGGTGTATACATTTTTCTAGGATTTTAGAAAGGGGAGATAAGATGGCTATGGAGTGAAAATTTGTATATGTCAGTGGAATTAAAAGGGATAATATGTGGCATTTTCCATAAGTTAGTTACACTGGATTCATCTATTAACAAGGATGCTGACTGGATATGCTATTGCGTCTGCAGCTGGATTTAGGTGCTCAGTGGGAGGATGTCAGCTGAAGCAGAGCTGTGTTTTAGTTTATCTAATCATTTTTTTTAGAGTTATAGGAATACGCTAAAAGGTAGAGTGGGCACAGTCAGGTGTATGGGTATTGGAAAGGTGGTAGCTAGGTGAATGATGTGAAGGGGGTGTGTTGGGGCAGAGACTGGGGTGTTTAGTGGTGAGAATGGGAATGTGCTAGATGACTTTGAGGGTAAGTTGGCTCTGCATTCCATAAAGTATATAATGGTGTTGGGGGTTGTTTGAAGACTGGGGATGTCTGGGAATGAGCTGGGATTCTTTTTAGTTCCTGGGTTGAGGATATGGAGAACTAGAATTTTTGGGGTTATTTTATAGCTGCTTTGTATATGAGGATAATATAACTTTTTATCCCTGGTGACTTGTTTTTTACTTGGTTTCATGGTTTCCTGAACAACTGTAAATGTTGTCATTTTTAATCTTTTACCAAGCAACCCATGCTCTGTCTTTATCTTTTATAAGGAGCTTGCATGACCTAGTGAGTCAAGGAGCATGGCTATTTTTAATTCTTTTTGTACACTGTAGAGCTAAGGTGTTAATTATGTTTAGAAATGCTACACTGAAATCTTCTACTGCTTCATTAAGGCTTAGGTTCATAGGTTCATATGTTCAGAGGTGTGTACTAGGCTAATGGCCCTGGAGCCTTTACAAGTCTAGCCCATAGAAGTGCCCTGGCATCATGCCGCCTGCTGTTAGTTCCCAGTGTCTTTATCAGGTAGAGCCACTGGAGTGAACCCCGGGGTGAACTTTCTATTTCCCATCCACTCATCAAGATTTCTCTTGAAGAGACCCAGTGAGGTGCTCTGCTTGACATGTGTGGGAAATCTATTCCAGATCATGGGCAGTCTCTGGGTTATAAACCTGTCCCTCCAGTATGTTCTGTTGATTGTGGTAATGAGGTTGAGGTCTCTTGCATGTGTGGTGTGGAGAGATTGGGATTTCTTTAGATGTAGCATTTCTAACAGAGCTGGGTCAGATATGGCTTTGTACGTCAAGCTTTTCAAGATGGACCATTTTATAGTTTTCAGGGATTCAATGAAGCAGTATTTGGAACATTTTGAGAAATTACAGGTAGTTTTGAGCTTAAGTTTCTTTGTTAGTTGAGAGAGAGTACTGCTTAAGCTGGTAGGTGGTCACATAGGATCTCTGTGAGTGTACCTGTAAAGTAACATTAGATGGGCTGGTAACCAGAAACCAATCAAAGATGGATTGTTGGGTGTTAGTGGTGCCATATCTTCTTGGTGTATTACATTGTGTGAACCCACAGAAGGTCTGCCAGTCAATGTTGACATCACCAAGGATGATATAATTTAATTCACAAATGTTTCTGATATTCAGGATAGTATTTCTTCAAGAATGGGAATGTTGTGTCCTGGGGGGAATATGTAGGACAGCAATGCACATGCTCTTAGATACATTTAGTTTTAGGAATGAGATAAGAATTTCTGCTTTTCCAATTTTTGGGATTGTATCTGAATAGGGGGTTACCATGAAACTATTTGGGAACACTAGATCTGTTCCACCAGCTTTTTATGCATTCTGTCTAGCATGATATAATTGTAGCTAGGGAGTAATATTTTTGCTTTCTTTATTTCATGTTTTAGCCAGGTCTCTTTTATGGCTAGAATGTCCAGATTATATTGAGTCATCCAGGAATGAAAGTCAGTGATTTTACTGCATATACTTCTAAAGTCTAAAATGATTATTTTTAGAGTTTTGTTATGTACTCTATGGTTTGGGGTCTGGTTGGTACCTGCGTAGAGGTGAATGCCACCACATTGATGGATGATGGAGAAGGATGGTTTATTAATTATGGAAGTTTTAGTCGAGATGGGTAGACATTTTTATTTTATGTTTGGATAGACTGTGTTGTATATTTTATGGTTAAAATAGAATATGAGGCCTATAGAAAATAACCTGGGAGAGATTTAAGAGAAGCTAGTGGGAGGAAGGTAGACTGGTGAGAATGAAGTAACAGCTGAAGTATGTTTTTTCAAATTTACTGCTGATGGTGATGCTAGATTAGAGAGGAGGAGGAGGAGGAATAAAATGAGAGGGAAGCAGAATGGCTAGAGCTTTGAATATAGAGAGACAAGGCAGGAGATGGAAAATATAGAATTAAGACTACTTTAGGTGTGCTGGGAAGGGAGAAAAGATATTTGTAAAAAGGACTGTAGTAGGAAAATTGGTGGAGGTGATATAAAGGATGTAAGGTTTAGAGGGAGGCATTTAGGATAGTATAATGGAGTTGGTGTACGGACCAGAGGAAGTATAGTGGAGGTGGAGTTCTCAGGAATATAACTTTAGAGGAAGTGGAGTGGGTGGGAACTGGGGGTAGGGTAGAGGATGGAGTGAATCCCGAGAGTAGCAATTATATGACAGAGAAACATTGATACATGTGTGTATATTGTGTGTGTGTGTGTGTGTGTGTGTGTGTGTGTGTGTGTGTGTGTGTGTGTGTGTGTGTGTGTACACACACACACATATATATATATATATATATATGTGTGTGTGTGTGTGTGTGTGTGTGTGTTTGTGCTATGCTACAGCATCAAAATTACCCCAATATTTTATTAGCTTTTCCTTCAAAATTACCTGTTCTAGCACTGTCTTCCCTTCATGCGTAATTTTCGTCATACCTGAAGGTAGCTGAGGCAGGGCAGGTAAAAAGACAGAAGAACATTCAGCAGGTGCAAGCAGGAGGAGACACAGACAGGTGAGAAAGTCTGTAAGCCAGCAACAGCCTCTTCACTCAGCTGGACTCAGTCAGTGACTTTCATCTGTGGCTAGAAGCCACTGCAGTGCAACCACAGTCCAAGAACAGAATTTGAAACCAAGAAGGTCAAAGTAGGTGCAGCAAGCCAGCTAACTGCACTGATTACAGTAAAGTATAAAATAGAAAAATAACTTTTTTTATCTTTACAAAACAAGTCAACTCCAAGACATGATATAATGACATCCCTCTCCAAAAAAATGCCAAATGAAAGGACATCACATCATGCCTGTTGGAGGAGCAGTTGTGTGACTGTTATTGTCAGTCAAGCTAGTGGATAGGTCAGGTAGTCAGGATAAGAATCGGGACTGGCAGTATGAAAATCAGGAGTGTGGGAGAGTGCACCTGTCTGCCAATTAAGCCAATGGGTCCCACCCAAATCAGGATTCTTGAGAGATATATAGGATTTAAATCATGTGAGCTAAGTGAAGAAAGGAAAATCGCCTGGTGTTAGCTGTAAAGAGACTAGTTCAGTTGTAGCCTTTTCTTAGTTACTGTCAATTCCAAAGGCAAGTAGCGTGAATTAAACAATATTTGATTTTAATTAAAAAAAACTCATTGAATGTGGAAGGGAGTGAGTAGATTGTAAACTGGGGCAATATAGGAATAAGGTATGATTTGAAAATGAAGCACCAACTTTTAAAAGTGTTAGATAATATTAAAAGCTGCTTTTAAACTATTCTGTGAGGAGGTGACTTTAGGAAACTGCATGACTAACTATAAGAAGAAACACGAGAAGGAATTTTGATATCAGTAGAAGGAAGAGTGAATTGAAAGTACTACTAAGTAACACAGTTTGGTAAATATAATGAGACAAATGGAGTCAGAACTCAAGCACTCAGCAGTGGACACTGCAGCAATAAAAGAAACCTGGGTATTGCAGCATGGATGTTGTGATGTATTAGAGCATGAAAGTTGTGATATGAATATACAAAAGTACAAGCCTTACAAGGACAGATGAGAATTTTCTTCTTCCTCTGGCCACATTGTCTCCAGTGTTACCTTTTATGGGTGAGTTCCTTCCTGCTCATGCTGGCAACAGACACATGACGTACCATGCATATCCAGGCTTTCTAAACAGGGCTGGATTTTTTATTTATTTATTTAACGTTTGTTTGCCGGTAAAGTCCAACTTGGAACAAAGCCAGTTTTCAGCGGAGGTCTGGGGAGAAATGCTCTAGATGCATGTCTTTGTAACGTGGGAGGAAACCGGAGCACCAGGGAAAACCCACATGAATGCAAGGAGGACATGCAGACTCTGCACAGAAGACACTCCAGCTGAGAATCGAACAGGAGAACCTCTTGCTGTGAGGCGACAATGCTACCGCTGCACCACTGCGCCATCCACTGGATTGTTGCCAGGTCACACATGCTAGGAAGAAGAAATCATCCAAAAGATAACTGTAAAGGTGAAACAGTAGCTAGGATGAACTGTGCACTGACTGGTCAGCTGGTGAAGATCAGGGTTATAGTGTACTTGTCTAAAAGCTCAGACTACCACTACTGGGGCAGAGCGTTTGTGCATGTGCAATGATGTATGAAAAATTATTTATGTAAAACTGGAAGCAGACGTGAAGTACAGCCCAACCCATTGTGACCCTACCCCTTTCAATTAGCCCCACACTTTCAGTTACCCAGCATCCCTTAAGAAGAATTCTGCTCTAAAAAGTTAACCTTGGGGATAGGCAACAATATTAAACATGATATAATGCCTCATTTTGATAAGTATGTTGGTGGAATTGTATATGGAGTTTGGGAGTCAGTAAGAGATGCATGCATTAGTATAATAAATCCTAAAGAGTTGCTTGAGACACCCGTGTAACAATTTCCTTCTTTTTCCTCTTGGGATGTGGCACTCTTTTCTCTTTACTTCTCAGTTCTTACATTTCTACTGTCTAAAGGCACTGGTGTTAACAATGATGTCTAGTATCAATGCTCATTCTGTAAATGAAAGCAGCAACTACTTACTTTGTACAACTTTTATTCTCAAAACAACTTTTTCCATAGTCTGACTAAAAAGTCCTCGTATAAACAAAAACATAGTGTATAAGTCTATAAATACATCATCTGAAAGAAAATTTTACAAAACTGGCATCATTAACATTTGCAAGTAATGTTCTCTTTTTGACTGAGGATTGAGAAGCCAGTGTTCTGTTTCTCACATCCATCAGTTCTATAATTCATTAGATTCTGTAAACAGTTTCATCAGTTTATATCTTCCTGACCTGCTGAACTTTGCAGAATAATGTACTTTCAGATATGTATTTTTCCTGTTCCTATAATTTCATTTGACAGCTATAAGCTGTCATCTCTGTTCTTTGGCAAGTTCCCAACAGAACTAGTAAGCCCAGCTGTTTTCCTACATTGTAAGTCAATGCCCAGAGCTGCTACTGACATTTGCCTGGTACAAATAATGGCTATGTTTGTAATAAGGCTTTTCTCAAATTACTTTGCTTCTCAAGCACAGCATATGTCAAAACTGATGCAACCTTTAATATATCCTGTTCTGTTCAGCAACTTAAGTGTCTGCACTCTTTCCTGCATTACAAGTGTAAAACATGCAGTGTACATAATAAATTGTCAGAGCAGCTTTCTCTTAAATTCAATTTTGTTTTTTGCTTCTTTCGGCTGTTGACATTATGTGACTCTCTTAACCTTAACCTGTTATGCAAAACCAGATATCCAAAGTAGTTGTTTTACAATTTTTATTAAATATCGACTTGCTGTGTACAAGTGATGTGAATCAGAATGTATGATAATGCTACAGTCCAGGAAGAGAAGTGTTCAAACGTCTATATAAGAAAGCAAAATATAGTACAAAAAAGGAAGAAATACATACCTGCGGGAGGAACATCTAAAAGCCAGATAAACAGTAGAATTGGTTAAAGTCACTGGCACAGGTCTGCAGCCCCCCCCAGCTAAAAGGAATGAAAAAGAATTAAAAAAAAATGTATTCAGTAAAAAAAAAAATACTGACTGGCTAGTGGCTTGACTTCCTCAGATGCGAGTCGGACTGACTCGCTACGTCCTAGAACCCGAACCGCGCATGCATGCTTGGTGAGTTCCGGGTTTTTAAAAAAAAAATTGTTTCTCTCAATCCAGACTGCTGTTAAACCAGTCCAGATTAAGAAGAGAAAGCTTACTGTAAAGATGCCCACAAGTCTATGCGGTTTGTAACCGCAATGAATGGAAGAGCCTTGGACTGCCACATCCGCAGTCACGTACGTGACGTGGCTGGCTGGATGGCTACTGATTGGGTCTGGGCTCTCGCTCTATTCCCACGCTGTGCATGCTAGGAAATAAATGAACAAGCCAAGAAACAGTCAGCAGCAGTATAGTTTTGTTTTTTTGGAGGCCTGGAGTTCATTCAGTCGGAGGAATGAGGAGTCGGAGGACAGTGGACACAGGCAGCACAGCGGTGCACCTTGACCTGGCTGGTGTAGAAGAAAATCAAGAAAGATGAAAGAAGAGGCCAGTGCTTCAAGAACAGAAGGAGGAAAGGAACTGAATAAATAACAAGTTAGTGAAGGTGACGGGGGATGTAACTTGTAGAATAAGATGATTTTTTTTTTGTTGGCTAAGCTTTGTTGCAATAATTCTAAGTTGTTGTACTTGGTAAATAGCAGGCTAGTGAAGGTGAAGGGGGATACAAAAAAAAGTTGTAACTTGTAGAATAAGATTTTTTTATATTTTATTGTTGGCTTTGATGCAATAACATAATTCTTAGTTGTACTTAGTAAATAGCAGGTTAGTGAAGTTGTTATTTTCCTTCTTTTGTTATACAGTTTATTCCTATAGGAGTTCCACTACAGAGGTTTATGCATGAATTCAGCACAATACTTATGGATGATGAGTGCTGACATTTCTATGCAGCAGTTTAGGTACTGAAAAGGTCAGAGGTGAATGCAGAAGCTTTGTCAATTGTGTACATTGGTGAAAGATTATTGGGATTTTGGCCTAGGTCTTAAACAAGCTGAAGTAGGTTTACCCTGCAGAAGTCCCCAAAGATGGTCTCACTTGATGGTGGGGTTGCACCACTAAGCCTGATAGAGGACATTAACAATTTTGGCCAAATTTAAGCAATGATGTGGAGATGTGGGGTAGAGTACTATCAGAAGCTGGGATAGTAAGGACAAGGTCACATGTATTAGAGTCTCTTGTATATAGTTTAACAATTTGCTCCAACACCTTGGTATCAACAAAGTCTAGAAACCTCCAAGCATATTCATTCTTAGAGGTGCAGTGATTCCAATCAATGGTTGGGTAAATGAAGTACCCTAGCAACAAGGTATCTGGTTTGATAATTAAACCCTCAATGATGTTATGGTAATTTTCATGAATGGTGAGGACCAACAATGTGGATCTATAAGTAGAAATGAAGTATTAGTTGCATTTTTAAGGTGATTTGGATCCCTAGTAGCTCCAAGTTAGTGTCGTTGGTAATCTGATGTGAGGTGATGGTGTTTCTGACAAGTACAGATTCCCCCACAAATAAGTAAGGGCCTGAGGGTGTAAAGCTGCAATTATGGCTAAGGCAGTCCAGCTCAGTCAGAGTTTGGGAATCTGTTAGAGTTGGCATACCTCTCTTGGGGGAAGAGTGGTGGGCTGTGGCTACCGGTGCCACAGTTCCTCATAGAAGGGGTGGTTCCAGGACATGCACTTGGCTTACCAAGCTGTTAATGAGGCAGCCTTCAGTTGTGGCTGCAGAGGAGTGTGTACCACAAATTACGTATCTTCCTCCTGGTGGAGGGGAAAGGGCATAACAATAATGCCACCACTAACTGTATACTGGGGTGGACACATACCTCCTATGTGGCTACCTGGACAATGGCCCCTCCAGATGGCTTTTGCCAATGATTTGGGGATGCTTAGTACAGTGGAAGGAAAGGCCCCTACCTAGTTACATGGGAAAGGCTAGAAGGTTGGCAACCATTTAGGGGATATAATCATACAGAATAAAGATAAAGAAAAAGGTAGTTGCTTTACAATGTGTAGCCTTCATCTGTGAGGGCAGAGATAAAGCATTTAATTTAGTAGATACAGTCGGGCAACAGTTAAAAAAATAATAACTTATATGTTAATGTTGAGAATTAGACTGTGGCTGCTTTTATGATGGAACAACAAGAATATGCATTTATGCAAGTATGTATGTAGATGCCTATGATGCTTGATATATAATACCAGAGGAAGATATCAGGTTGGGAGAAAAATGAGTATATTACAGACTGGAAATATTAACAGAGTCACCATAAACAATGTAGCGGTTGCATACAACCACTGTGCACAAAGTTAAGTGTGCTATACACACTCCAAACAAAAGAGAGATTCATATTTGAGAATCACCATAATGCCTGATCGTGTGCACACTTCCCTGTTCTGCAGGTACTGGTATCTATGGCTGTACATAAGGCAGACACATGGCCCTTGTGTGTAACCTGCATTATTCCTTTTGTGCAAATTTTACACTATCCTCAGCCACCTCTACTGATATTGGATATGTTGCCCCCTGCTAATGCAACCATTACCTCTATGGAAGAAAAGAAGTTATTTAAAGATAATGTAAGTTTTGTTCTGCTTGTCCCTAATGCAAATTAGCAAGTTTATTGCCCCTGTAGGTCTCCATCTTTGACTACTTACAACAAGATAAGGAATGCTTGCACAAATGTTCTTCGTCATTTCAATGAGTTAGGCTTTTTGGAGAGCAGTTTTACTTTTAAAGAACGAGAGAAACATTAAGCTATGATGACCCTACTCCACTAACGTAATTGTAAGTAATTCATAAAAAGAACCATCTCATTTGCCTTGTATGTAGAGTAGGGATGATTTATGTGTTATGCTGAGGGGGGCTCTGTTGTGGTTCTCGCATCTACTGGTGGGAGTAGCATTGTGTGAGAATGCATGGCCCAACATGGAGTGTCTTTGTTCCCCTGTGCTTCTATAAGTAGAAGGTTTCCCTACAGTGTGCCTACTACAGATGTATTTTTTTTCCAGAAAGGTAAATATTTATCCCAGTCTTTCAGTATAGCAGTGATCTGCTGAGCAGAACATCACTGTTCCAGGTCTAACTGGGGGACATTTTTTAGTTTTCCTAGGGCTCACTTGCAGTTGTTATACATAACATTTTTGCCTTCCACTCATTCATCATTCCACAAGTCATATATTTGTGAATCATGGATGATAGCCTAAGGCTTCATTTGAGTAATATTCTATACCTGGACAGTTCCAGGAATGTAGGTATCTATGCCTAATATTGCTTGAGTAGAATATCTTTGTTTGATTTCCTTGGGATCTGGTTTTGTATTTTTTCACCATGTGCTTGTCCTGTGTAGTTGTGGACAGTGTTTATAAATCTCCTTCATGTTCTGTGTATTTTGTGGGACTATGACCATGTAAAGCAGACTGGACAGTGATATATGTTAATCAACAAGAGTATCTGAAAGGCAAAAGTCCATTCAGCTGAAGTGACATTAATAACTGGTTGGTCACGAGGGGAATTTCCAAATGTAGGAGTCTTTCATTCACTTAGAAATTAGACTAGAATTTTAATGATTTCTATTAGGTCTAGAAGACACTTCTAAAAGATAACAGAATGCGAAAATAAAGAGGCATAACGCAAGCTTTGTGTTAAAGTTTAAAATTCTTTATTGCAAATCCCACATGGTCTGAAGATATGACATGCATCTGTTTATTGGATATACCTCTTCTTAGAGCTATATACTGCTGTACACTACTTTCTGCCTTTTTATGAAAAATTGAATACTATATTGGAAATAAATAATGAAGCAGTAACACAGCACTACAAAGATTTCAAAAATTGACTGTTAGCTACTATGCTAGTGTCTCAAGGCTAGTGCAATGCTATGAGTGCAATTTCAACAAAAATAGCCCTCACTATGTATGTTAGTCTCTTTTCGTTTATGCAAACTTGTATTTTATATGCATATTTACAGTCACTGTAGCAGATAAACGTATAAATTATTCCTTTTCCATATATGGAAATGTGGACATCAGTTAGTTATTCTAATATGTCATGTGACTTCTCCTTTTTATTTTCATGTTGCTTCTCCAGAAGGCCCTAATCACTCAGCACTGAACTATTTGAAATCTCCTGCACTTTTATCACTGAAAAGGTGGTGTACTTAATTAAATTGACATACCTTGCTTTGAATTCTTTGCATTCTGAGGATGGCGGTTTGGTAAAATTCTTCCTATGTTTTCTACTGATTTGTAGAGTTTGACCTCTATGTTCTTCTGCATAATCAACAGCAATAGTTTCTGAGTGGCCATTTATGTGACCTTTAGGAAGTAGTATTCTCATTTCATCTTCTTTGTACAAATCTAAAATAATTCTATATGTTTTGTCATAATATTGTTTCTGTCTTTTCCCATTTCTCCTAAGCAATTGTGCAACATTACCTTAATGTTCTGGAATTCACAACTGACAGTAGACAACCTGCTTCTAAGTCCCTCCCCCCTTCCCTCCATGACTGATAACACTGTGAATGTCCTGTTCACTAAAACAGAGTTTTTCTGTTATTCCAACTGTAACAACTTGCACCCCAATGTACTATTGCTACCACACTTCTTCCATTTTTTTTTCCAAACACCTTTATTGGATTATCACTTGTGACACAGGCAAATTTACATTCATATAAAATTAATCAAACAATATTGATGAGACAAACATTATACTTCATGTATATTGCTATATATCATATAACCTAACCAATATTACATAAATTATTCAATCCCTGCCTTTTTTAAAGCAAGACACATCTTTATTAAACCATCACTTACTACATAGGCAATCATACATTTATATAAATAAAAAGAAATCACACCAACACAATCCTAGTTGCAAACATTTTACATTACAAACCATACTGACACACCCCTAGCTGCAAACATTATACATCACTTATAATCTACCCAATATTTCTCATTCAGACAATACGTAGCTCATTTACGTCTTGCCGCCTTTTATACCTCATTCGTCCCTTGTGTGTATTGTTCCCACAATTCCCATTTACACTTCTTCATTAGAATCTTGACTATTTCTGTCATGATAGTGAAGGAGATACAAAAAAAAGTTGTAGAATAAGATTTTTTTTTATTGTTGGCTTTGTTGCAATAATATAATTCTTAGATATACTTGGTGGGTTGTTGCTTACATTATTATTGAAATTAATAGATTAAAACTGTCTTGAGTCTTAAGATTGCAAAGCAAAGTTCTAAATTAGTGATGTTCAAACCCGTGTGTGTGTGTGTGTGTGTGTGTGTGTGTGTGTGTGTGTGTGTGTGTGTGTGTGTGTGTGTGTGTGTGTGTGTGCATGTGTGTGCGTGTATGTGAAGTGTGCGTGTATGTGAAGTGTGTGTGACGTGTGTGTGTGTGGTGTGTGTGTGTGTGTGTGTGTGTGTGTGTGTGTGTGTGTGTGTGTGTGTGTGTGTGTGTGTGTGTGTGTGTGTAAATATTGGTTCCCAGCTGTATTGTGTGGCTATTTTATATTTTTGCATTGCATTTTTGGTCGGTTTCTCACAAAATTGTGGTTTTCTGGCAAATCAGTAGCAAATCATTAAAGACTGAAGTTAGAAAATAATGACAGACATTTGAATTTCCGATTTCATACCCTTCAGAAAATTCATACTAATACCAAGACCTACTATTCTATTATCTTTCTAAGTTTATAAGAGCAATATTTAAAATTGTCCTTATTTTTGGGCCTTTGTCCCACTTCTACTTATGGCTTTGTTCAGATTTCTTGCTCTGAGGTTGACAGGTATGACAAATGTGTCAGGGCCATCACTGTCAGCCAGAGACATTTCAAATTGTGACATACTTGTACCCCACTCCTCCATGTAGTGACTCTGGATGTGTCCAAATAAGGCAAGGAGCAGTTATTCAATGTAAGTGTGCAGAGTATCCGCCCAGCCAAGGTAGACACAAGTAGTACAGTGGCTTTTTATCTGTCCTTGATTTTGCAGAATGGTCTGGTTTTCTGTCATATTTTTATACTGTTGATTTATGCTTCTTATTATTCAGAAAATGCATGTTGTTGCAGTGCTTGTTGCTCTGTATTAAAGTAGCAATGCTTTAATGACCATCAGGTAAGCTTGTCTGAGATTGTAAGATGCAAGTAAGCTTTAATAAGCATAGTGTTAAAGAATTATCAACAATGAAAGCCTTTTTGTTTTTGCCATGCAGAGAATATTTATATAACTAGATAACATATAAGCCTTAGGTATTAAAATGTATATGACAGTATTTGTAATAAAGGACAGGATTACAATATTTTCAGAAGCTCATTACATTTGTTGGAGACTTGCAGTCATCTTTGCTGGCTTTACCCATAAATTAAACAGAATGCCAGTCTATCATATGTGGTCCATAACCTGTGCAGTAATCCTTTAAGCAATTTATCTTGTGCTTCTTACTTGTTTGTTGTTAATTTTTTACTTTGATCACATTTTCCCCATGAAACAAGTAGATAGTTGTCAGGCAGTAGGTCTTTTTTGGATAAGAAATGTTTTTACAAGTGGGGTTATCAAAGAGATTGCTACTTTCAGCATGTTACTTGGTACTTTTATAAAGCTGAATACAAATTATAATTAGAACTGCAGTGCAAGGAGAAGTTTCTTTGATTTGAGTGCTGCTTGTTTTTTTATACTTGATTTTGACTGGCATTCCAGTAATGTATTTAAAAAGTAATTTATTTATTCATGCCTCACAACCTTTTTGTTTCCATCTAGATATTAAGTAAGCTGTCATGTAGCCAGTGCATTGAAATATTTTTTCTTTTCCACTTCATTTTGTCTTGATTGGACTCTCATAATGGTGGTTTGGCACCCAGAGCAGCATATTTAATTAAAGTCCCAGTTTTTGTGGTTTTGAGCATAGCTCTGCCCCTTTCTAGTTGGCCACACCCCTTCCCATTGGCCCCACCCATTCAGCTGTCTCCTGCAGCCCCCCTTTGATTTGAAGTCACCAGCCGCCACTGGTCACTGCTGACTATTGCTCTCTGAGTACCTTGCTAGCACAGTACAACGGAACCTGCAGATGTCTTTAAGTAGTCATTTGCATATATCCCACGGCCTTCACTACAGCAAGTTTAAGGTTTTACACAGTGAAGTCTCTAGCCTGAATGAATATCTTTTGCAGTGTTTACTGAATGGTTTGTCTGTGTGACCTTTTAAACCTTTGGTTTGGATGTTATTTGTGATATTTCACCAGCACACTTGATTTTAAGATCTGTGTTTGTATAGTATAACCTATCAATCCACTTGTGCTATACTTATGAGGAAAATAATAACAATAATAATAATAATTCTGGAATATGCTTGTCTACATATAGTGAGGTTTGGTTTTATTATCCTGCCTGTACCTATAAAGACTTTAAAAAGTCAGGCTTACTAAGAAGGTTTTTAGCTGAAACAATAGAATGTCTTTAAGGTTTCATTTGCATACATCCCTTGGGTGTTCACTTCAGAAGGTTTAAGATTTTACAGAGTGAAAACTCTAGCTTAGCGGGGTCTTTCATGTAGTTTTTGCTGATTGGTTTGTCTGTGTGATCTATTTACTGTTGGGTTTGGATGCTAGTACAGGCTCTCATGGATCTGATCAAGTGAAAATAAAAGGAAAATAACATGACACTTCCCCCCAAAAAAGGAAATCTCCTTGCTGTCATAATGATTTACTTATTTTATTCTGTATACTCTATCTGAAGAGTGCCATTTAACAGAAGATGGGCTTAAACCAACTGCCAGGTAACCCATAATGGACAGTCACTCCCTTAATGTAGAAAGGTCAAAGCTGTACCATTTGCACAGTTTAGTATTTTGTGAAAGCAACAGCTCATAAAATGCCTGCAGTGTGTGTGTGTGTGTGTGTGTGTGTGTGTGTGTGTGTGTGTGTGTGTGTGTGTGTGTGTGTGTGTGTGCGTGTGTGCGTGTGTGCGTGTGTGCGTGTGTGTGTGTGTGTGTGTGTGTGTGTGTGTGTGTGTGTGTGTGTGTGTGTGCGTGTCTGCAATAATGAAATCTGTATTCATCAACATTATAATCAATCACCTTTTTCCCAGTTTTTTCTATTTGGAACAGGGTGCTGCATCAACTGTCTCCACTTCTCATGATTCAATACCACTTACCTACCTTTTTCAACAGCCATCCTCAACTGTCACAGGTCTTCTTTAATACAATCCATCCATCCATCTGTTAGCTGGCCATCTTTGTCTCCTCTTGCAGTCTTCCTGTCACTTCCAAATCTACTTTACTAAATCATTTTCTACTTGTCTGTACATGTGACCAAACCACTGTAATCTATGACATTTGACCATCTTTGCAAATAGGGCTACTTTGGCTTTTAGTCCGAAGTCCTCATTTCTTCTTCTGCCCCACAGTATGCATGCAACTACATACCTCATACACTCCACCTACATCAACACAAGCTTCCTCAGCTACTCTGACTTTAGTGCACACAATTGTGGGCCACACAGAAGCAATGGTTGCACCACTATGTTGTACCCATTAGTTTTCAAATTTCCTAGCATTCTTCAGACACATGCTACCCATGACACCTTTTTTCAGTTGGCTGCAGCATCCCCAGTTCTAGCTTTGACCTCCTCACATGGATTTCCTTTCTCCTCAACTACATCTCTCAGATATTTGAAGCTGTTAACCTGTTTCGCTATTTTAGATTCCCTCTCATATTTAAGCTTCTTCTGACTCCCTTATTTGTTCCATGACCTCTGTCTTGCCTGCACTCACCCCATGTGCCTTCATTTTTTTGCATTCCAGCCCTGTATCATTTTTTTTTTATTTGGTTGTAATGCCACATATTCTGCATACGAGCACATTGTTGATCTTTCGGATCTGATCTGTTTACTGATGTAATCTGTCACTAGTATGAACAGGAGTAGACTCAAAGATGAACTGTGATGCACACCCACTCCCACTAGAAACACTTCTGTGTGTCTGAACACTGTTCATTGGCTCCATGTGCATAATTTGCACTACATGTACCAGTATTTATGGGATTTTTAACCACTGAAGGACTACCCATATCAGCTTTCTTAGGACCTTGTTCTATGTTTTCTGCATGTCCAGTAATGCCTACTTGGACTCTTTCTTTATCTCGAGCTTCTTCTCCATTATCAGTCTCACTGCAAACATCAGATCAGTTGCACAGCATACTGATCTGAATCTGAACTGCTGATCTTCCATGTAAATTTATACAGCTCTGCATATTCATGTATCAATCACCCTGTCCAGCACTTTAGTACAGTGTGGCAGGAGTTTGATACCTCTGTACTGTTGGCAATTGTGATTATCACCTTTGTTCTTATATACTAGAATGTTTATTCTCCAGTCATCTGGAATATCTCATAAATAAAATAAAAGAACAAATACAAATAAAATGCCATACTGCAAGCCTAGTAACTTCCCAGGAAAATACTACAAGTAGTGCCATGAGGAACCTTATCTCCTCTAATGCATCCAGCATCATGATCATATTTGTTGTGACATTGAGCCTGCTGCTTTCCCAAACTTAATTTTCCTTAGTGCACTGTGTACTACTTCTAGGGTGAGTTTTCCTTCCTCTTTCATTATAGGCTCTGCATATAGCAGCACAGCTACTGAATGGTTTGCTTCTTTAATCTGTACAATCATGGAAGAAGGCTAAAAGTTGTCACACATCTACAAAATTATATCCAATGCATTTAACTGTTACAACAACAATTAACACTATCTGAAATAATCAAATGTACTACATTCCACATCAATCTTATATAAAAAGAAAAAAAATAGGCAAAGAGAAAATAAACAACAACCCGTAAAGTGCAGTGAGAAATCTAAAAGCTGCACACTTGAGATATATCTAAGTAGCAAAAGAAATACATCCCCTGAAATATGATGCCAAGTGGTCTTAACAAAACAGGGGATATGCTAAATTCCATATAAGAAAGCTATATAGTGACCTACACATTGATTGATGTTGAGTCTTTCAATGGAATTTTGATGAACGGAGAAAAAAAAGAATGGGAGATAAGAGCACCATTTTTCTGGGACTGTATCCAAGATTAAAAGGATGGTTAAGATAATCACAGGCAAATGATATATCCGATGGAAATGTGGAAATATTAGAAAGCCACTTGAAAATTAAAGCAGGAATGGCATTGCTTTGAGAAGTGAAATTATGGGATTCTTACTACAGATCTTAGTATGAAGAAAAGTAAGAATTGCTGGTAAATAGTATTACACAGCTGCAGCCAAAATCTGGTGAATCCTCATTAGAATATTAAAATGTGATAAACACCACAGTATACCAGCAAACAGAAGAAGATGAGGAATGTCTGTATTAATATAGGGGAATGGGTATGCCAACAATGTAGTGGTAAGTACTGATGCCTCATAGTGATTGGTTCTCCAGTTCATTTCCAGCTAGGTATTTTTTGTGTGGAATCTGCACATCATGCCTGTGTTCATACTGTTTTTTTTTTACCAGGTGCCCATTAGATGCAGTACCTTTCGCATAGTGAATGCAACTCTTTTTTTTTTCATTGCCTGCAACCCTTAAGCCAAATGCAATCTCAAATCAGATCAAGCATATAATCAGGGAATGAATGCATTCATTCATTCATTCATTAACACAGAGCGTGTGCCAACATCTGATGGATAGTTCAGCTATGATGAGTAAGGCAATTATCAATTTGAAAACCTGAAGAAATTCTGTGAACTATTAAGAGATGCAACATTATTATTTGCAACAATTTGTTTCCAAATAGAGAAAGCACACCAAGTAAAAATAAGTAACTTGGAATTTCCCATTTGGAGTTTCCAGCCTGTACATTCACATAACAATAAGAATTTATCATTTTACTTTGTCTTATTCCAAAGGAAAACATCATTCCTCATAAGAAACCTGCATTATTTGTATCCATAATCTAATCCTGATATAATCCATACCAATACTAACATATAATAACAGTTGTAATCTCCTCCTCCTGCCACTATTAAGTGAGTGTGACGATCTCCAGCAAGAAGCAAAATATATAAAGGATGATCAGATCAAGTAATACATTTTAAAACAAAAGGAAACAAAAATAAGACCTCACCTTTCCTACATTTAAAGACTCACCCTTGGAATTGTTGGTATGCTGATACCAAACTCTCTATTACCCAGTCAGAAAGCTTAAAACCAGGGATTAAAGATGAGAACTTGTACAGATTCATGTAAATAAAGTGACAGCTAGTTCTGTACTGTGAATCTGTGACTCCCAGCAGAATGCGTATAATCTCAGCACCTGCTCCTAATATTCACCTTCTGATCCAGCTAATAGGAGACTTGATGAATGAGTAAAACTGCCAGTAAATTGCAGAAAAAAAATACTGCTGTTGGCCATAAATGAAAGTACTGGATCAAGAAAGCCCTCCATTAGAGAAAAAAATCTGCCTCCAGACACAATCTTTATAGTGTCAAAAAATCATAAGAGGTCTATGATATAATTTATCTGTTCAGCTGAGTAAATATTCTTTATTATATCAGTCTTAGACTCCAAACAAAAAATACCAGTCTTCATAATGCACACAAAAACACTGAGAGCAGTGAGCAATGAATGTGACTGCAGCAGCACTCTGATCAGTATTTAATGTGCAATGGAACCAACTGCATGACGTTTGCCCTCTACTGCTGGTACCTTTAATATAAAAAATACAGATGACCTTAAGACTATATAGTAAATGTGTACTGTTGCCTTGAGCAATTGCTAACATCTGCCATACCTAAATAAGCATTGTACTGTACAACTATAGATCAAAGTTATAATTGCAGGCTCCCCAGCATATTACCATCCTCAGATTAAGTATGGTGTTTTAAAGTGCAATCTGACCAAACATAATTAACAGTTGACCAGCATTACTTTGGACACACACACACAAAATACTTTCTGGAATGTGGGAGCAGGTAAATAGTAGTTCTCTAGCACTAATTGTTCCTCTTCTATAGTTTACTTTAATGCTGCAGTCAGTTAGTAAAACCTTACTGTTTATCCCTAAAATTAGCCAAATATTTAATTATTCAAAGGGTACCAATTTGCTCTGAGCAATTATCCTTCACAGGCAGTAAAAACACAAAGTTGCAGGTCCCAGTAAAATATATAACCTCTTAAGCTAAGACATATGGCTCAATAAACTTCCATGTACTTCATAGATTTAATATATAAACTTCAGAACAACTAGTTCAAGAGCTTTCACACAATGTGCTTCATCAAGTTTAAAACTTACAGTAAAAAGCAAAACCAATCAGATAACCTAATTCAGTGACATCATCCTAACTAACATAATCACCTCTTAAAGGCAAACAAATCAGCAACAGATTGAGCTAAGTAGACATTGCCCACGAGCATTTAAAATTAGATAATACACTTCATTTTTTTACTTTTAATAAATAAGTCAAAGTATTTCTTCTACATAGATACATATGCAGATACTGTGGTAGTGGTGCTGCGGTAGCATTGTCACCTCACAGCAAGACGTTGTCCCGTTCGATTCTCAGCTAGAGCGTCTTCTGTGTGGAGGCATACATGAATGGGTGTGCCTTCGTTGAAGGTTGTGCATCAGGGCTGGTAACTCGGCACGTAAAAATCCACTACCAAACTTTAGTGGACTGGAGTTCCGCTGCGGCAACCCCTAACCGGGATAAGCCGAAAGACACAGCAACATACATATGCAGATAGTGCAGATATTGTACAAGGAATCAAAATAAAACATTCATATAGACAGAAAATGTTCAGAAAGTGCCTAATATCTAAACCTGAAACTATCTGCTTCTGTCTAAAAGATATGCTCTGCTGTAATATCCTTGGCTTTTAAGTCCAAAATGAATTTTTTATAGTCCTTATTAGCAATATATTACACCTTCAGCTTAGTCTAGAAGTGTTTCCTCCAGGAGGCAAAGTAGTAACTCCTGAAACTAACTGACTTGAATTCAGTCTCTCAAGTTGCAAGTTTCCAGATAAGATTTTCTGTGGCTTTAGTTTGAATTATATAAAATTCCTTCCTGCTTCCACAGTTACATACTTCTGGGAAGGGGAGAGTCCCACCAAATTGTTTTGTCTTTTTGGCTTTTCCCGGTTAGGGGTCGCCACAGCGGAACTCTGGTCCGCTAATGATTGGCAGTAGATTTTTACGGTGCCGAGTTGCTAGCCCAACTCCCAATGCCCAACCTTCAGCGAAGGCATGCCCATTCACGCATGTATTTCGGAGGCCACTCGACCACGGGGAGGACATGCAGACTCCACAGCCTTCTGTGTGGAGTCTGCATGTCCTCCCCGTGGTCGAGTGGCCTCCGAAAGACATGTGTGAATGGGCGTGCCTTCAAGTCCCAGCAAACTACAGTCCAAATAAGACAACATTGTCACCATCATCATCATAATTACTATATGATCTAACCACAATCTTCAAGCAGCAGACTTTGCAACCATGCACACATTTGAGGAGCAAGGTGTAATTCTACTTTAAATAGTACTACATTTTTCAATGGTAACTACAATTATTTACAAATGTACACATTCTCTTTTCACATATAACAGTTTACTGAAAAGGCAAGTACAAACCAGCATAACATCTTTTATCTTGTATAAATAGTTATTTGTACACATTTCTGTTTTACAGTAATATAGCCCTAATACAGACAGTACACTTTTCGTGATCTTCCTTTGGAAACAACAGTAACATTTTCTCAGTTTTTTGCCATTTATTACACACCCTTTATGAAGGTCCCCAAAAATAAAGCAAAGGCAAACACATATGAACTGCAGAATGAGTGCATGTATGCAGAGAAGTATGCTACATCAACAGTTTTGGTCAGTGCAAAGACCTCTGTTTAAATGCCTGGTCTAAGTTAACATTTGCTCTACTAAACTCACACCCAAGTGAATGAATAAAAACACCATGGAGGACTATCCATGATGAAACCTTGGCTGGGTATCTTTTCATCATCATTCTGCACTTTTTCAAGGTATCTATATGTCTGTATTTGTGTACACCGTGGTATAATGTACTAGTTATATAAGCCCCCAGTTCTTTCTCACCACTCACATATTTAGATCTCAGTCCTTGTTGTAATCACTAAAGTCCTAAGTTTCCATACCAAAACATCAGCAGCATAAAAGTCCATCTGACTATCAAATTACTATCCAGTGTGTACTGCAATATTGCCAGTACTGCCCTATGGAAGAGCATTATGTTGAAAGCTGTCACAAGTGTCAGAGGTTCAGTCCTGTTACTTAATAGTGAAGAAGTAAGAAGTTGATGGCCTACTTGCTACCAAGAAAAATGTAGCAGTTGAGAACTCTTTATGTGGAGACAGATGGGAGGGTCCTCCTCATAGCCTGAAGCATATGTCAAAGCTTTACCATAAAGACAAAAACTCACACAGCAGCTCATGACCTGATCCTCTTTGATGTAAACTCAGTGCTTAACAATCTCTCCCCCCTTTACATGTTGTATGTTCACCATCAGCTCTTAGTAAGGAAGAGTTTGAGCCCAAACCCATCATCAGTTATTGTTAAGGATGAGGACCATACCTCTCAACTGTCCAGATTTTTGCCTCATATTTTGGGTCTGTTCCTCATAAAGTGTGTGGTTTTCTGGCAAATGACTGGAATGATCTGAGGATTGAAGTGGGTCTATATTATGCGATAAAAAAATAATTTAAGCAAACAGGATTTAATATCGAAATGCACTTCATCGAGCTGTTTGTAGTGATATTGCAGTACAATAAAGATTGGAAAATGTGCCCTTTCCTCACTGGTGTGTGATCTCAGAGTTGGAATATATACTTAGCAGGGGTGTGGGGGGGAAGCAGCTCTCCAGAAGACCGAGTTTAATGAAGTGCATTTCGATATTAAATCCAGTTCACTTAAATTATTTTCAACCATGTAATATAGACCCAATTGAAGTCACTAAATAATGACTTAATTTTGAGTTTCAGACTTCATATCCTTCAGAAAAATGCATGCTAACACAAATCCTGTTATTTTTGCAACTTGCTACGTTTACAAGAGTAATATTTAAATCTTTCCCTGTTTTGGGTCTTTGTCCTGCCTTTAAATCAAGCTTTGTCCAGATTTCTTGCAATAAGAGGTTGAGACATAGGATGAGAAGAATGGAGAAGGCAGTTTCCTCTTTGCTTGCAACCTGGGGGGGGGGGGTAAGTGTTTATATCACCATGCCCATAGATGATAGTCTGTGGCTAAACAGCCTGTACCTGGGGACTGTGTCTCTTGAGTCATCCAAACATAGGTCAGGTAGTACAGGCAAGTGAAGACTCTCTTCCTGGGTTGTCCCTCCATGCCCAATTATGCTAGTAGGTTAAAGCTGAGAATGGTGCATCCCATGCCAGGATACATATTTCATGACTGGATCATAAAGTAGATGTTTGATGGCCATTGAAAGCTTGACTTGGGTGTGGGAGCATAGTTGATTCATGGTTAAGTGATTTCTTCACAAGCAATGGACTAGTTGAATGGAAATGTGAAAAGGGTAAATAGGCAAAAAAGGGACAACTAGATCCATGAATGATGAAGGGGCAAGCCACCACACATTCCAGGAGCAACACCCTTACCTAAGTTATGAACTTTGAAGTTCCACAGCCTTGTAATAGGTTAGCAACTTCTCTCAAAATGGACCAACACTTAAAAGATAGCTCACTTAAGTGAAGTGAACAGTAACCAAGAGGGCACCATTAAAGATTTTGGTCCGACATCCCCACTTTGCCAGATACTTGCCTCTCTCCAGCCCCTGAGTAGCACACAAGTGAGCATAGGTTTCCAATCCCCAAATGCCTGGTACTGGTCTGTCACATGATTGTCTTTACATGATACCACAATCAAGCTGATTAACATGGGTAGTAAGGGGTGTGATAGTCTCTAACATTCTGATTCGTGCATGGCTTGGAATATTCTGAAGCCAATGGGTCTAAGATAGGCAATGATAAGGAATCCTCCCCAACTGCCTCATCTGACGCCTTCTGTAGAGATGTTTTCAGACTTAAGAGGGACTGACCTAACTGACCTCAAGCCCACCTCCTCTCCCCTAAGAAATGCCTGTTAGACTTAATAGGAAAGAAGCCTGAAGAGGTCGGAGTTCATCCTTTAGATCAGTCATTCAAGATTTGTTTATTTATATATTTATCTAAATACTTATTTTTATTTCATCTGAGAAACTGGTAGGTGGGCTGGTCCAGCACTGGCCTTTTAAACCTGGAGTCAGGTCACAAGATGACAAAACATTTCAAAGATTTTGTAACAGTCATCTATTCCTCATAATATTTGAGGTCATTACAATGTATTCTACAATGCTGGAGGTCACAATAAGTACATGTACTGGATAATGTTATTTTCAAAGTTGTTGAGTGGCTGCATCTTAACATTCATGTTTTCTGCTTATTTGTGGTGACACAGCTTTCTCACACTTAGGCCCCACCGTTTGTATCTCCTTTCCACACACTCCTCAGCTTCCTACCTATCCTCATACTCCAAAACACTGAATTATGAAAACTAAGGTGAAAGGAAAAATGCAAATATATTGGATCTGTAATCTAGCAATGAAGGTGAACATGTTGGCAGTAGATTTGATAACCTACTGAACACCCAAAACTTACTTTACTGTTAGTAGCACCCTGCAGAATTGCTTTCTGGGGCATATTGTTGAGCAGTACGAAAAATGTGTCTCTATACATTTGTCATGTTTGACAATACCTGATCTATACGTATAGTACATTATGTCATGAATTTTATGTGCTTTCAGTTTTAATATAACCAGGTTATGACTGAACAGCGATCCTTGTGGTTCAGTTCACCTATCTGCTAAATAAATAAATAACATATATACAAACATGGAGAAATTTCTATCAATTCATTAAGCTACTCTAAAGCCTTATTAGCTGTTACATCAAGAGAGCCTGGAGACACACGAGCTCTACTTGTTTGGCCCCAAAAGGGCAAAACCTTCTTTTCTGGCACTACATACGTAAGCAGAACACTTCTAAGCATCCCAGTGCTGAATTTTATATTATCACTTTGACACAGCATAGATCTTACAGACCATAAAATATTGACACCCTACCACTGGACCAGAGAATTAGAGCTTTGGGCAGGTGTGGCAAGACAGAGAGAGAGAGAGAGAGAGAGAGAGAGAGAGTACTGTTTGCTATGTTGAGGCTCAAAACCCTCAGCTACTCATCTCACCTATTCCATTCTTTTCTTACTTGGTTAAAAAGGCTCTAGATATACTTTCTGATGTTCCACAATTGGGCACAAGCGGGATCTTAATGAGGTTCCATCTACAGATGCCACAGTGAGGTGTCACATCTCCTGCTGTACTTTGAATAATGCTGTTGCTTTTGCTGGAGAAACATACTCAGCCATACAATGTGCAGGATGATACCATGGCTGAGGTTGTCTTCCTGCAAGGAGACACTCAGGATTAATATCTTGCATCTTAATTTCTGAGGTTAGAGTGATAGGAATGGTGGGACGTATGAGGCTCCTGCTCCTGCTTCCATCTTGAAGAATGTGCCAGTTGCATATTACACATATACGTATATGCACATTTCCTACATCTAAACCTTGGAATGTCAAAAAACCAACATTACTGACTGTCCAAACTTGCCACCTTTCTGGTAGTTGTTTCAGGTATGCTGGTATTTGGCATTCCAAACTTTCATGGAACGGATTTAGGCATTAATAAAATTGACTACCTGTGTGTCAAGTTATTGACAGGTAGCTATATATATATATATATATATATATATATATATATATATATATATATATATATATAAGGTTAAAATTTTGTGAGGGTTATTTTTATGAAAAACGATAATTATCTCTACATTCTCCCCATCTCTTTTGCCACCTGCCCTGTTCCCGGCAGGGCAGGCATACTTTAGTGCAGGAGGTTTGGAAGGTGAGTGCTATTGACAGCTTGAACATTGTGACATTCAAAGGCATATACAGCTAGGCATCTTATTGTCCCCATGATCGTTTGCCCAGTAGTTTTCTTATGTTCCTAATTCCAACACCCCAGAGCCCTCTAAACTGGGACAATCTATGTATCATTGTCTGCTGTAATGATAGTAGTGGTAACACCGGCAAAGAGGAAAAGAGATAGGTGATGTGAAACGCAATATAATGGAGACTGTGGATCTTTTACAAATCACTGTTCAAACAATTACTCTTCAAAGTAACACCCTCCCCAGTCATTTATATATGCATGCATATTCACTATGGAGTCAATCAGAAGATCAGCTCAGAGGATAGAGTTAAGAACATGAAAATACATATCTTTGATGGACAGATCCTTTCTTCATATGGGAGCATAGTACTATCATGTTATAATTGTGATTCAGGCTTGGATTTAACAGGTTTAAACTGTATGACTGCAGATAAAGAAGCATAAAACGGCAATTCTCAAGACCTATATTACAATGCATAGATAGTGGTGTTTCCTAGGTATTTTGGCTACATCAGAAAGCTGGTCCAGTCCTGGAGTGAGACTCTCTTCCTTAGAGGTGGAAGCATATATGGCCTTTGTTAGAATGTGCAACAAAATACACATCCAATGGTGTAATCAATCACATTTTGAGTCTTAGGAAATATGATTTGAAGGTCAAATGTGAGAAAAATAATGAGTTGCAGCCACTTATTTAGCAACAAACTTTGCAAGCTTAATATCAACGTATTAGTCATTTAGCCTGATAGTATTGCTGTCCATTTTTCTCCTGTCTAGGTCACCTGTCCCCGTATTAAGTGCTGCTTTAGGCATTTGAATGTGTGTGAAGAAGTGCAAAATGGCAAATGTCAATATGATTTAGTAGGGAAATGTTTCTGTTTATGTCTAAAATACCTTAATATAACATGATTGTCTATGTTATAAGTGATAATTTAATAAAGATGTTTATTGCTTAAAAAACATCAAAAACAGCTAAACTATATAAAAGTGAGCTTTACTTCTCAAAATAAATGAAAGACAACTCATTTTCATTGCATTAAGGTGTCAAATGTCTTGTAAAATTTATTTTTAAAAAGAAATTCCTCACATTCAAATTAAAAAGGTTATTCCTTATACACTGTTCATGAATGTGAGTATGAAAGTTTATTGTGAGTTCTGCTGACAATTCAAGTCCAAATAAATTGCATATCTCTTTTCTGCATAGAAAATTTGTCCTTCACACTCATGTTTCTATATTTCTGTGCTAAAGTTCAGTATTTCCACTCAAACTCAGACTGTCCACTGGATGACTTAACTGGAAATTTGCAGAATTTGCAGTGGAACACTATGGACTAGCCAGTACATCACTAATAAAAAAGGAGTGCATAGCGTGAGCATAATGTGCGAGTTAGTAAGGGAGAGATAAGATTCCTATGTAAGTGTGTGACTGTATAAAGTGCTTTCTATGCTGATGGCAGAGTCAGAGTCATGTTAATGATAGCTGAAGGTTTGATGCTTTTCATAGTATGATACTGGATATACTGCTTTAAGAAAAGAGAAGACCGTTGAGTTAAAGTCTAGCTTGATATGTAAAAGAATTATTTTTATTACCATTTGTAAATGCTTCATTTGTTGTAACATCTGATACTAAAAGGTTTGGTAATATAAGTGGTGGATTTGATAATTTTAGGAATCAATTGGGACTCGAGACAAAGATGCTGTCAGCGTGGAGTTGTCAGTAGATAACAGTGACTGAACTGAAAACTGAGTAAAGGAAATGAGCATTTAAATGTAATGAAGTTGTCGCATACAATGAATGTGCAGAGGTATAATAATATACATTTATTTAAAAGGCATAACGTCAAGCCTATGTTGTTGGTATTAGGGACAAACACAATGACAGCACCATTTGGTACAATGTTGAACAGCTGGAAAATCATGCAGAGAAGAGAAGGTTAAGGGGAAAGTGAATGCTCTAAGTTAGTGCCCTGTTTTGTATTACCTCTAAAGTCAGTCCAATGTTTGTTATTTCACTTCAAAATCTAACAAAAAAGATGAAGATTTATAATGTTGAGACTTAACTGAGCTAGTATCCAATGTGTGTGTGTGTGTGTGTGTGTGTGCGTGTGTGGGGATAATTTCATTACTTGGTCTGTGTAACACTGAATTGCAAGCTAGATTGTATGAAGGGCTATGTACTTAGTTATATAATTTTTACCATTCTAGTGGCTAGAAGTTAGTGAACAATAGTTTCTAGTTAAAAATGCTGTTGTTTACCTAATGTGCCTTTTTCTGTGTGGGGTATAAGATCATGTATAGGATGGAAATGCAGTGTTACCAGTTATATGATTTAACAGTACATAAAGAGTGAATATAATATTACTTTGGCCATTTTATGATATACGTGTATATATATATATATATATATATATATATATATATATATATATATGTGTGTGTGTGTGTGTGTGTATATATATATATATATATATATATATATATATATATATATATATATACACACACACGCACACATATACATAGATGCAAAGCTATATACTAAGTGATGCTTGGGCTGTCAATATTCTGAAGACCATGTTGAAAAGAAAAATCCTAAGTAAATGTGTATTTCTTTTTTGAGAATTAAAAAGAATGAATATGAGGACGGTTACTGCCAGTTTTGTTTTAGTGGCTGCTCTATTCTAAAATAAGTTTATTCTGATGTAGTACAATGGGATAATGAATAAGTTATTTTAAGTATGGATATTATTGCCTAGTCTGTCTTAAAGGAGATGTTATGCAAGATGAAAAATGTATATATAGTTTGGGTTTTTCAAGCAGATTGTTTTGCTCTGTATATATTTTGTGAGAATTAACTGTAAAATTAGCAACAAAAATGTAGTTGCAAGGGAAATCCAGTGTATACTCACACTACAGCTTAAATTATTTGTGTCAGTATGATAAGATGACCAGACAGAGCAGGCTAGATGAATAGGCTATACCTGTGTTATGTAACATGTATTCTGTTTAGCATATAGGTAAGGATTAATTGATGCAGCAGGTAATGGATGATGTTACATTTGTGCACAGTATGTTTTTATTTTATAGATATTTGGCTGTGTATTCAGTAATAACCTGCCAATGAGATAACTGTTTTAATGCATCTGTTTCTTTCAGAACAAATAATAAGGGTGATAAAAGACCATGAGCTGCAGAGGTCTGTTTTATGCACATAAAGGAACTTAATGGAACTTAACTATCAAAACTGCTACTAACCTGCTCTCCTTCAAAACCTCTATAAAAAATACTTCAACAAAGCTTGGATTTGTTCCTGTATGAGCCCAGGCGGAGGTACTCTTATACCTTTTTCTAGCTCTACTCTGTCTTTATCCCCACCACTAACCTACCCTACCCTCTCTTCCTCTACACATACTCCCCTGAGGTCACACTCATACCTTTTCCACATCTATTCCTCCTATTCCCTCTATCACGCACGACCTTTCTCTACTCATACTGTCCCATGCCTTCACCAATATAATGTGTTACCATATTTCATGACCTCTTGAATATTAATAATCATTATGATAATCATCTATTATGTAAATAATGCTGCATCTATCTATTATCAGGCTTTCCATATAATTTATGCTTGAACAGTATGCCTTTATTATGTCTGTTGAGTTTTTATTCTGACAAACTAATGTATAGTTTTTCAAACTTTGTGCTTGAAGATTATGACTTTATTATGCCTGTTAAGTTCTCATTTTGACAACCTAATGTTAGTTTTTCATTCTGTTAACCGTATGTATCTGGAGCTCTTCTCCCCGGGCCTCTGCTGAAAATGGGTACATCATGACCCAATCGGACTTTCCAAGTAAACAAATGCCAAATAAATAAATAATGCTACTAATTCAGAAAGAGCTCCCCTTCTAGATCAGTCCATTTCAGCATAAATTTGAAACAGCCTCAGATTTGACTGCTCATCAGGGCAGTTGTGAATGACCTAGGTTTGAAGAAGGCAAAGGGTTGTATTCTCAGCTCATCCTAGTCTCAAAGGGGACATATTATATGTGTCCCATTCTTGATCTCAGTGACTTCAGACAGCATTTTGTTTATATCCATTTCTGGTGATCACCCCACATAGCATGTTTTTTCTCCCATATCATGCATTTATTACTGTGCATACCAGCTGTCTTTTAGCACATGAACATTTGAGTTCCCAAAGAAAAGTAATTTTGCTTGTTATGGTTAGGTATGACTTTTAATACAAAATATTTTTAATTTGGGCTTCTCTTTACACAAGATCTTCACCAACAAGTTTGCACGGTGACTAAATCCTTGCTGGTGAAAGATCTCCTAGTGATCCTGTACCTGAATGACTATCTCCCAGTGGCCCAGAAGTAAACCATTGCAAATACACTCTGTGTTCAGTGTCAAAGGTGACCATAAGTTGGGGGAGATCCTCTGTGACTCCTATTCATTGCATGGCCTTCATTGGTTTAGAATAGACTGCTATTCAGTTATTGTCATTCTTGCCCTTGGAGAAGGCCCAGGAGGTTGCTGCCTTGGCCATTTGAGTGAGAATGCATCTAAGGGTCCAGGCCTAGACTGGGTTGTGTCTTCTGGGCTTGATAACTATCACGATATGCAGGGTGTCATTTACCTGCTTGAGGATGTGGATGTTAATCGATGGTGCCATGTACACAACTTCAGAGCCATTGTACGCCCATTAACTTGCTTCTATTGTCAAATCTTTATCACCAGGACATGGGTTGGTGGTTAGTTCCCACCATTTTTTTGGTGGATCTTCCCTTTCTACACAAAATATTTCATACATAGGTTCATAGGTTACACAAACCAAGCAATAAACATAGTAAAACCAGTCAAAAGCAGCAAATAGATGAAAGAAGCATGCAGAACAGAACACCAAAATCCAAGTTTATTTAAGCGCTTTTCGTCAAGTTTCAGACTTCATCAGAATAAAATCACATGATCATGACAAACATATATACATCACCCCACCTAACCATTGGTCAATGTAATTACAAAAAAAAAAGGGGGTGGTATATGTCGCAGTGTGTGATCTATGCGACAGTTTCTACATTGGTAAGACCAAAAGAGCACTGAGGCAAAGGGTGTATCAACACCTGTATGACATCAGGAATAAAAACATAAACAGTGCTTTGTGCAAGCACATTTGTGTGTGCCCCACACATACTTTTAAGTTTGGGGCCATAGGCCATATTGACCTTGCAGCAAGAGGGGTACCAACGGATGAATGGCTAGAATTTAAGGAATTAACATGGCAGATTAAAACTAATGCCTGCCAAGTACCAGGTCTTAATGACATAACTTCCTTGAGTTCTCTTTTAAAATTAAAATCGATGTTTTTTTTATAGGTTTATTAGTTGTATTTTTAATTTGATTCTTTGCAAGAATATCAAGTTTTAACAATTTTATTAACTTTGTAATTTTTTTTTTTGAGGAAATGATGTAATTACATTGACCAGTTGTTAGGTGGGGTGATGTATATATGTTTGTCACGATCATATGATTTTATTCTGATGAAATCTGAAACTTGACGAAAAGCGCTTAAATAAACTTGGATTTTGCTGGTGGTCTGTTCTGCATGCTTCTTTCATCTATTTGCTGCTTTTGAGTAGGTTCATAGGTTCATAGGTGTGTACTAGGTTAATGGCCCTGGAGCCTTTACAAGCCTAGTCCATAGGATTACCCTGACATCATGCCACCCGACCTTAGTTCCTAGTGCCTCTGTTGAGTAGAGCCATAGAGTGATCTCCAAGGTGAATTTTCTATTTCCCATCCACTCATCAAGATTTCTCTTGAAGAGGGCTGTGAGGTGCTATGCTTCACATGTATGGGAAGTCTATTCCATAGCATGGGCAGTCTCTGGGTTATGAACCTGTCCCTCCAGCATGTCCTGAAGATTGTGGTAATGAGGTTGAGGTATCTGGAGTGTGTGATGCCGAGGGATTGGGATTTATTTAGATGTAGCATTTCTAACAGAGCTGGGTCAGACATGGCTTTGTAAGTCATACAGAGATTGCCTCTAAGTAGGTGATATAAGACAGAGAATTGTTGGAGGTTTTTGAGTTTGTCCATATAGGACAAGTGTTTAAGGCCTAGGATCGTCTTTGTGAGGTTCTTTTTTGGCCTCCCAAGTTGTTTCAGGTGTCTAGTGAGGTACATGCCAAATGGGGTATTGTATTTGCTGATTGGCCTAATGAGGAAAGAGTAGAGGGAGACAATGACCTCTTTCTTCCTGGATGCAAAACCCTTAGTAATGAGATGTGCCACATAAAAGGACTTTCTGACCGCATGGCAGCGTGCTGGTCAAAAGAGAGGTTGCTGTCAACCTGTGTTACCAGATCTCTTATAATGCCTTTTGTGTTCAGTGGACTACCATCAATGTGGTAATTCAAGGGAACTGGGTTTTCCCAAGGGGGATGATGACACATTTTTTGGCATTGAGCTTAAGGCCATGGTTCTGACACCAGTCGCTGATGTCATTGAAACCTTTCTGTAGGATGTCAACATCCCTTGGGGAGTTAATAGTAGCTCCCAACTTGCAATCACCTGCGAACTTTTGTCAGCCAGAGTTCTTCGTGTTGGCCTGGACTTCAGAGGCATAGATACAAAACAGGAGAGGACCCAGGATCAAACCCTGTGGGACTCCACTCGTGACTAGTGGGCAGTCTGACTTGGAGTCAGCTAATTTCACACTGTGGGTTCTATCTGTGAGCCAGTTTGCAACCCACCTAGTGATACATGGGTTTATGCCTAGCTTAGTGAGTTTTTCTATGATTCCTGAGTGGGGAATGGTATCAAAGGCCTTAGCCAGATCAAGGTAGGCTGTATGAACCACATTGCCTTCATCCACAGTTCTGGTGACTGACTCAAAGAAGTCAACCAAGTTGTGCAGGCATGATCTACCCTTCACAAAACCAAACTGTGTATGATACAGAGTTTGGAAATTCCCTATATCCTTGTTTATTAGGTCCATGATGATGCATTCCATAGCTTTGCATATCAGACTCGTCAGATTAATTGGGCGATAATTCCCGGGGTCTGTAGTCACTTCTTCTTTGTGGAGAGGGATGACTGCAGCAGTGCGCCATTCAGTAGGAACAAAGCCTGAGGTGAGGCTGTGATTGAACAGGGCACACAGGTGAGGTGCCAGTTCACTCTGTAGTTCATGTAGAACACAGCCAGGGATATTGTCAGGTCCCATAGAAGCTGTATTCTTGGCCTTGGACAGTGCTGTTTTAACCTGTGCAGCAGTAATACTGGGTGCCTAGCAATCTACTGGTATTGCGATTGGTCCTTTGGGGGGGAGGGGTAAAGTTAGCACTGAATCTATCGGCCAGTACACTGGCAATACTTGTTGGCTCAGTATAGGAGGCACCATTGTGCAGTGGCTCAGAGCAAATCTGGGTATTGCCGTGGAGATTCTTTACATAACTATAGAAGGCCTTGTGGTTGTCTTTACTATCTGCTGCAACTCTGTTTTCATAGGTAGCTTTAGAGGATTTGATGAGGGATCTCAACCTTTTGTTGAGGCTGATAAGGGAGTTTTTCCAGTCTTGGGACTTCACCTTATTCTGCGTCAGTTTCCTCCTTCTGTTGTAGAGTTTGTTTATGGTAGAGGACCACCAGATTGGCTTCCTTTTTTTTCAGGAGAGCGTCTTGGTTCTATTAGGTATGGCGAGATCCATGTATTTGTGTATGTGTTCGTACAGTGCATTTGTGTAAGATTCGCCGGTCATGCAACTATTCTCCATTTGCATGGGTACCATGAAGTTAGCCACCTCTGTTTTTAGGACCCCAAAGTTAGCTTTGGCAAAGTTTTTCATGGTGGTTACTTTTGTGGGGGGGGTGGGAAGGTGGGAGGGAATGTGGATTTCCAAGGTGGTTAGTTTGTGGTTGGATCTAACCAGGGAGGAGTTGACTATTGGTGTAGAGCAACGGTCGCCCATGTTAGTAATGACCAGGTCAAGGATGTTGCTACCTCTAGTAGGGGTAAGAATGAGCTGGTCCTGGGCATTGGAATGAATGAATTAATAGGAAAGTGGGGTGTGAGTCTTGGGACATGGTTGGGGACCTATAGCAGGCTACGACCTGAATCACTGTCTTACCCAATGTTAGCTGCACCTGAAGTATCTCAGATGCGTTATGTTGGGCTACCAGTCTTGAGGTGTGCTCATCCTTTATTAATATGGAAATACCACTGCCTTTGGAGCTTCAGTCCATGTTCTGGGGCCAGAAGGTGTGGAATGAGTTATAGCCTGGTAGTGCAGGGGTGCTTTCTGCTGCCTTGAACCAAGTCTCTGGTACAGCACAAATGTCGACGTTCTCCATTTAAGGAGTGCTTTGAGCGAGTGCATTTAGAGATTTAGACTTCTAGCATTGAGCAGCATAACTCTCAGATTGCATTTGTTTGTAGCTGTTATGGTGGTAATTTGGTCTTTGGAACACTGCCTAAAAAAGGCACTATAGGGGTGGCAAGAGCCTTAGCCAGTATCCAGAAGCCCAGGATGACAGATGCAGGTCATCTCTGGCAAAGCATTGAGGTCTGTCAATCATGTTATCCCAGGCAGAGAGATACTGGATCCCCTTAGAATGACACTGGAAACTTAGCCAATTGTTGAAATTAATCATTTTCTGCTTGTACTGTGGTATAATTCTGGGTGATAGTAGGATGCCGCTCTGGGCTAGGTTCATACCCGCCTGGGCTACATAATCCAAGAGCTCCTCCATGTCTCTTTTCATGTAGTCCAGGGAGGTACATCTCAGGTCATTCACAAACACATGTACAATGACAGAGTCATATTTGTACCTGTTGTTGAGGGACCTGAGCACGTGCATTATGTGGCAGTTCCTGGCGCCTGACATGCAGCTGACTGTTACTTTCTCCTTATTCAACCTAGTGAGTGGGACATCAGTGTGCCTCACTATCGAGTCATCTATGACTAGTATGTTGGGCATGCTGTTTTGCCTTAGGGGCTTTGGTTGAATGGCACACTGTTTAGGAGAGTTCTGTGTCTCGTGATTAGTGTTGTGTTGTGGTGGTTGGGTGCGTTTCTGCCTTGGAGGTCTCTGCTGTTTGGGTAGAGTTTTATTGAGAGCCTCCATGAAGGTGGGTGTGTAGTTTGTGTTTTTATGTGAAGGCAGTGCTGGTGTGTGTTCTGGAGGGCTATGTGTTCCATGTGGTGTGGTGCAAGTGTTGATATTCTCCTCTTGACCAACGATTCCGTTCTTGGCTGGAGAGTGCGTAGCTTCCAGTTTGGATATATAAGTGCACCTCTCACAAGTCTGAGTGTTGGGAGGTAAGAGGAGAGGGTTGTCAGTGTACATGAGGCAGTTGCTACATTGTATCAGGATGCCCAATTTCACCAGGTAAATAGGAGAAAGCACAGGGAACTGACCATTAGACATGCCTGGAGGGGTGGGCATTAATAAATTCTGGAGCTGTTTCCTTGTAGAACGTTTAGTGCTGGTAGCACTTTTGTGTGCTACAATAATTGCTACAAGAAGTCTGGTAAAGTGCTAAAATAATAAGCTAGTAAAAGTGCAGGAGAGGAGAGAACTAGCAGATCTAAGGGAAAATTTGAAGAGCAGACTTTGGCACCACTCAGAAGCTTACAAACAGTCCTGGATACAGCACATCTGTATCTGAATTAGATTAGTGACAGAAAAGGTGGGAAACAAGCGCAGATGTGGACTTTTAAACCAGAAAGTTGAAAGAGATAGAAATAATTGCCTAAATGGCCAATAAGCTACATTTTCTGGGCCAGAAACCACTCCTCTTGTGGTAGATAGGCTACCTAGTGCTTACCACTCCCAGTGATAAGCTAGAAGGCTTCCCTCCAACACAGAAAGGCTTGGGAGGCTCAAAAGCTTACCAACAGTCCTGGATACAGCAAATCTCTATCTGAACTAGACTAGTTACAGGAAAGGTGGGAAACAAGCACAAATGCGAGCTTTTAAACCAGAGAGTAGAAAGAAATTGAAAAACTGCCCAGACGGCCAATAAACTACAATTTTGGGACCAGAAACCACTTCTCTTGTGGTAGATAGGCTACCTAGTGATTACCACTCCCACTGATAAGCTGAAAGGCTTCCGTCCAACACAGAAGGGCTTGTGGGGCTCAGAAGCTTACCAACAGTCCTGGATACAGCAAATCTCTATCTGGACTAGACTAGTTACAGGAAATGTGGGAAACAAGTGCAAATACGGACTTTTAAACCCGAAAGTTATCCAAAAAAATGAGTAAAACCACAAATAAAGGGAAAAAGTCACAAAACACGAAATGCAGGCAATAAGAGCCATAGAATCCACAACAAAAAGGATTCTTAGCCAAAGCATAAGTAGAAAGTACACCAGGAATTCCACAGTCACTTCAGTTTATTCCAACAGGTATCAGTCCAACAGATATAAGTGCTTTCGTCCCAAATAATATTCATAGGAACTTCATGAGATACAAACATTACACTGGAATGTATTCTTTTATCCACCTTGTTGTATGATGTCATTTCCTCTTCTAATCAAATACATTCTATTATAACATAAAGCAAAAAGAAAAGGAAAGGAAACAGGAACAATACATATAACTAACATGAACTGCTAAAAATACCGATGTACACATCCCAAAATAAAACTCTACAAAAGTGAAATTGTGGAGTAAAACTATAAATATAAAAATAAAAATACAATATATAAATTTAATGCATAAAAGCTATCCTGTACAATTTTAAAATCAAATATAGCCCAGCAATTTCATAATGAGCTAAAAATCTCATTCATTGAAAAAACAGTGACTCTCAACCATAATGACACATATAAAAAATGTATATAAAAAAAAATATATATATGTGTGTGTGTGTGTGTGTGTGTGTGTGTGTGTGTGTGTGTGTGTGTGTGTGTGTGTGTGTGTGTGTGTGTGTGAATATAGTTATAGAGATTAAAAAAACAGAAATTCATCTGTTGAGTGCTTTAAGTTTTAATAAGCAACTAATAGACAGGCTGTCATTCAAACCTGGCCAATGTAAAGCATTTAATCGTAACTGCCAGGTTAGTTCAGCCTTTTCAAGAAATAAGGCCATGCAGCCCCCCTATCATGTTTTTCTTGTACTTCCAAAACAATAAATTTAAATTCATGATTATGAAAATCCCTGATGTGTTTAGCAAGAGCATTAACTTCACTCTGGTCCCTAATGTCTCTCATATGTCCACTAATCCTGATCTTAAGCTTACGTTCAGTTTTACCAATGTAAAAACAAATAGCACAGTAGAATACCTGCTCTGTAATACAACTACATCTACATGGGATCCTAACTATAATGTTGTTAATTCTACACATATTAGTTTCCAAAACATGGGTGCAAAATTTATAAGTTCCACACTTAAACATATGTCCATATCTGGGCTGTCTAGATGTTTGTTCAAAATATTCTTTAAATTCTGTCCCTTTTTAAAAATGCTCAAAGGTTTCTCACCCAAAATATTAAAGATGTCCCTCTCATGACTAAGTAACTTCCAATTCTTATTAAGAATGTCCCTTATAAAATGTGCATCACAAGAAAAAGATGTAGAAAAACTAGAATTATAATTAATAACCTCAAGTTCCGTGGAAATATCATTATTTCCAACCAGACCATTATCAACTTGGTAATTCAAATTCAAAGTGGAATTCGGGACATTAGATACTGTCAGGGTCTCAGAGGTGGTATGGGTGGTGCTGTATTGTCTCAAACTAGATGTACCTAAAACTGGCGAAAAATGTTCCTGTATTCTTTTAATTCCAGCTTCAGACATGATGTTATTAATTAATTGTAAAGGGTATCCTCTCTTGAGGAACATGTCCTTTAAATTGTGGCACTCATTAATGAAAGATGTCCATGCAGTAACCATACGTGCTGCTTGTACAAATTGTCCTTTTACCACAGCACATTTCTTTTTTTTTTCAATAATACTTCTTTATTGTTTTTCTCCTTATTCATACAAAATATTTGACAGTGAAATACACGGGTGGTTTCCAAACAAAGTTTCTAACAACATTCTAATAACATATATACACTATTTACATGAATGCTTCCATATTTTCCATAATTGTACAAATACACCTTATCTCTCCAGGAAAAATATGTTATAATAATGTGGTTCCAAGTAGAATTATACTTTATAATATGTATAACAAAGGAGTATTTCAGATTCCATGTTTTAAGCCAGTATAATATTAAAGATTTGTTCCCATAGTTTCAAATTATAGGGATTTTTGTTTTGATCATTAATTACGTATTTGTGGGCTAAGATGTGTTTTATCGCTAAGGTCCACCACAGCACATTTCTGTGTGAAACGACAACGACCATAATGGAGAAAACTGTTGGAATATGTTTCCTTCTTAAATATTTTGGCCACAAATCTTTCTTCTACTATACCCTTCTTTAATAGCAAATCTAGATATGAAATCTCTGTATTGCTGACATTATGAGTAAACTTCAAAAAGGGGGTTGTCAAGTTGATGTAATCTAAAAATTCAGTAACTTGTTCTTTGGAGCCTTCCCGTAAAATAAAGATATCCAAATATCTCATATAAGTATGAAATAACTAGATGGCCTCAAAAATCTTTTCTCCCATTCAAGCATAACAATGTTTGTGTAGAGCCCCCCGCAAGCAGAACCCATTGCAACACCTTGTGTTTGTAAGTAATATTCATTGTCAAACAAGATGAAGATACTCCTTAAAATCATGTCTAATAACTGCTCATAAACATTTATCCACTCCTGCGCAACCCCTTTTGAGCAGAGATAATCAAAGAACCATTCTACCCCTAATACATGTGGGATTACAGAATATAAGTCCACTACATCTATTGTAATGAATAAAAAATCTGGGTTGAAGTTGATGTTGTTAATTTTACTAAGAAAATCCCATGAATCAATACATAAATGGTTTTCCTGATGTAAAAAATGCTTTAGTTCATCATCCAGAAATTTAGCAAGAGGGTGGGTCACCAAAGCCCTAGCATCCAGAATTGGGCACAAAGGAGGTTCCTGTATGTTTTTATGGAGTTTCGGTAGTCCAAAGATAGGTGTGATAGGAAATTCAACCGACAAATAATGCAATTCGTGGATAGTACTGGACCCCTCAATAAACAGATCCTGTAAGAATCCTTTAATTCTCCTGTAAGTACCATTCAGTTAATTCAGGAAACTCCTACAATAGGTTTTGCTGTTCAGAATAGCCCTCATTTTTGAAATGTAATCTACAGTTCTCATAATAACAACCCCACCTCCCTTGTCCGGTTTCATTATTCTAATGCCATGCATTTGCTTCAAATTGTGTAATTCATGTTCTTCATCCCTAGTTAGATTCATACTAAGAGGATTACTTCTAGATTTATAACATAAATTTCTTATGTCTATTTTGTTTATTTATTTTATTTCACATTTGTTAACCGGGTTAGTCCAACTGGGTAAGAAATGACCCATTTTCAGTGGAGACCCGAGGGGAAAAGCCCCGACAAAACATACAAATACATACAAATACAGACAAGTTAACAATATAAGGAGCAAAACAAACTTATGGATACAATGGATAAGAAAAATAAATATAATCCAAAGAATAGTACATAGCTATATACCAGGTCAGAAAAAGGAAAGTGCAAAAGAAGATAGGAGTAGAGGAGGAATGAAATGATCTAGAGGGAGAAGAAAAAAAAAAGAATTCTAATTCACAAATTCTTTCAAAAGTGGCCAAGGCAGGATGAATGGGGGGATTGTATGAACTGGAGATTTTAAATGGTTCACGTACATGTTCTACCCCCTGAAAAAATATATTTAGATTTAATTTTCTAACATATAGTTTAAGATCCAATAAGGTGTTAACAACATTAGTGCAATGACTGGGGATGAATGTGAAACTTTTAGCCAAAAGATCACAGGTAGTAACATTTAATACCACATCTGAAAAATGATATACTTTAAAGTCACCAGTGCTAAGTACAATATGCAGAAGAGCAGTCTGAGTATTAAGTTAATCATTAATTGTCAGCTGTGACACAACACTGTCAGAAATCATTGCCTTCCCCTCCATGAGTTCTTGTACCCCCCCTGTTCATACGACCATTGCCTCTCTGATGAGAATGAGAGTCCTTTTTGGTGTGGATTCTACTACTCTTATTGCCTGCATTTCGTGATTTGTGACTATTTCCCTTTAAACCAGAAAGTTGAAAGAGATCAAAAAATTGCCCAAACGACCAATAAACTACAATTTATGGACCAAAAGCCACTCCTCTTGTGGTAGATAGGTTATCTAGTGTTTACCACTTCCACTGATAAGCTAGAAGGCTTCCCTCCGACACAGAAAGGCTTTGGGGGCTCAGAAGCTGACCAACAGTCCTGGATACAGCAAATCTGTATCTGGACTAAACTCGTTACAGGAAAGGCAGGAAACAAGCTTAGATTTTTTTTCAGAAAGCAGCAAAAACAGCACTAAAAACAATTCAAGTGCAGTGCAAGCTATCACACTTGAGTGTGGAGCAGTATTAAAGCAAATACAGTTTAAATAAATGCAATTTATTCAAAATTATTCTGAACTAAATTCAATTGTTGTTTTATTCAACTCTGAACAGTTAAAAAGTGCCAAAAAATATACTTATCAGCTGAGAAGCACACTCAGTCAGAACCCAAGGATATATATATATTTTTTTGTTAGTAAAGTGCAAGGGGAGGAAGGAGGAGCAGCAGATAATTCAAGGTTAAGAACCTAAGTTCATTGGCTTTCTCAAATGTTCTCTCTGTATTAGGTATAATGAACACTAGACTGGGAGGAGTGCCCTGATCAAATTTACAGTAGGGGCGGGAAACTGCAAAGCCACCAACTATAACAAACACCACAGGAATAGGGTGGGTGGGAGGAAGAAAAACAGTTTCAGAAGAGATCAGAAACAAAAAAACAGTGCCAGCAAATATATAAAACAATTCAGTCAGGCAAAAATTAAGACAATGCAGAACTCTGAAAAGTTAAAGTGCCAAGAATTATACTTATCAACGATTATATTTCCAGATTGTTTGACAGCACTCTTCAGTCAGAACACAAGTAGTTTCTAACACTGTATGCAGGAATTTACATTCCAGTAATAGACATTTCATCTGTAGGGCAAATAGCTTACCTAGGCTTCCACAAGGTGCACAGAGTGTGCTCCCTCCTTGGATGATCCATAGCAAAAGATGAAGCAAACAGCAGTTCTCCTGTTGCTAAAGGTCTGCAGAAGAAACTGCTTCTGGAGCTTCTCCACACTCAGTCAAACAATGAGCCTATAATATGTTACCTAAACAAGCATGGGAAAACAAGTTAATTCCACCTGTTCATGGAAGGGATGCTCATCTAGCAAGAGATCCTAGAAAGGGACATCACTCCCTTAGTGTTTCCCATTCCCAGCGAAGTGAGTGGTCTGGCAAATAATCTTACTAAATCCTAAAATCCTGTCTTGAAGCTGTGGATTTAGAGATTATGCCTAGTCAGTGCTGCCCAGAAGTGAGACACTCTGGAGAGCAACCCCTTTACCACTTTATATTGTGGTTGTATCCCTTTTCTACTCAACTAAGCAGGGCAAGCATGAACTATTGTTGGACATATTTGCTCTTGCATAACATAGGAGACTCTGTACACATTCCCAACAATCCTACTCATTCCACACCTCATTATAAACTTTAGGGTATAAAAACTAAAACACTCTTGCCCTCTTCACTTGGTAGCCAAGAAGAGCATGATTACATTGTATGTTCTTACGTCTCTGGTAATACAGGAAAATCTTCTGATTCAAGTTATGAGTTTCCCTTCTGCTGGAGTAAAAAAGAATTCCACTTCATGGTCTGGCTCCTAATGTAAACCTTCTAATCTCACTGGATTTGCTGGCTTGAGCTTCAGAGTTTACTGAAGCTGCTAGGAAGTCTTCCACTTGGCAGGCATATATCTCTATTTGGAAGCAATTCTCATTCTGTGCAGAGTTGTACCCTCTGCTGCACTGATCAGTCAATTTACACGTGATCTTGACATATCTCTGACATCTGTATGATTTGGGTCCCATTTATACTACTGTCAAGATAAATGTGTCAGATGTCTCTGAACTTCATGACCCTGTTGAGGGCTAGACTGTAGCCCATTCTCAGCTGGTCGTGAGGTTCTTTAAAGGAATGCCTCATCCCTAAATTCATTTAAAGAACCACTTCTCTCCGTTAGACATGTACTTTGTGGCTGGAAGGCTTTCCAGTTTGTTTTTTTAGTCTAATAGCAAAGTGATATTGAAGACAGTTTTTGGAAGATGCCATTTGTATTTATCTTCACCTCTATGCATAGAATATCAGAGCTTCAGGCCCTTATATACATGAACCATAGCTTGTCTTTCACAAGGAAAGAAATTCACCCTAGATGAACCCACATTTCCTTATTAATAATAAGAGGTTAATAATGGAGGGGGAGGGTAAACGACAAGGGCAACTACAAGGAAAGGTACACTGGGCAGGGAAAGTGTGCTGATGAAAATGTGCACAGCTATGAATGATAAAAATGAATAAAGAGGAAGAGGGTATGGTAAATATGGAAATGTCCCCAAGATCAGATATGTTACACTTCCAAGACAAGTCAGTGGCATAAAATTATGCACATATGTAGAGAGTACAGTACATACTGTTGTTTATACCTCCTGAGCAAGTTTATTATGATATAAACACACATGACAGTATATAGATGATGGTCACACAAAGTTACATGTCAATGGAGATGAATGGTTGTGATATAAACATGAATGACATGTTCACTGGAGAGGACACAGCAAGGATGGTATTTACAATAGGGGGTATGTGCATACTCTGAAGATCTGTAAAATGACTTGCTTGAATATGACTGAATGCCACCATAGCTCTCAACAAAGCAGGAACATATAGCAGACTCCTGGACTAATGTAGAAAGAAAAAGGCACACTCATAGGTGCTTTTAAAACATTATGACCATTAACCAGCAGCATTGACAGATTATGTGATTGTAACTTATTACACATGTTCTGCACTAACATACATGTAGAACTGTAATGATGGTCAGTATTGTATATCAGGAATTCAGCAGCAATTCTCAAAAGTGACAACTGTTTGGAGGGGTTAAGAGAGACGGTGTTAAATCTGGAGTTGAAATCAAGTGCAATCATGGCGAGCTGAGAGGTTTGCATGACACATAAACCACAATACCCCTCCTTGCAAGAATCAGAACCATGCCATCAATGTTGCCACTGAACTATGTATTTACTGAGTGCAACAATGTATTTACTGAGTGCAACACAGAAAGATGTGTTGATGTGTCACACATGCATCTAGTAGAATACCTTGAATGGAAGCCTACACTGCCAAATTCTAATGGGTATGCATCCCAGAAAATAGGTCTGCATCTCCTACCAGATTTGGGAGTTCACTGTGCCAAATGTGATACACTTGACTAAACCATCCCTGCCTGATGTAGGTATCAGCCATACAGATAACAACACATAAAAACACGATACTTTTATAAGTGGATTTCCTACACACAACTGGGTATTGCATGCATCTGCCACGTATAATAGCAATGGATATTGTGTGAAGCATTTGCAATTGATGTGTGAATTAAGAAGTGATCCATGATAATGAATGCTACAGAAGTATGTGAGACTGATGGCAATGCATCAATTATGTTCATGTGCACAGAAACTAGAGCAGTGCAAAGTCAAGTGTTAATGATCAAGGAAACTGTCACTGTAATAATATACACATAATAAATAATACATGGAGAACACTCTGTAAGTACATGTCAGACCTCAACACGTGCCACATGATCACTGTTCCCCTGACTTTGCCAGGGAAAATGTTATACTGCCATGAAATCCTGGCATACATCCATATGTGTTCATCCAAACTATCGTGTAGTAATACTGATGTGATGTAGTGGTACACCCATGATTATAGGTTCATCGGTTCATAGGTTCATACTAGGCTATCTGCCCTAGGGCATTTATAAGCCTAGCCAGAGTATGTTTGGCTTTCGCCACCCATTTTAAATTAATTTTGCTATGCCCTTTTTCGAGGTTAGTATACTGTGCCTCTGTCTAACAGTGACACAGAAGTGATACCCGGGGTAAACCTATGATCTCCCATCCACTCATCAAGATTCCTCTTGAAGAGAGTCAATGAGGGACTCTGCCTAACCTGGACTGGGATTTTATTCCATAGTGAAGGGAGCCTTTGGGTTATGAATCTGTCCCTCCAGCATGTCCTATTTATTTCAGTGCTGAGGTTCAAGTCTCGAGCGTGTAGCTCGATGGGATTTGGATTTTTTGAGGTGCAGCATGTCCCTTAATTCCGGGTTGGACATGGCCTTATACATCAGGCACAGGTCACCTCTGAGCAGGCGGTATGCCACTGAGTAGAGCTGGAGTTTCTTTAACCGGGCAGCATATGGCATCTGTTTGAGCCCTTTGATCCTCTTGGTGAGGTACTTTTGGGGTCTTTCCAGTTGCTGCAGGTGTTTGGTAAGGTACATCCCAAAAGGGGCATTGTACTCGATTATGGGCCTGATGAGGGATGAGTAAAGAGGCACGATGACCTCCCTAATCTAGATGTGAATCCCTTCATGATTAGGTGGGCTATATAAAATGTTTTTCTAACCACTTTGGCCACGTGGTTGTCAAATGAGAGATTGCTATCAACTTGGGTCCCCAGGTCCCTAATGACTTCTTCTGTACTTAATGGATTACCACCTATGTGGTAATTTGTGGGCACTTTGTTTTTGCCAAAGGGGATGACTATACACTTTTTGGCGTTTAGCTTGAGGCCATGGCTCTGGCACCAGTTGTCTGTTTCTATGAGGCCCTTTTGGAGGATGCTTGTGTCGGCTGGAGAGTCGATTATGGTGCCCAGTTTGCAGTCATCTGTGAACTTGGTCAGCCACAGTCCTTCCGTGTTGGCTTGTACCTCCGAGAAATATATACCAAACAAGAGAGGTCCCAGGACTGAGCCTTGTGGGATGCCACTTGTAACTGGTTTGGAGTCTGACATGGCTCCAGCAATTCTAACCATGTGGGTTCTGTCCTTGAGCCAGTTTGCAACCCATCTAGTGACATAGGGGGTTATATTTAAGCTGGTGAGCTTATCTATAATGCCTGAGTGGGGTATTGTATCGAAGGCTTTTGCGAGGTCCAGATAGGCTGTGTGGACCACCTTCCCTTCGTCAATGGCCTCGGTGACTGTTTCAAAGAAGTCAACCAGGTTTAAGAGGCAGGATCTGCCCTTAACAAAGCCAAACTGGGTAGGATCCAGTGTCTGTAGGTCCCCAATATCTTTATTTATGAGGTCCATGATGATCCTTTCCATAGCTTTGCAGACCAAGCTAGTCAGGCTTATGGGGCGATAGTTTCCAGGGTCCGTTGAGGCACCACCTTTGTGGAGAGGGACCACTGTTGCTGTACGCCACTCTTTGGGTACATATCCTGTAGTAAGGCTGAGATTGAACAGTAGTTTTATGTTTGGGTTTAGCTCTTCTTGGAGTTCATGTAGGACGCAGCCTGGGACACCGTCTGGTCCCATTGATGCTGTGTTTTTGCTTTGGAGAGGGCGGCTCCCACCTGAGCATCTGAGATGTCGGGGGGGCAGCACTCTGCTGGGATAGATATTTGCCCTTTTGGTGGGGAGGTGGGGGGAGAAGTTTGCGCTGAAACTGTCAGCTAGGATGTTGGCAATGTCTGTGGAATCAGTGTATTTTTTGTCATTTTGGACTAATTCTGAGCATATCTGGGAATTCCCACCCAGGTTCCTAACATAACTAAAGAAAGCCCTGTGATTATCTTTAGTGTCCTGTGCAATTTTTCTCTCGAAGCTGGCCTTTGACGATTTTATGAGTGCCCTTAGTTTTTTGCTAATACTGATCAGAGATGCCTTCCCTTTTTGGGATTTTGCTCTATCATGTAGTAGCTTCCTCCTTCTATTGTATAGTTTGTTTATGGCTGGGGTCCACCAGACAGGTCATCTGCCTTTGGAGGATTGGGTCTTGGTTTTATTTGGGATTGCATGATCCATGCATTCCTGAAGATGTTCATAGAATGCATTTATAAAGGATTCTGTGGTCTGGGCCGTTTTTTCCACAGGCCCGGGGGCTTTGAAGGATTCCACCTCAGTTTTGAGGAGTGTAAAATTTGCTTTAGAGAAGTTTTTCACTGTGGTTTTCTGGGCAGGGGGTGGGGTCGGGATGTGAATATCCAGTGAGATCAGTTTATGGTCTGATCTTACCAGTGAGGGATGCACTTCTGGTCTGGAGCATAGAGTCCCCATGTTGGTGATGATCAGGTCCAGTATGTTTTCCCCTCTTGTGGGAGTGGTAACAAGTTGTTCCATAGCATTTGAGTTTATGAATTCTAGGAACCTTTGGGCAAGGGTGTTGGAGCTAGAGTAATGCTCCCAATCTATGTTTGGGTAGTTGAAGTTGCCCAATATAATGGTGTTCGGAGAGACCTTCATATTTTCCAGTGTTCTCAGGAAGGCCGAGTGGGGTTCCTGGGTTTGGGAGGGTGGTCTGTAGCAGGCTATAAACTGGAAGGCAGTTTTACCCACTGTTAGTTGCACATGGATAGTCTCTGATGCTTTGTGCTTTGCCACCAACCTGGAGGTGTGGGTATCTTTGATGAATATCGATACTCCCCTCCTTTTGTGGTTCGGTCCAAGTTTTGGGGCGAAAAGCATGGTATGAGGTATAACCTGGTAGTGCTGGGGTGCTCTCGGGAGTCCTGAACCAGGTTTCTGTTACTGCACAGATATCGATGTTCTCCTTGCTAATGAGAGTTTCGAAAAGTGCATCTTGAGGTTTAGACTTCTAGCGTTGAGTAGCATTACTCTTAGTTTCTTATCCCTTGTGATACCTATGGAGGTGGGTTTGTCTTTTGAGCCTTGCCTAAAAAAGGCACTATGGGGGTAGCAAGAGCCTTTGCCAATATCCAAAAGCCCAGGGGTGACAGGTGCAAGCCGTCCCTAGCAAAGCATCGTGGCTTGTCGTGCATATCATCCCAAGCTGACAGGCATTGATCCCCTTTGAATGACACCAATACTTAAGCCAATTGTTGAAATTGATCATCTTGTCTTCATATTGTGGCATCATTCTTGGTGAGGGTAAGATGCTACTCAAGGTCAGGGTCATACCAGCCTGGGCTACATGCTCAGAGAGCTCCTCTATGTCTCTTTTCATGTAGTCCAGGGAGGTACGTCTCAGGTCATTCACACCAGCATGGACAATGACTGAGTCATATTTGTACTTGCCTTGGAGTGACCTGAGTGCTTGTGTTATGTGGCGGATCCTAGCGCCAGACAGGCTGCTCACCGTGACCTTCTCCTTGTTCAGCCTGGTGAGCGGGACGTCAGTGTGCCTGACAATAGAGTCACCTATTACAAGTGTATCAGGTGTGTTGTTTAGCCTTAAGGACTGTGACTGTTCGGCACACTGGCTTTGTGAGATATGTGTTGCACGTGTTTTGTTTTGGGGTAGCGGTTGCTTGGGTGTCTGCTTTGGAGGTCTCTGCTGCTTAGGCAGATCTTTATTTAGAGCCTCCGAGTATGTTGTGTGATTATGTGTTTGGTTTGCTGTCGTGGTAGGTCTATGTGAGACTGGAATTGTAGTGAGTGTGGTTTCCTTCTCCTCCTGGCTGGTTATGCCAGTACTGAGTTGAGAGAGCTTAGCCTCCAGTTTGGCTATATGGTTTCATCTCTCACATGTGTTGGAATTTGTTGGGAGGAGGAGAGGGTTGTCTGTGTACATGAGGCAGTTGTAACATTGCCTCAAGATTCCCATATTCACCAGCTGGACCAGAGAGGAGATTGACAACTGACCTTTGGACATGCTAGAATAATATTGGGAATTCCTTTATAATTGAAAACAAGGGCCAATGGGGAGCGAGGGTGTAGTGCTTTTAATTTTTAGTGTTGACTTATAATTGCTTTAGTGAGCAAGTGCCAGGTAACAAGTGCAATGTGTTACAGGTAACTTAAATGCAAAAACGACAAACAGTAACTTTCTTTCAAGCGAAGCAAGGAAATAAGTACAGTAAGCAATGCAGATATCACTAGGGATCCACAGAAGCGCTGAGAAGCCGCGTTTTAGGTGGAATTAGCGTTCCAGGGAAATAACAAGCATACAAACAGTACTGTCACACTATAGCTAAGGTGTACATCACCTCTAAATAAAACCTTAGATGTGAATCACATGCAACACAGTGGAACTGTTAACACAGTAGTACAAATTTACCTATTTCATGTCATTACATCAGTTTTACATCTTATATCTATATGTTTATTAGTGGAAATGTGTGAATGAGGGCCCTGACACCATATATGGACACATTACAACTGAGGTGGATGCAGTTCATAGGTTCATAGGTTCATACTAGGCTATCTGCCCTAGGGCAATTACAAGCCTAGCCAGAGTGTGTTTGGCTTTCGCCACCCATTTTAAAATTAATTTTGCTGTGCCCTTTTTCGAGGTTAGTATACTGTGCATCTGTCTAACAGTGACATAGAAGTGATACCCAGAGTAAATCTCCGATCTCCCATCCACTCATCAAGATTCCTCTTGAAAAGAGTCAATGAGGGACTCTGCCTAACCTGGACTGGGATTTTATTCCAGAGTGAAGGGAGCCTCTGGGTTATGAATCTGTCCCTCCAGCATGTCCTATTTATTTCAGTGCTGAGGTTCAAGTCTCTCGAGCATGTAGCTCGATGGGATTTGGATTTTCTGAGGTGCAGCATGTCCATTAATTCCGGGTCGGACATGGCTTTATACGTCAGGCACAGATCACCTCTGAGCAGGTGGTATGCCACTGAGTAGAACTGGAGTTTCTTTAACCGGGCAGCATATGGCATCTGTTTGAGCCCTTTGACCCTCTTGGTGAGGTACTTTTGGGGTCTTTCCAGTTGCTGCAGGTGTTTGGTAAGGTACATCCCAAAAGGGGCATTGTACTCAGTTAATGACATAAATGCTAACACTCACACAATGCTGTTGGGGAACATCTGTTTAATCCTTGTAATTAGCAACACAATAGTACATACAATGAATTTGCCAAGGTTGCAAGTGAATCTCAAAATGTCATATGTTTGTGTATATAACAGCATTACAACATGTTGATGAACCCAGGAGTATGTGCCCATGTAATCACTATGACTAAACTTGCTGCATGTCAGATAACATTTACAGATGTTAGGTATACACATGCACACTTGTGCCATACTCCAGCTGTCACAGTGATGGTTAAATGAGAATGGTGCAGAATGTGGGTATATTCTATCAGAACACATGCCTTAGTAAAGCAACAATATACACAGCATCATCCTATTTCCCCAGTCCTCAGGAGGCATATTACTACTACTGTTATGGAAGGAACATGTAACAAAATGGCAGTAGCATCCATCAATACAGTAGATCAAATCCCAGATTGGAATACACTGCTGTAGGACTACAGTACAGCCACACCTTAGCATAGCACATGTGGGTGACAACAACATTGATATGTGCAATGTTCATGGGGTCATAGGAGATTACTAGGCTAATGGCCAAAATCCCATATAAGCCTAACCATTATTTTATCACTTAAACCCAAATCGCTGTCTCTAGGTGAGGGAAGATGGGTATGTGTCTGATTTTATTACAGACTGCCTCTGTCCATATGGGACATATGCACCATCCCATGAGTGAATTAGCAATCACACATCCAGAAGTCTGGAGATGGCTTGTAAAGGGTCATGGAGGCTCTCTGCTTCACGATGCATGTATGCATCTTTGAGATGATGACATCCTCAGTGTTCCACAGAAAGGATGTTATATGGACAGAGAAAAGAGGATGTTGGATTCAGCATGTTATGTAAAAAGTTCTCCTGAGGGGGAGTCAAATGAGAACAGATTCAAAACATCATATAATGACAGCAATATATCACCAACTCACATACACAGCAGCTGACTGAGGTCAGATTCAAACACCATACCTGTCTAGGTATACAGGCTGGATTCCATACAACATAAGACTAGCACCACTGCAAAAGTCTAGCTTACCCTCTGTAAGAGTGCACAATATAGAGTTGACATTATCAGTGTATGCTGAGAAGAAGATGTTTGGAGGAGTGTGTGACATAGCTTTGGACTCACATCCCAATGTAAAATTGTCTCCAAACTGATAGATGAAGGAAGATAGCAGCAGGTAGGCTTATGATGACATGAGTCTGCACATACACAAGTTGACTGCTGTGAGATTAAACCCGTACCAGTCTAGTTACAGAAGCTTGAGAACACAGTGCTTAATGGTAGTGCCACCAAAGAAGTTTGACTTAAACACTGTTAGAGTGAACTTTATAAAGGAAGACATCATCAGTGTATGCTAAGAAGAAGAAGATGTTGGGAGGAGTGTCTGACATAGCTGTGAGCTTACATCCCAGTGTAAAATTGTCTTTAGACCAGGGGGGTGTAGTCAGTGAATTCCCTTTTGTACTCATCAAATATAACTCCCCTGCTAGCACTAGGAAACCAGGCCTTAATGCTCTCTCTTAAGCCAGGAACACTGAATCATTGGGCCCAGCCAATATCCCAGGATGCCTTCTGAACAGCATGAAACGTGACCTATCAGTCTCTCTGGAATTGCTACTTAACTGTAGCCTTGAAATAGGCTTTGTGTCTCATGAATGGAGAACAGCATCAGTCATCCCTCTGCACAAAGGTGGGCCATCTACAGACCCTGGAAACTACAGACTCATAAGTCTCACTAGTCTTATATGCAAAGCCATGGAAAGAATTATCATGGAAATTATCAACAATGATATAGTAAACATTCAGACACTGGACCTATCTCAGTTTGTTTTCATCAAGGGCAGGTCATGCCTACTCAGACTGAGTGGACTTCTTTGAGAAGGTCACCAAAGCAGTGGATGAGGGCAAAATAGTTCATACTACCTACCTTCATCTGGCCAAAGCATTTGACACAATACCCCACTCAGGCATTGTTGACAAGCTCAAGAGATTAGGTGCGAACCCGTATGTCACCTGATGGATAGCCAACTGGCTCACAGACAGGACCCAGGAAGTTAAAATTGGGGAGTCCACCTCTACAAAGAGGCCAGTCACAAGTGGAGTCCATCAGGGATTAGTCCTTGGACCACTCCTTTTTGGCATTTACTTCTCTGAAGTCAAGACCAATGTCGATGGTTCTCTGGCTGACAAAATTTGCAGATGATTGCAAATTAGGAGCTGTCATTGAATCCCACACTGACACAAATGTTCTCCAGGAAGGGCTGACACAGACAAACAACTGGTGTTAGAGCCATCGACTAAATCTAAATACCAAGAAATGCATAATTGTATCCTTCAGGAAGTCATCCACCCCTGGTAACTATTATATTGACAGCACACCCCTTAGAGTTTCCCCAGTAGTCAGGGACTTGAGGACACACATAGACAGTAATCTAGCCTTTGACTATCATATGTTTACAGTACTGAGGAAATCATTCTATGTTGTGCATCTTATAAACAAAAGTATGGCATCTAGGTCCAAGGAAGTCATTGTTCCACTGTATTCGGCATTCATTAGACCTATTATTGAGTACAATGTCCCCTTTGGTATGTACCTAACCAAGCATATCCAACAAATGGAATGTCCACAGAGGTTCCTCACTAAAAGAATACAGGGCATAAGTAAAATGTCCTATGCAGACTGCCCCAAGGCCCTATCCCTGTATTCTGTCTCCTACAGGCTGTTGAGAGGAGATCTATGCCTGGAATACAGGGCATTGTCAAATCCCACTCTTATGGACCTCCTGCATATCCACAAAGCAAACAGCAGCAGAATTACCCATTCTAAAGACTTAAACCTTGCCTGTGATATAAATAGGACCTGCTGAAGAGACAGATATATATCCCAGAGACCAATCCATCTCTGGAACAGGCTCCCCAGCTATGTGAAGCAAAGTTCTTTCCTAACTAAATTCAAGTGTAACTTGGACAACTGAATGAGGAACAGGAACTTCATCCCTGGCTTGGTGCCTATGTCTCTAATGGACACAGGCAACCTGTAAATGGTTCATTTTCCAGGCCCCTGCTTGTAAATGTTTAATCTCTGAAGCCCCTGTTTACACTTATCAAGGGTATCAGAGCTTGTCATAGAATTGGGATGCACAGCTAGGCTTAAAAAGGACCTTATAGTCATCAGCCTAGTAAACACCTATGAACCTATGAACAAACTTGCTGCCCCCAATACACCCGACATTTAAAAAATGGGCACATCACAAACTTTCTACCCCCTGTACTTAATGAGTGCAACATTCTCAACTGTTTCAGTCAAAAGATATTAGAAATACTGTTTTAGATTTACAACACTGTCTCTAACAAGCTAAATGCATATTACAGTTATTAATTTAGATTGTTATAGATATAATATGGCTTAATAATGCCCCAATGTTTGTACTGGTGATCAGAAAAAATTGTACTCTGTAGAGTATGCCTGGCTATATCCTTGTTTCAGACTGATAGTTGAAGGAAGATTTATGCTGGTGAGTCTGCATACACACACACACACACACACACACACACACACACACACACACACACACACACACACACACACACACACACACACACACACACACACACACACACACACACACACACACACACACGTTGACTCCAGGGAGATTAAAATTCCTACCTATCAAGTTAGAGAGCACAGTACTTAATGCTAGCACCACCACAGAAATCTGACTTTAACAATGTCAGAGTGCACTTTATAGAGGATGACATCATCAGTGTATGCTGAGAAGAGGATGTTGGAAGAGCTGTATGAAATTGCTATGGAGTCATGTAGCAGTGTAAAATTATCTTCTGAATGCCATTTGAGTGAGGGCAGTAGGACTTAGACTCATGCTCATCTAACTAGACACACACCCACTCAGACATAGGCGCATTCATACAAGTTTATTGCTGTGGGATTAGAAACCCTACCTACCTAGTTACACAAGCTGGAGAACACATCTCAGTAGAAGTCTTACCTTAACAATTTCAGAGTGCACTTTACAGAGGATGATGTCATCATAGTGTTGCAGGTAACATATGCTGTTATGAGACTTGGGCGCAAAGCCAGGATTTGTGATATGATTGTGTGAGCGCAATTTGTAAAAGTACTTAGAAATACACCATGGCAACCTAGGTCAAATAAGCTGTCATCAGGGCATGTTGCAGAAGTGAGACAGACATGTACCTGTTTTTCAGGATGTTGGGATGATGAGTAGATGACACACACACACACACACACACACACACACACACACACACACACACACACAGACACACACACACATACACACTCCCACACTTGAGAAACAACAGTAGTGCAATGATGGAGTTATGTGTCTTCATATTCAGAAGAAGGTATGTCCACATTATTACAAGTTACTGACCATATCAGTGGGATCTGATTGTGCATGACTAATGTCCACTGTCATTATAAACCCATGCCAAATATAACAATGTAGCTAGGCTATGTAATTCTGGAGTCTGACAATGGCCTAAATACTGATATATCATTTGGATATGCATTGCTTCAGGGCCCACATGAATATCAGAAAGTATGTGTTCAGTCAAACAGACATGTCACTGTCCTTCCCTTGTGTTTAGGAATGCATTTCCATGTATTGGAGGATTAAAGCCCATTAATCAGTGTTAGACATGCTATACGCGTCTTCACAAAGCACACCACCAAGAAGCTTATTTGCATAGATGATGGCAAAGTATCAGTGCATGCATAATTAGAAATTCAGGAATTCAACTGGGACTTGTGAAGTAGCAGTGTCTACTAGTGCTCATTGCCAAACTGTACGCAAATAGGGACATACAGTAACTGGCCTGATTGAGGTCAACTGCAAAATACATCTGTTGTTAATGTTACGTGTGTCAAGCTTGCTAGATTTGTTATTCGAGAAATTGCTGTCAGATAGTATGATGCGCATGCTGTAGTCTAGCTTTTAAATGTTGGGGCCAAAGTTTTATTACATAAGTAATGTTGGCTTTGCCTTCCCCATTTGCACAACGTTAGGCACCATGCAAATGTCATTCTACGCTTAACCCACTCACTCCGGAGCAGCTCAGAAAATGTTGTCTGCTTACTTTCACGATAGGAACAAGAGCTTATTTTCAGATAATCCATTTGTAGTACCATAGAAAAAACAAATGTTCATAACTCTTTAACCATAAGAGCTAGAAAAAAAAATGTAAATGCGAAAGTTGTTCAGTAGACACTGATCCTTCTAATGGTGTAAAATTTGATACTGTGTATCTAACTCCTTATTAAATATTTGACAAGGAATGCTGATGTTACACATATTTTTTTTACCTTTTTGGTAAAACAAATCACAATATATTGGTAAATGTACCATGTAGACCCATACAATTTGTAATTAATTTTTTGTTATGAATGTGAGCTCTAAAATTATACCTTAACCATTACAGAAATATGATTATGATTATATTACTCATAATCTGATAACTAAACAAAACATAATATCTCATCCCCTGTAACAGACAGAGACTACACATCAGTGTGCAAGTTGTGTGGCTGAATATCAGCTTTAAAATGATGCATCATGTGTATCATTACCATGCTCATTTACAAAGATATTGGCATAATAATGAGAATTATCCTAATTTCCATAATATGACAAATAAGCCAAGTATTTGATTTCTGTCCTTGTCATAGATGAGCATTATTTTTTTCAGAAATTGATGTTTGTCCTGCTGTGAATATTACACTTCACCCTGGCCTTGCCTTACTTCCTTGCGCACATTTTAACAGAAAGATGGCAAATATATTAATTTTCATAATTCTACAATCAAACAAACTGGGATATCTGTCCATGCATGATGCTTACATTCATATTATTACATGAAGTTGTACATTTTGATAGTGGCTTCGAAAGCATGTCTCACTCATCTTCTTGCCATATTTCTTGGCAGAATTATTTACCAAAATATGAAAAAAAATGTAATACATTTCATAACCTGAGTCATAGACAAACTGTGATATCTGTACAGTATACAGATAGTTTTTTACCATGTTAAGTGCAAATACTGTCTTCAAAATAGCATCTTACTTAGCATGTTGACCTAACACAGTTATTTACCAAAATATGAAAAACATCATAATTTTCATAACCTAAGTCGTAAAGAAACTGTGATATCTGTACATGTGCACAAAATACAGACATAGTTCTTTTACTATCTTGTAAGTACTAATACTGTCTTCAAGGTGAGGTATTACTTAGCATGTTGACATGTTCCCTAGCAAAGTTATTTTTCAAAATATGGAAAAATATCATAATTTTCATAACCTAAGTCCTAAACAAACTGTGATATTTGTACATTTGTACAGCATACAGATAGTTCTATTGCCCTTTTAAAATAAGGTTTTACTCAGCATTTTGACAAGTTCCCTAGCAGACTTATACAAGACATGAAAATTAGCTTTGTACATATGAGTACTTGAAATCACAGCTGAAAAACACAGCAGTATAGAACAATCTGATGCTATTTACGTACACAGAAGCAGTTGAAAAGCAACACTGCAGAACACTATATAGTGACTGTGTGATACGGGAAACTATTGTGTGATATGATATTCACTTGCAGTAATTCACAGAAATATGAACCATATATCCACAATGGATACCTTCATCTGTATCTTACAATAGAACCAATGATAAAAATGACAGAAAGAAACTTGGGGGGGGGGGGGACTTCAGCATGGATCCACATTGACAGAAACCAAAATCTGGCATGTGCATTCATCCATGTGATAACGACTCTTAGTAATGTGAAAAACAATGGGAGCTGCTGAGAGTTTTACCTGACAAGTCGTAATGACTCAGTGTTCTACTGTAACTACACACATTGTAAATTAATTATGTAATAATGAGTTAATTTCATTACTGTAAGGTTCTGCATACTCAGACACAGGTGATAATATCTGCTCAACAGGTTATGTTCAACAGTTATTTACATTCTTGGTGCAGGTGTAATGTAAGACTGAGTCATTACCATCTGTTAGGAAAACACCAGAGTAAGTCAGTAAAAGGACTATAACACATTTATATTACTGAGCTCTTCCTCCCACCTAAATTCCACACATGACCAACGAACAAACTTTTGATACATGAACACCCAAACAAGAGATGTTCTCCAGTCTCTTCCAGTTCCTTACTCCTTCTCTTCCCTAAGCACAGCCTCTCATTTGTACATTTGTATTTATGACTTCTTTCCCCTATTTTTTCATGCTCAAAAGTCTGCAGTATATACTACAAACATGCATGTATTCTCATAATTAAACCCAGACATACAAGAGGTATGTGTACTGAGATGTACCACTTACAGTACAAAATTGTCCAAGTTCAAACCAGTAAAGATTAAGTGCAAGCTTTGTTGCACCCCCACCACCACCACCACCAAACGTCCACATGCAGGCTTACAATAAAAATGTACCAAGATGTACCAAGTGCGTTATACAGTTGTTCAAGCACCAGACAATAAACTTGGCAGTCACTGATAGTCCACCAACAATACACCAATGGATGCATTGCCAGAGTTCAGTGGACTTGAGAAAGGTCAGACAGCCAGCTGGTATAACAAAGCAGGCAACAGAACACATCTATAAGATGTATACAGCTGCAACACTAGCATGTAAAATGTAAAATGATCAAACATATATATATATGTATATATATATACACACATATATATATATATATATATATATATATATATATATATATATGTATGTATATATATATATATATATATATATATATATATATATATATATCACAGCCATAGCAACTGACAGCTGCACAGATACAGCAATATAGCACAGAGCACAAGGCAGCAACAGGTGCCAATAGCAATAAATTTGAGCCAGATATTAGCCAGCACACCTTTCACAGTAGGTATCAAAGATATACATATGTGTTTGCATTATGAATGTAGTTAGTTAACCAAAATGACATTAGAGATTACACAGGCAAGCACATAATGTTCTCCTGATGCACTTGTGTGTGACTGCCATGAACACAAACACTGAAAGCAGCAGGAAAGAAAAGTAATATACATAAAAGTAAGTGTACCACATTTAAAAATGTTAACTAAACCACACCATAAAGTCCCAACATAGCACCTGCTAATGGCCAGTCCATTAATATAAAAAAATGAAACTGAAAACCATAAATCCATAGAACAGTGCAACTTTAAATATCAGGCATGCTGGGTCTCCTGCTACCCATGTCAAAGGATGGAGGTATTAAATATAATGACAAGAAGACGAATACTTGCTCTCATTTCTGAAGATACAAACAAAACAGTTTAGACTAATAACCAGTTGTAATCATCTTTTGGAATGTCAAAACCAGAAAGAAAGTTGAAGATGTAAACATCAGAGCACAAAGCCAAGAATTATTAAGTGGCTACATTACTATTTCAAGCCTCTAAAACAGCTACCTATAAAAGTAATCACACTTTCCAAACAAAATATACTGGAACTGCTCAGTAAGCATCAAAAAGCTCTCATCCAAATATGAAATCAGACATGGCAACAATGGAAAATGAATCCAGCATTAACCACTAAAAACCAATTCACCACTCTATGTAACATCAACAAGCAAGCCATTAGAAGAAACAAATCCAAGTGTCATATGGTTAAGTTAACCGTTTTACTTCTCTTTTGAAAACACATCCCATGTTCAGTTCTTAGCATGTACATGGGGGGTGATATAAGGTGAGGATTATAGGAATGAGTGGTCAGTGCCTACACACCCATCCTGGTGGGTAGGAGATGGCATCACCTCACTTCCTTGGCACTGAAGTTTGTATTGCTGGCAGCAATGGAGCCATCAATGCTTACTCTGCAAAATCCGTGGAATTCATACACAGTAGTCCACACATGTCTCCTCACGGGCACCAGTTATGAACCTTACCCTGGTGATATAGGGATAGTTTTAGACCAGTTCCTGATCCAGCTTTACCACCAGATTCTCACTTCTATGGAGACAATGACATATGAGCACAGGAACAGAGAACAAATGGGTGATAGGGCTCTTGCCCTCTAAGGGGAAGAGTTGATATTTTGCCATGAATGCAGACATTGGTGAACTTGTGGACATGAAAGAAATGGGTCTAAAAACTCTCTCCCTTGCCAAGGCCTGATGTGTTCCAGGTTGGAGGGATTAGTAAGCTTGGCCTAGGGGCAGTTCCTATCCTGCAGGAGGAAAGGTGAAGGCAGAGGAGCTTTTAGGTTGGTTAAGTGGACAGAATCGGATAAATGGTAACAAAAATATTTATATACTTAAAAGTAGCATGCTAGAAAGGTCATAGTCTCAATGAGAAGTTTTTTGTTAATTATGCATATACTGTACAATTCTAAAATACAGCTTTTTCATATCCCAGGCAACAACATGACAGATTTTACTAAATCCCACATGAATGCCTGTCACTGACATATTATTTAGATTTTTGATGTAAAACATTGCTTCGGTCAGGACAACACTGCATTTTAAAATCTCTGCATATAAGAGCACAAAAAAGCTTGAGTTAAAGCCATCTTATAACATTATAGTTTTCCTCCAGTTGAATACCATATATATTTGAAAGTATGAAGTTAAAAAAAGAGGTGCATTCAGTAGTGTTATATGAGGCAAATCAATTACCTTACAAATATCCATGTAGATACACATACATGCATTTCATGAGCACCTGGTGTTGCAAAAGCCAGTTATGCCTCTGTCATCATGAGATGAAATCGGTCATAGAATATAGAAACTGTGCCCATCCTCTACAAGCTGCTTACCCCCAAATCAAAAATGCAAATAAAATTATATTGACCCTAATAAATACAGTTCCAGTAAATAAACTAAATTTAAAAAAATATTTATGTTATAATGAGAAAGCCCATTTTACATGATGAGAGGATAAATTCTGCAAAAATAAAACAGTAACAAAAACACCTTTGCATTTGATCTTTAAGCAAAACAGTGAAAAATGTAATGTAGTAGTAGTATTATGCCTTCCATCGTGCAACCAGGCTCTGCAGCAATGCATGGCCATCAGCACGCTGGACAATACTGTGTGTGGAAAATATACCTGCTACCTTGTTTTCTCTTTGACACAGGGTGTAAGAGCAATGAGTTATTGGTCAGAGCATAGGTAAGCAAGGGTTCGCATCCATATGATTCTCTCTTTTTTTTACAAATGGTACCAGGATGTCATTAAGCTAAGTAAATGTGTCTAGTGTGGCAGATGTCAAAAACTCACCAGGTTTTGCCATAAGACGTGAACAGCCATTCACTGGCACTATGAATCTGTGCACAATGCCAAATTCCACGTAAATGCAGAGGACAAAAAGTGAAGGCTTTTTTATGGGCCAGTTCTGACCATGTCTGTTCTGTGAGATTCTATTTTTGACCAGATTAAATGTGTGAAAATAGAGTTGATAGGAAAGTGGTGAAATTTGGAGGTAATCAGAGAAAGAACAACGGGGAAGCAATATAGGCATTTGCAGGAGAGGACAGGCATTGAACCATACATATCCACTTCTTCACCACAGTAATATACACAAGTAGACAAGAGTTGATGAATTTGGACTGTCACCACAACACAGATGGTTGACATGAATGGAGTGATGTTGTATAGCCAATTGTACCAAATCAAGTGTGTCAAGAAGACACATATGCAAAGGAGAGAGCTATGTATGGGACACATTTTTTTTGTGGGACAGTTGCCCTTTATTTTATTTCAAAAAGAGAGGAATGTTGGAATGTTGGGGAAAAGACCTAGGAATGTGAGGGTCAGGTAGGTAGGGTACATGAAGAAGCAGGTCTAGACAAGGTATACAAGACAGACACAGGGAGAGCGAAGAACACAAAAATGTTGGGGGACACCATGAATGGGTATAGGTAGGGAACACTGGAGGCACACGCCTACCAAGTGTGGAAACAGTGAAAATCTAATCCTCACCTTCAGAACTGTCATTTCTGTCCCCTTCCTCAGGTGCTAGTGAGACTGCTTGATGTGGGACTATTTTTTTTATTTTTAGGAGCACCATCTCCATCTGGCTGATACAGGCACCAAGTCCACTGTCTATAAGATCTTGCACAATTCCTGACAGGTCCTGGTGGGTGACATAATCACCACCTCCACTAGTACTCCCAGAAGATACAACTGACCACCGACAGGGACACTGCTACCTTATGAGGATGGACCAGGCAGGGATTGTTGTGGTGACAGTCCAAATTCATCAAATGTTGTCTACCTGTGTACATTACTGTGGAGGTAGTACTGTCAGGTTGTATCCCAGAGGTGCTGGGGATTTGTGTGGCAGTCAGTGGAGGGTTGGCAGGCCAAGCCACAGTGGTTGACCCACCTCCCTGTGTTGAAATGCCTTTCTTTTGGTGGCAAGAAGGTATGAGATCAGAATGGTGTGATTCCAGGTAACCCCAAAAACAAATTAAATGAATACATTTAAAAAAGTGAGAGAAAGAAATAAGCAGTGGGGGTGAGACAAAAAGAAAAGAGAGATGATTATGGGTTGGAAATGGTGGCACTGATGAAAAGACAGGAGTCAGAGCTGGAGGTGACAGAGTTAATGATTTGCATTGGGTGTGGTGAGGATGGACAGGATTAGGAATGAGTATATTAGAGGGTCAGCTCAGGTTGGACAGTTTGGAGACGAAGCCAGAGAAGCAAGATTGCATTAGTTTGGACATGTGCTGATGAGTGATGCTGGGTATATTGGGAAAAGGATGCTGAGGATGGAGTTGCCAGGTAAGAGGAAAAGCGAAAGGCCTAAGATAAGGTTTATGAATGTGGTGAGAGAGGACATGCAGGTGGTTGGTGTGATAGAGCATGATGCAGAGGACAGGAAGAAATGGAAACAGATGATCCAGTGTAGCAACACCTAATGGGAGCAACCAGAAAAAAATAATAAGAAGGAGAACCATGATATGTCACATTCATTCTTTATTACAATAACTTGCCATTTATTATTATCCTAGCTATAGAGCTTTCACACTCCCAAAAAATGATTGTGATGTGAACTGGTACAAGTAATCCTTGGAATGCGAGCATGTTCCATAGATGCTTTCAGAGATACTACAGAGTAAGTTAACAACATGGCTTTAAAGCCAATATTGTTGCATTTCAACTGTAAAAATAATACTTGCTGAATGTGAATTTTTAGGTTAGTTGTGGGTATTGAACCCACATAATCTGAATGCACTACTACACTTGACTAATACAATCACCACCAGCTACAGGAGAAAGCATGCATGCTTGCTGCTACAGTTAAGGTATGCATGCTGAAGTTGTTACTGACCTATGGAATTACAATAATTACTACAATCAGGGTCAGTTGTGCAGACATACCCCTTGCGTCTCTGAGTCTCGCTAGTCTCTAAGCATGCGTCTCTCTGTTCATTGCAATTTCCTCTGCAGCTGTAAAATACAGAATGAGAGAAAAAAAGATATGAACACATTATGTATACCAGTCTTGGCTATGTACACCATTTCATATCTTTTTAAGTTGCTTTATCTGTATACTTACACTACCGAGGATTGTTAGCAGTTCTAAACTCATCCAGCCACTGGTCGAGTCATGCCTGCATAAACCTCTTAAGGTCACTGTAGTGGGGCCAACACTGCTCCACAGTGCATGGTATGCCAGTCACACTGGAGACAGCCTTGGCTAGACTGTTCCAAGCCTCAGCCTTATATTGAGAACCAACATAGTCCCCCTGCAGCAGCATCTTGCTGTAGTGTTTGACAAGAAGTGCAACAAAGATTTTGGGCTCCTTCACACCCCACCTCTGTGCTTTGAATTTGGAATAATCATCTCCATTGCCTGCCATATCTGCAGAGGTCCTACAAACAACAGCAGCAGTGTTATGGCTCCAAATTGTGATCTCGCATTTTAAAACTAGTGCACAAACACACAACCATGCCATTCACATTTGTGCAATGGTACGCAAAGAGAGACATTGCCAAACAAAGAGGAATTGAGTTTATGAAACAGCAATGAGATGTGAAACCTTTCAGTGATCTTTGACACGTGTGATGCTATACCTGGTCTCACTTTGTCCAATGGTCAAAACTGAAATGCTCAGTGGCTTGGCTTTCAAGCCTTGAATTTGGAGGGATCAGTGAGATGACTTGACACATATTTTGTTGGGACTTGCACACTGCTAAAAATAATTTGTACAAGGTGGGATTCAAATCTGTGTCAAAGAGAATGCATACATTTCCACACAGGTGATTATTCATTATTGGCACAGAAGAAGTGTTTATCAACCATAGTCATTAAAAACATACAGCTTAAAGAGTGACTGGTGCTATACTTCAATTAAGCCTGTATGTGTATGACATTAAAAGATCCTGGCTCCTGTATTCTCAGCTGTGATGCAGGACAAATTTATAAAAATATCTTAGAAATGGATAGACTTGCATGACTTTAGTAACAGAGTTTGGAGTTATGATGCATATTTCACTTACTTTCTGTTTTACAGCTATAATTAGGTTATGGGAAGGGTCTGATGATTGCCAGTAAACTATTGTGTCCATCAGAGATATGTAACTACATTTTTATAACATATCATGCTAAACCACTCACAAGTGTAATCAACTGAGGTTCATATGTCAGTCATTAATGAGCTATGATACCTACAAACGTACATGTATGCAAGCAGCAATGATACCTTTCTGTCAATCAAACAACTATACATAGCTATTGGTATGTAGTAACTCCCTTTATAAAGAAAGTTTGGGGAGCAATGACAGTGTGACATCCTTACTAAAATGTAGATCCTGCTGGATTTGAACTCAGGCTCACCTGTGTTCTAACCATGAATGCATTGCATTTATACCTAGTGCCAAAGGGAAAGCTAGGCAGTAGCTGCATTTTCTCCACTCACTATTGTCCATAGTGCTGATGGCCGCAATTTGCCACTGAGCCTGTTTGCATGGAGGAAGGCACTCCAAATTAAAATTTTTCACTTTTTCCTTAAGCAGTGAACCATATTTGCACTATGCCATGTGCTGTGCAAATGGTAAAGGAAAAAAAGGAAACAAAGGTTAAACAATTAGACAGCTCTGGATTTGGACCATCAGTGCATTACACCTACTTTGCAGTAGAAATCCAATAATGTGCATACAAGCAATTCATATTTTGTATCCAGTATTAAAGGGTTCATACAGTTGGACATTCTTAGCTGATTGTACATGTGCAGATAACATATTTAGTGGAATGAATGATCACACACAATATTTCTAAATATGTTTGCAAAACTGCAGCCCTGTCTTCTCTTTATAGTCTGGGAATTCTTCCATTATCTCTGCTTTGCTATCAGACTTGTAATCTCTAAAGCATATCCTCTTATTTTTCATTTAAGATGTGATATAAATACATAACAGTGAACAACAGTTTTCTGAAAAAGACAGGAACCTGTGTATGCCAAAGAAATATACATGTGGGGTGTTTTTTGTTTAAAAGCTCACTGCAGTTAGTTCCACACTTTGTAAGTATATCCTGACTAATACACCCACCCCAGAGAAGGGTATCTGTGAATTGCTGTGTTTTGCTTCAATCAGACTAATCCTTCACAATTGCAAGCCATGAGCCCCTAACAATGGTATAGAAGCTACACCAAGTTTACATTTGTTACACAAGTCAAAAGTTTGCTATTTAGAAATTCTTATGAGTTCACACCTCATTTGTATCTTCAGAGTGCTCAGAATGCTGAATCTGCACTATAAAAAAAGCAACTATGTAGCTAAGAAATTTAAAGGTGAGGAGACTGCTTTGAAACAGAGAAGATTGTGACTACTATTTCTTTGAAGGAGATTTTTCTGCAAAGAAGCACATATTTTGCTAAGGCACAAGTACTGGAATCATACTGGAGGCACCCTCCAATGTAGCTAGGCACCAAACTATGACTTCAGCAGCCCAAAGACATGCTCTCTGATGTTTCTTGATTGAGCATGTGCCTCATTATAGCATTCCACCATGGGTGGGTGTGCATGTCTGATGGGTGTCATCATCCATGGTTCCAGTGTATACCCTGCATCCTCCAGTAAATAACCTTATGGGGAATCACCCCTGGAAAACCTCTGGTAGAGCTCTGAGGTGTGCCAGACATGCAAGTCATGGTAACTGCTGAGGTTGCCAGCAGACACCTTCATTACACATGACCTGGTAATTAATGGAGTGGAACCCTTTCTGTTGATGTAGACTCTTCCCCGAGTGTTGATTTGAGCTCAATGTGGGTACAGTCTATCGCACCCAAGACTTCTGGGAAGTATGCTATGGAGACCTCCTGCATAGTTCTAGCTCTGTCCTCATGGCTATGGGGGGAAATATCTGGTATGCTGTAGCATAACATTTAGGAGCTGGTGCAGAATCCTGGATGCTGATGCTTGTGACACCCCCAGAATGTCCCATATATGTCTCTGAAAGGTTCCTGTAGTTACAATTCTAAGTGCTAAACATACTTTGGTCTCCATGGGAATTGGCTCCCCTCAGATTGCCCTTGGTCTCAGGTGAGTAAAACAGAGGTTGCAGTTCCTGGAGTGTGTCTCCATCCAGCCTCCAGCACTCCACTTTTCCCACTTCCTGCAGACCATGAAAAGTTAAACGGGGTCTAAATACCCTTCTCCTCCTTTCCAAAGCAGCAGCAGCATAGACTTCAGCATGTTGTACACTCATGAACAAAATCAGTGATAACCCCTGATATTTTTTCTTTTCGGTGTAGTTTCTGTGGCTATATTCCAATAGGTTTTGGGGTATGGGGCAAATGGCTACACAAAGTATACACAATTGCTTTATTGCTTGCTGAATAGCTCCACCATCTTGGATTAGTTGATTAGCATATAATTCAGCTGCTTATGCACTAATTAGCATGCTACAATGTTTACCTGGTTTGCGCAGTTTGTGTAGAACTGTTTATTGGATACAGATCAGAGCATTATTGTGAACAGGGTTTCATTGAGCTGTGTAGGGTTTATTGAATCAGCCCTGTACTGAAAATACTACCAGTCAAGTGAAGTACAAAAAAATAACTGTTTAAATGCACAGCTGTCCATCCTTCCATACATAGAAAAAATAGAAACATTAGAACATTATAAACCTCAAAATCAGAAGTCAGTGCAAATATGTCCAAAAGACGAAATCCATACAGCAATACAGATCTCAAAAAAAGAAAAAAAAAAAGATGCCACTCTGCTATCCCTCAACTTTTGAATAATTCAACCATTCATAGATTATGACCATGTTATTCCTGTTTCTGCTTGTAGTCCCTATAAAACAGTCACCTAAAACTCCTTCATCACTCCATATAATTTGCACAACACTATTTAAGCAAGGAGCTGGTGCTTTTTAAACTGGGATAGATGAGGTTCCCATTCAAGGTGTGAACCACTCTCCCCACCCTTAAATAACATGTTATTCCCAAGCAGAAACATCATCTAAATCCACTCAAATCTATAAAATAATCTGCAAGAGGAAAAAATGTTACTTTACACAGCATAACAAATTAGCTGGCCCAATTTAAGTTTAAAAAACTGCCACTTTACTAACTGTTCAACCCAAAACAAAAATACAGGTCACTGATCAGTCCAATAAACTCCAGTTCAAATATGAGCCTGATTCATTTCTGCTGGGATATGTACCTTCGACATCCATTAAAGAACCCCATAGTTCCCCTAATAATGAGTGAGTTATTCCAGAGAGAAAGGTTACAAGATCCACATACCATCCTGAGTCAGATATAAGAATAAAGTTTCAGTTAGGCTGAGAGAAGTCCCTGCTTCTTATTATCAGGCCTTATTAAAGGCTGATGGGAACCACCTTCAAGCTATGGCTGGTCCTGACTTCACCCAACCCTTTCAGAAGCAATACAGTACACTTCACTACATAAGATGTTATCATATAAATGATTCATTTGCTCCTAGCTGTATGGAGTAGATGGCTGAAGCCTTGACTTTGACACATCCTACTCAAATGTGACTGTTTCTTTTTTTTTTTCTTACTGCTGAGGCCTACTAAGCTATTTTTTTTTATAAAAACTAATTTGGCTAAAGAACAAATTAATTTAATTACAGATCACATGAGTTTAGCAGTCTAGCAATATATGAATCTAGTTATGGCAAAGAAAGGAGTTTAGTGATACTTCTTTTTGTCCCCTTGTCACTACCTTTTATGAAGACAGTTATATGGCCACTGACATTTTAAACATAAATTGAAGTATTATAAAAGGGGACTTAGATATGCTGGAGACATTTGGACCAACCCCCAAGGTAGTATATCGAAGGGGTAGTAACATAAAAAATATGTTGGAAAGGCAATGTATTGGTACCAGGACACTGACTTGTCAGATGGCACCATGTGGTATGTGCCATCAAAGCCAACATATTTTCATTGGGTCCAGCATCAAGGTATTGGACAAGACCATAAAAATAAAGGTCAAATATAGTTGCTATTCTTGGGCAGTGGTTTATATTGCCTTATGCACACAATTTAATGGATACTATGTGGGCATAGCACAGAGAAAATTATCACAATGAATTTATGAGCATTTTTATGAAATTGCACAAAATAAGTAGTATATTTATGTTGTAGTATACTTATGTTGTAGCTTAGTAAATTTGACCCCAAACCCTTCTCTAACTATCTCAAACAAATTTATTGGAACATTCTAAAAACCCTTCCACTCGATAAAGCCATAGATCACTTTAATATTACTTTCCTAGACGCTCTAAGTTCCTTAGCTCCACCAAGGAAAAAAAGAATAAAAACTATAACTGCCCCTTGGCTCCCCAGCTCAACCAAGGAAAAAAAGAATAAAAACTATAACTTCCCCTTGGCTCCCCAGCTCCACCAAGGAAGAAAAGAATAAAAACTATAACTGCCCCTTGGCTCCCCAGCTCCACCAAGGAAAAAAAGAATAAAAAATATAATTGCCCCTTGGCTCCCCAGCTCCACCAAGGAAAAAAATAATAAAAACTATAACTGCCCCTTGGCTAACCAAAGAAACAAAGCAAATTATGCATCAGAGACAAATTCTGGAAGCTTTACCGAAAGAATAAACTTCCCGAAACCCTTCTCCAATATGCACAGCTCTATAACTTTGCAAAAAAACAAATCTTCAGAGACAAAAAAAATCCTACTACACTAATCTCCAGTCCAACCATCCCCAATACCCTAGACTTTTTTGGAACTCCATAAACTCAATCCTCAACCCAGGCTCCAAAAATAACCCCTGTCCAGACCCAAGTAGATCTGACCTCAAATTAGCCTCACTATTCAACTCTTTCTTTATAGAGTCAATATCTGACCTAACAAAACCTTTTCCCAACAACGACCCATCTCTTCTACATTCCACTTCATCTAAGTCCCCAAATAATTTCCCATTTATGTTTGAGCTTAACCCTGTCTCCACTAACTACATAAAAAGACTTCTATCCAAACTTAAACAATGCTCCAATGCACTCGACAGCATCCCCTCTTCCTTTCTCAAGTCTGCTGCCAATGGTATAGCTCTGCCAATTAGTATCCTAATTAAAAGATCCATAAAAGAATACAAAGTCCCTAAACTTTGGTGTTCTGCCTTTATTCTTCCTCTCCATAAGGGAGGCAAAAACACTAACATTTCAAACTTTCTCTCTCCAATTTCCAAAATCCTAGAAAAATGCATCCACCTCCAACTTATACCTTTTCTGACTAAAATCCAACTTCTTACCCCTACCCAACATGGCTTCCAACCAGGACATAGCACCATAACAGCTTTATTCTCATTCTTAGAAAGAGTCAATCAAGCCTGAAATTCTGGGAACTTAGTATCCACAGTGCTCCTAGATCTCTCTAAAGCATTCAATATTGTTTCCCATAAGCACCTTCTAAGTCACCTCTCAAACCTAAATCTCTCCCAAAACACTCTTTCCTGGTTCTCAAGCTATCTGTCAGATAGATCTCAGGCTGTGAAATGGAAAAAACGCACCTCACCTTTCTTACCCACCCCTACCGGAGTACCACACGGGTCCATCCTCAGACCAATGCTGTTTAATATCTTTATCAATAACTTTCACTCAGCCATTCCTAATGCCAAAGTCATCCAATATGCAGATGACTCTACACTTGTCTGCTCTGCCTCTAACCTCCCTGAACTCCTATCTAAAACTCAGACTGCCTTCTCAACTCCTGAGATCTGAATGCACCAAAATCACCTTTCTCTCAATGCTAACACATCTAAAATACTACTATTCACACCCTCAAAATCTTTCTCTTTAGAAAAAAATTCCTTCCAAGTCCTTAACCAAAGCAACTCTCCGATCAAAGTTTTTCCCTTTGCCAAACTACTCAGTGTAAGTATAGACGAACACCACAAGTTCGACATCCATATTCAGAAAAATATAAAGAAAACCTACCAAAGTCTAGGTATGCTGTTCAGGAACAACCACTTCCTCTACTTCTACCAGGCATACTCTGGCCTCCTTCCTTCCCTTCTGTACAGTGCCCCACTACTAACTAACCTATCCTCTTCCATCACTTCCAAACTTGAAAGCTGTTATAACAAAATTTTTAAATTTGCCACCAAAGCCAAACATTCCACTCATCACTGTGTTACCCTCCAATCCCTCAACTGGTTAGAATTCAGAAATTACCTGGACTTCCTCCAGCTCACTACAGCACATAGACTAATATTTAATCCAACCAAATGCCCTGCTCTTACTAACATTGTTGCCCCATACACCCCAAATAGAACTTTCAGATCGAACACCAAAACTTAATTAATGTCCACAAACCTAAACATCCTGCTGGACAACTTCTCCTCTCCTTCTCCTTGGGTAAGAAATGGAACTCTCTCCCTTCCACACTAAGGACAATGTCAAACACAAACAACTTCAAAACTCAGCTTTACACCTACCTCTGCTCCAAATGGAAATGTAACTGCATTCCCCCTACCTAGAACTCTTTAACAAAAGCCCCTGGGATGGTATCCTCCTGAGTTCCTAAGCACCTTATAGCTGGCAATAACATTCTATAGATAATTCCCATACAATCTCTCACACTCTGTAAATATTGTAAATAGCTTTTGACTTTAACTGTGTGAATTTGTTAAAATGTATCTGCACAATATTTTTCCACTATGGGCAATATTGCTCACGCTTTGTATTATTTGATATGTATTTGTACTTGTACTTTTGTTTTTATTGGACTGCTATCTTTACTGTAGTCTGTTTCATGGAGCTTTTCTCCCCAGGCCTCCACTGAAAACGGGCTCTCTGTGGCCTGTGGACTTCCCCAGTAATCAAACTGGAAATAAGTAATAAATAAAATAAATAAATAAGGAAAACAATGTCTTATATAGACACTTAAAGGTATTTCCACAACAGACTTTTAAATTTGCAGTATTACAATAGATACAAAGTGAAGCTTGTGGGGAACCATGGAATTTATATTTAAAAGAGAAAGAGGTATGGTGGCAGATTTATTTGAATGCTAGTTGTGCACCAAGATTAAATGACATGGTGTCCGTTTTTAGTTTACCTAAATTAAAAGTGTATGATAGATAGAATTACATTCTTTATCACTAGAAACATGGTGTAATGTATAAATTCAAATGGTAGAGGATGTAATGCAACATTAATAGTGATGTGAATGTCTTTTTAAGGAACATGCATTTTTAAACCTGTAGGTTCCTGAATTTTCAAATGAATCATGTGGGGGTCTTTACTTGATGTCATTGGGTACTGTTAGTTAAGACACTGGTATAAATGGATGGGCATGTTTGTTAAATGGTGTCAGAAGAAGTTTGGTGATTTTAAACCTGACGAAAGTGCTTACCAATAAATGGTATTTTACTGGATTTAGCACCTGTGGTTCACTTCCTTTGCTGCTAATTTTTGTTCTTCAAAAAACAATATAATTTACTTACAGATAATTCAACAGAAATGTTAACTGTAACAAGCCAGAGATTAATCAATACTGTTGTAGAGATATTCAGTAGCTCAATTTCTTTTTGTTTAAAGATGTAACCAGGAAGTACTCTCAATCTAGGTAAGCCACAATAGCCTCAGTGCTGTGGAAGAGCTGTGAGGGGAGAGTGGGAGCAAGCATGTCTCTCTGACTTATGGGTGAAGGGGAAATTGTGGTTTTGGCTGGCTAAATGGCTCCTGTGCAAGTAGAAGTTCATACAATTACCACAGGACTTGGGGGACATGGGGTTTGGTGTTCCAAGTCAGAAGAAGTAGCTCTCATAAACATGTGTGAAAGCATGTACACAGCAGAGGAAAACACAAAATGCCCTGTTGTCATGTGATTGCTTATGACAACCACCTGGGGGTAGGTTTAGGTATACAACCATAAAATCACTGATGTAAGCCTAAATGATATCTACTGCACAAGGGAGATTTAATATGCATTAAGCAATGGAGGAGGAATACCATGAAAAATGATGGCCATAATTTCCGTCAATAAGTAAAATTCATACACTTCATATATGCAGATATTTCTACTGGAAAATAGTTTAAAAATATTACATATCTTGACTCACACAGATATTTTCTCTAAACAGAGTGATTAAGAAACAGCTGTCAAAATCAATCATTTTAAATACAGAATGACATATTTATAAATATCATCTTGATAAATCAGGAATATTCAAAATTATCCATAAACAAAATAGCAAAAATTATATAAATTACATTGACTGCCTGGAGTGAGTAATTATTATAAAAAAACTCTCCTTTTAAGCACAAAACACAAGCTACCAAGCTTCCAGAGCTAAAATAGGACTATTGTTTAATATGCTATGACAAAACTCTTGCTAATATGCTCTGTGGTTGACTAACATCAAAAACAACTATGTAAGTGCATTCCAAATTAATACAGCCAACCAAAGTGTTGGACTGTTCAAACAACTTCTTTCTTATGTATGAGACCATCCAAATCTTCTTTGTCTGTCGCAACAATTATACATAAGTTCTTTGTGTTAACTTTATCCCACACTTCTAATAACTTGGTCAGAAATGCTGCTAGCTTTGCTTGAAAGTCCTAGTCTTAATCTTTGAATGTCTTATTCTGTAACTGGATGGGCAGAATTACATTCACTTGATCCTATATCAATACATTCTTATTAAGCTTATGTATAACCAATGCTCCCATTCAACATAGTAATCAACACTGCATTCCTATAATTGCAGCTCTTTATTAACTGTAGTCAGTGCAACCTCAGCCACCATCACAAAGCTAGAAATGTCCATATTTTCCTCTGTTAACACTTACCTTTATATTGTAAAATGATCCTTCAAAAGAACATAAAATGATTGGCATTTCACACAAAACTGTCAAATATTTTTCAAGAAAACATCGATTAAATTATACGATGGCTAGGCTTGTACAGGCCCTAGGACCGATAGCCTAGTACCAACCTATGAACCTATTTAAGGGATTATATCAGTACTGTCAACAGTTTTAAAGAAATTCACTGCAGAGTGGCTGAAGAAAATACAATAGTATTTTAAATACCATACAATACTGACATGTTTAAATCTTCATTATTTCTTGATTTTCAAAACAGTGCTCACAAGAGGCATGGGGAGAAACTGACAGAATCCAAGGATGAGAGAACTTATGCAATTGACATGTTATATTAATTTGTGGCATCCATCAGTACAGACTTGTGGATTTCCCCAAAATGTGGAATGCTACAGAAAAATGTGCTGACATGTGACTGGCCTAGAAAATAGACTCAGCCAAGGACTCATCAAGGATGGTCCTTTCACAGATCAACTCCTTCTCATTAACAAAACTTTATTACAATCCAATCCCATAAACACCCAAATAAGAAGAATAAACATAATTAAGTGCATGACCAAGATACTAATAAGAAGAAAGGGCTTAAACAGGTGGTAAAGGAAACAGCTTGTACCAAAGAATTTAGCTGGGAGAATTAAAGCTATGAACTGCAAATAATCTTCGTCAACTGGTCCTGGGTTTGTCACCTTTTGCTTAGTGCATGACTTTGTGCAAATCATTTAAACAGATGTTTCTCCTGGGTTGCCCCTGAAAAAAGGCAGTTATGTCTAGTGGGCTTATCTGCATAGCAAATGGATAAAATAAAATATAGAGGAAAAGGGTACCCGAAGAAGCCTGGAAATGCCAACATGCAGTTCTGTTAGATGAAACTAAGATTCCACTAAGGTATAAGAAATTGTAGCAAGATAAGTCGATTATTAAACAGAGTCAAGTAATGTATTATTTATTTATATAGTTGTTTACTCATTTCTTTTAACACATAGGGAAATGTGACATTGCAGCTGGGAAACAGACAATGCTGTGGAAGCATTTAAAATGATTATTTAGCTTCTATCAAAACAAACACACTGCCAGTATCGATAATCTTAAATATCTGATCCCTTCAGCGAGGAAAGTGTTCCTGATATCCACACATTAGTTCTGCTGCTGCTTGAATTAAATCTTGAAAGGCACAAATCTGGCTCCATTCTATTCAGTCTTGCAGTTTTCAAGCTTTTCTTTTAAGCTGCAGTAGATGTGTGTTCCCTTAGAAATACCTGCATCCTCTAAATTATGAACGGAGCTCAACAGGTGAGAACTTCAACAACTGCAACAGCCTGTTCTGCATAAAAGCCATTACATACTGTAAGTATAAGTCCCTTCAGCTGATTTATTCAGCCTATTCATCATCATATGATTCCTGCACCTTTTGGCCTCCTGTTCCTCCTCTATCACTTTAAATGTAGTCATTTTGTTTTTCACAGAAATTATATCATCATGACAACAGAAAGTCTTGCCCTATGAGATGAGCTGGTTTTCAGTATTCTCTAATTTTTGGTTTAACTAAATTAAGAATTGCATGTAGTTTAAGGAATTGTAACAATAGCTCTGCTAGCACATCTCTGTATTGAGGGAAACCTCTTTTTTATTTTTTTATAGTTGTCACTTTTACCTGAAGTATCACTCCTGTTACTTCTTTTCAGGGCTGGAATATGCATTATATCTGTGCTGACGCTCACATGCTTATGTGTTCAAGTAATTCATTATGACAGTACCACTGTAAATCCTGAAGCAAATAAAAGTTCAATGTACAGCGGCCCTGACACATCATATTTATTAATGCATTAATGCCTATAGTACTTTTAACATATTTCCATTTTTGACAACCGTACAAATTAATGGTCTTAACCATATAAAACAACAAAGTGTGGGAGACCAAATGGTATCTAATCTGCAAAGCAGAAAATTTGTCATTTGTTATGATTATCTTCATTTTTATAGCCGTACTTTCATAACCAAGTGAGGGCATGTGAAAATCAATGGTGGAAGATAGAAAAATATACTGCCACTGTCCATGTAAACTGCATTATGGCAGCAATGTTGTTAATTGTTTGCTAGCTATTAGCAAAAAATGCAACATTTCAAGGCTTATATTAATATTCTGAGAACCATGTAACTTATCCACCATTGCACAATATGAACTAAATCCTTACATGCTGCAGAGAAAACTTAAAAATACTTGCTATTGTAAATAGTGCAGTATGTTGGATATTGTTTTGTGTTTTATTGTTAAACAAATATGTATTTTTCATATTTCTGTAAATATTAAAAAAAACACTCACACAGGCTTCCAATCAGTATGTCAGATGAGTAGCACATGTATTAACTCGTCTCTCTTCTTTGACCTAAAATAATAAGAAACCACTAACTTACTGCACATGAGTGTGCAACAGTTAAGCATTACTGATGATTTATTGCGTTGATGCTTTATACTAGCTGCAAGAAAAAAGAAACAGAGGAAAAGTTAAGTCCATAGCTTCTTCTCCAAATTCCACAGGCCTGCTGAGCCTGAGAATAGATGGAAATTGCACTTCATTTCCAGTGGCAGAGGGAACAACCAGAGCCAGAGCAAGAAATTTCAGCTCATTATGCCAGAGCTGTCAAAGATCAGTCAGCAGTTAACAGATTTGGGGGACAGCAACATGATGAAAGTTATAGAAATGGAGGAGACTGTAACTTTACATGGTTTACATGTGGTGGAAATTGTAGAGCACTGCGGGATGGATAGAGACACACTACAGGAACTCTGCAACCTCTGTTGACCTCAACTGAGAGCAAGGGCAAACCAAGGAGAAATAATACTTCTGGGACTAAGGTATGTCTAACACTTAAAATATTAGCTACAGGAACCTTCCAGGGAGGCCCCAGCCAAAAAGGAGAAGATTTTTAGACCCCGTGTAACTTTACATGGTTTACATGAGGTGCAAATTGTAGAGCGCTACAGGGTGGATAGAGACACTACAGGAACTCTGCAACCTCTGTTGTCCTCAACTAAGAGCAAGGACAAACCGAGGAGAAATAATACCTGTGGGACTAAGGTATGTCTAACACTTAGAATATTAGCTACAGGAACCTTGCAGAGACCAACAGTGGATATGCTTAGGGTGTCACAGGCATCAGCATCCAGGATCCTACATAAATTCCTGAATGCTAGGCCAAAACATGCCAGTGACTACATACATTTTCCCCACAACTATGCAGGATTTCTACCCTGTAGCACACTTTCCTGAAGTCCTTTGCCATCGACTGCACATACATTGAAATTAATGCACCACCTGAAGAACAGGGAATGGTGTACATAAACAGAAAGGGTTTCCACTCCATTAACTGCCAGGTTGTGTTCAATGCTAAGAGAATCATCCTGAATGTTTGTTCTGGCAACCCTGGCAGTTACCACGACTCCCATATCTAGCACAACTCTCAACTGAATCAGAGGTTTCTAGGGGGGATATCCCACAAGGCCATTTACTGGGGGATGCAGGGAATGCACTTGAACCATGGCTGATGATGCTCATCAGAAATGCACACACACACACACACACAGACACACACACACACACACACACACACACACACACACACACACACACACACACACACACCAAAGAATGTTATAATGAGGCACACGCTCAAACAAGAAATAGCATAGTGAGTGTGTTTTTTCCTGCTAAAGTCATGGTTCCGGTGCCTAGATACATCAGGGGTAGCCCTACAGTACAATCCCTATACTTGTGCTGAAAGTTTCACTGTCTGTGCTATCCTTCACAGTATTATTCTGAGAAAACAGCTTCAGCAGGAACACCAAGAGGGAGGAGAACACATCCCACCACCACACCTGGCACCATCCCAACAGCCAAATGCAGGTGAGGAGTCAGAAAGGGAACCGCCAGCCACTTTGAGTGTAGGTAGATGTAGCCTTGCACAATATGCCCTTACTGTGGCCAAGAGACAATGGACAGTACACATGCTCACCACCTATAGAGGTACAACTTTCATCTTGCGCACATACATACGGTAAAATTGATGCCAGGCAACACTCACAACCTCTGCTTACCCATGTAATGGCTGTGTACTGCTAGCATCACACAGAGTCAGCCCTGAATTAAAACACTTGTAACTGACAATCAAGGTAAGCTCTGAACCTGGAATAGGAAAATAAATGACTAAGAGCACAAATGAATGGCAGATCCTTGCATACTGTTACTTGCTAACATAACTAAGTAGAAGGTGGGTGAGTTTTACAGCAATGACATCGGTATGTGGCAGCACTGAGTTATGTCAATAGATGTGTTCTCTGTCAGATAATATGGTTCATGAATCAAAGATACATGCAATACAAAAACCTGTAAGAAAGCAGTACAATTTTTAAAAGAGTATCACAAACATATATATATATATATATATATTTATATATATATATATATATATATATATATATATATATATATATATATATATATATATATATACTAAGCACTCAGTCAGCTATGCACCATAGGCATCAGACAAAAGAATTATGTTTTATCATTTGCGCAAGGTGTTGTTTTGGGGGGCAGGAGGCCAAAGCTAACACAAATGTCAGTGAGTGTGTGTGTGTGAGTAAGAAAGACATGCAGGCAGAAATTTTGATAAATTATCAAATGGCCACTGAGACAGAATGAGCTGTAAGTCTCATGTATGACCCATGTAACTGTTAAGTGTGTGCATCAGTATGAGCACTTAAGGTGAAACATGTGCGTGTGATTGTCTGCAAGAACACAGCCAATCTCTGTGCTAGCTCTACATCCTGGTATGTCGGATAGGTGTGAGCCGTGCATGGTAGAGGTAACAGTTCATCATCACCCTCAACCCTCAAGAACTGGCTCTGCAAGGAGATGTGCTGGCACATCCATGCCCATGGTCAGATGTGCTGCTACTACCTGAATGTGACTGATGTCTACTGAATGAGCAGTCCTCATGACTACACCCAGGACCATGACCCCATGGCCCACCATGTCTGGGTGTGCACACCTTAGCCACTGATGGAGCAATGAAATTAGTGCCACTACAACAGTGTGATCGGGCACAGCCATGTTGCCTAACATCAGATGATGATGCTGACCTACTTCCACATGCTGTCCACCTCCAAGAAGATGTTCCATCACAGACAGTATCTGTTCTGTTGTGTCATTCACCCGATCCATTGAAATGACCACACAGCAGAGGCAGTCACTCACATCAGCCTGTACCACATATACAAAAGTAAGCATGTTCTAAGAGGCCCTAGTGAAACATGCCTGCACCTCCATGATGGCTCTAAACAAATGATAAGTGGCAGGTAAAGGCACACCAGGATCAGGTGGAGGGTGGACATCAGCCCTCCTCCAAGCACCCCTAACATTTTTCCTGTGTGGCACCTTGCCCATACTTTGGCTATGGCCAGTCAACCGGCACTGAAGCCACAGTAACCACACTACCCTGTTTAAGTGTTTCACCTGTCCAAAATCTGAGGGTTTAGTGGAACACTTATGCATAGGCCTACTGACTACATCTGAGGGAAATAGACGGAATGGCTGAAGATCAATCTCAGTGTCAGATTCTCTGCACCCTCCGACTGTGTCTCTGTTTTGCCACCATCATCATGAGAGTCTGCTGATACTCTGACATCAGGTCATAAGAGTCCTACACTTCCACTGTCAAGATCACCTGCGATAACAGGCAACAAACACAGGAATTAAATTAATACTACACTAAATATTTAAAACATTTTATATGATAACAAACTAACACTTGTCACACTATTGCAAATTGTACAGCAATAACTACACTCATTACACCCACTTCACATATACATATAAATGCATATATCTGAACAATGGTCAACAATAATCAAAGATAAATTGTTGGCTTACCATGTGCGGATAACTCCAAAGTTGATAGGGAGTATGCTTCTAGAAGAAAGGAATTAAGAAAAGGACACAATCATCACAACTGTAATAACACAAGGGGACAGTGAATACACAATTTTTGCCTACATGTTCATTACTGATAGTTTTAACTTAAACTTGGCTGGCATATCCATCCCGAGCTCAAGTGTGATGAACAAAAATGTGTTGCTAAGTCTATTAATTTATCAATAAATTCATAAAAAAAACACAGTTAAATGTTTCTATATTTTGCTATGCAAGTAAATCTTACAACTTGCCATATGCAAGCTTACCTGGACTTACTTGTCTTCACAGACACATCAGCACTGATATTAATCACATGTTGATGTGCCGCTTCCACTGTGTTCTCTGGATCTCTGACAGTGGACAGGAACTGTCCATTTGGTGTCAATGGAGGCTCGGTAGCAGCCTCCCCCCTGTAGCCAGTTGTTCATGGGCAACTGCAGCTGCTCTCCTCTGGCCTGTTGTAATCATATCAGTAGCCCTATGACACACTTGATCATAAGTCTTGCTGTGACCCCCTACAGCATTGGCATCATTGACTATCTGGTTCCAAATCTGCATTCTGTCAGCCATATCCTCAAGTCCTCTCTCAAGCAGAAAAGCATTGTAGTGCCTGAACACCTGCATTATGACATCATTTTAAGAGTCACTGAAAGGGGGTTTACATTGATTAGTAAGCTTGGGTGCCATAATCCAATGTGATATACAACAGAGAAGAATGCAATACATAAAAGTCACATAAGTAAATTCCTGCTCATATACACATACATATTTTCAACATTAAGCACTGTAGACACACATTTCAGTTATTAAAATTGAAGGTTATGTGGTTGTCCTGGATCCATATCAAATGCTCAAGTTGCAGAATGCCAAGACCATATGTCTGAAATTTTGCAGTCGCAATCATTTTCTATTGAGATCACAGTACAGAGCAGAACTCAGGATTAGCCATTTTTCTCACTGTAGTGTGATCTCGGAGTTGGTATATTTCAGTAGCAGGGGGTCTAGTAGGCCACCCTGCAAAAATGTCATGGTAAGTTGGTTTATTTCATTTTCACCTTTTTACTTTTTTTTTTTAAGGTTGCAAAAGTTCGGACATATGGTCTCAACCATATAGTCTTTGGCATTCTGCAACTCAAGCATCTAATAGGGATAAGATCGTGCCATATCACACTTGCCCACAAATCAATATTTAGTCCAAAACAAGGAATAACACTTTAGTAATGTATTGTTTCCCACGTCAATAACAGGATGACTGCACATTTTCAAGAGCAAACCTCTTGAAGCACAACTTTTGTTGTGCAATACACAAATGGTACTTGGCCCCCCACCCCCAAAACAACAAGCAAATGAAAATTTGTACAAACTAAGGAAAATCATATAATTCAATTGTTATATATGCTTTCAACACAATTCTCAGAATATATACACATTTACAACAGAAAGGTCAACTTTATATGATTGGCAGTCACCTCTCACTGTGCCCAGCACTTCCCTGGAGGTGTCACTGACAATATAGCACATTACATTTCCCCTGACATAATATAGAAGACTGTAAGATAACCAGTTTTAACAATAACACTTGTGATGAAAGTTAATAAGCTATCTGAGAAAGTAAATGCCTGCCAAAAATGCCTATGCCAACAGTAAACCATAACAAGTGCATACAGATAATTCATTTTCTAATGTGTATATATATATATATATATATATATATATATATATATATATATATATATATATATAACATTTTCTTTCTAACTTGTTAACAAATCTAGAATGTACTTGAAAAATACAATCATACCTTAGCAAAATCAGAAGCCTTCTCTGCAGATAAATCAAAAGGAATAGCAATCTTCTGTGTTCTCCAGTTACACAAGTCTCCTCACCTTCAATTTCCCGAGCTGCATAGTTACTTTTTTATAGTGTAGATTCAGGCCTCTGAGCATGGTAAAGATGTAAATGATGTTTGAACTCATTAGAATTGCTGATTCCCAAACTTTTGACTTCGTGTAGCAAGTGTAAACATAGTGTAGGCACTACCTCAGTGTTAGTTGTTAATGGGCTGCAGCTGTGAATGATTAGTGGGAAGGAGAAGGATGACACAACAGCACTTCAGGCTACCTTACTTGTGTTGGGTGTGTCATCCAAGATAAACTTAAAAAGTGTAGAAGTAACTTTAGCAAGCTTTTAAATAGAAGTGAACAGCAGACATTTCTCATTTTTATTCACTGATAGCCAAACTCTCCAGCCTTTGCTTAAAACATTTTTTCACTGTCATGCAATTTTGTCATACATTTAAAGGACAAGTATATAAAATGCCCCATAGACTGCATGTCTGAGATTACAGCACAGATAAGAGAAGAATAAACACAATACAAAAATAAGACAGAGCTGCACTGGTGCAAACAATAGTCATAAATGGTTTTCTGATCACTCATTGCATTAAATATGTAAGCCACACATGTACAAACAAATGAGACTGTACAAGCATATATGTTGTGTTAATACTGTGGAGGAAATGGGACTTGCTTGTATGCACAATGATTTGCTTTCTGACTGCAAAGTTGTTTCTGTGGCAGAGAGATAAGACACTCCTAGTGTGTTTGGTAGGTTCATTAGTATGATTTTTCAAATCCATAGTTATGTAAAGATCTGTAGGGTGTGTTAAAATATACTTTGCAATGTTGCTTATGTTTCCTTATTTTTTATGTTAATATTTGTGCAGCACCCAGCTTAGCACAAATACTGTGAAAAGGATAAATCCTTTAAAATTAATGGAAGTTGCTTCTATGATAAGGACCACCTAAATTAGAGTTGTGAATCAAGTAGCACAGCCAGTAAGCACAATAAAGCACACAGTACATAGAATATGTAGATCATGGTTTAAGTCCCACATTTACCTTTTAATGATAAAAACTAATAAACACTTTTTTTACAAGAATAATACATGTTGAGCTTTGCCTGTCTCATGTGCATGTTGCTCATCTCTGAGCAAATATGGAGTAGTACAGACAATAAACAAGCAATGTCAGTTTCAGAAAAGTTACATTGTTACATCTTTTGCCTTCCATCATGCTAACATGCAAAGCAGCATCACACAGTGGTCAGCATGCTTCCACAACATCTGCAGACTTGTCGGTTTCTAAAAGGATACATTGTAGCATGTAGGGTCTTTCATCACACAAACACCTTAAGCAGCTTAGCACAGTGGTCAAATCTTATACACAGTAATGAGTGTAAATATACTCAGATCAAATGTACTCAATTAGTGATGTAATAAGGGTCATGCACAGCAGAGTTATAACCTCCTTAGTCTTGGATGTGATGCCTTTATTTATGAGATGTGCAATGTAGAAGGCTTTCCTTGCCACTATGGACACATGGTGATCAAAATTTAGATTGGTATCAACCTCTGTTCCCAAGTCTCACACTACTGGGTTTGAGATTAGAGGGGTGCTATCTATATCATAATTAGCAGGGGCTAATTCTTTGCCAAAGGAGATAATGAAGCATTTTGTTTGTGTTTATTTTTTAGTCCGTGACTTTGATACCTATCATTTGTTTGCATCAGCCCCTTCTGTAATATGTTTACATTGTTGGAGAACTCAATGAATGCATCCAGTTTGTAGTTATCTGCAAACCTGGTAAGCCACAGGCCATTTGCTTTCACCTGGACATCAGAGAAAAAGATTGCAAACACAGAGGGCCCAACACAGATCCTTGAGGTACCCCACTGGTAACTGGTCTAATGGTAGAGGCGGACTCCCCAACTTTGACAGTGTGTATTCTGTTAGTGAGTTTGCTATCCATCTAGTGACATATAAGTTAATCCCTATCTGAAAGAGATTCTCAATGATCCCTGAGTGGGCAATTGTGTCAAAAGCCTTGGCTAAATCAGGATAGACAGTATGTACTGCTTTGCCTTCATCCAGGGCTTTGGTGACATTCTCAGAGAAGTCCACTAGGTCTAATAAGCAAGATCTACCCTTGACAAAACCAAATTGGGTCAGGTAAAGAGTTTTAAGGTTGCCTGTGTCCCTGTTCATAAGGTCCATGATGATTCTTTCCAGGGCCTTGCAGAGAATGCTGGTTAAGTTTATGGGTCGATAATTTCCTGAGTAAGTTGATGTTCCCACTTTGTGCAAGGGGATTACTGTTGCTGTTCTCCACTCTGCTGGAATAAAGCCAATGCTCAGCCTATGGTTAAAGAGAGTGCCAAGTGGTTCTGCTAGTTCTTGTTTTAGATTGTTTAGTAAACAACCTGGGATGTTATCTGGTCCCATAGCAGCTGTGTTTTTGGTCTTGGAGAGCACTTGTATGACCTGTTCTTTGGAAATACTTGGTAGAGAACTGATGTCAGGAATGGTTTGGGGTATGGCTGGTGGGGATAGGGTGGTGAAGTTATTGCCAAATCTGTCAGCTAGCAAGTTGGCAATTTCCACAGGTTCAGTGTAAGTGGTACCATCCACTATAAGTTCGGCACACAGCTGGAAGTCCCTTTTAGGTTTCAGATGTAGCTAAAGAATGTCTTATGATTGTCTTTAGTGAGGGATGCTAATTTAGTCTCATAACTAGCCTTAGAGGACTTTACGAGACATATGATTTACTTGTTCAAGCTGTGGAGGGTATTCTTCTTCTGTTGAGTAAGTTCCCTCTTGTGCTTAGATATCAGTTTCTTTCTTTTGTTATATAACTTTTATATAACTTATTTATACTTACAGTCCACCAGGGTGGCTTGTTTTTTTTTGGGGATGACCTGGTTTTAGTAAAGTCATGTACAGCTGAGTCAATACATTTGTTTAAGTGGCTATATAGGGCATTTGTGTACTCTTCTGCATAGGGGTCATTGTTAGTTGTGTTAGCAGGGGCTTTGAAACTTTTTATACCATTGTTAAGTAGGCTATAGTTTGCTTTGGAGAAAGTTTTTATTTATTATTTTTTTTTTGTTCCTGTGGGAGGTGTCAGGACTGATCTTTACTTCAAACTAGACTGATTTATGGTCTAACCTTACCAGGGAGGGTGACACAAAGGGGGTAGTGCAGTGACCCCCATGTTGGTGAGCATTAGGTCTAGGACATTTGAACCTGTCATGTGGGTGCAGGCCAACTGTTCCAGGGCATTTTAATTAACAAAATCCAGGAACCTTTATTATTATTTTATTTTTATTTTACATTTGTTAACCAGGCTAGTCTAGCTGGATATATGTCCATTTTCAGTAGAGGCCCGGGGAGAAAAGCTCCAAGCATGAACAGTGATAAAGTTAACAATATATAAAAAACATAAAGGATTACATTACAATCTAATATTAGTCTAAAAGGAGTAATAATAATAATACAAATTTTAACTACAACAGTTCACAATGTATAGAAACATACAGGAATACAGTACAGAGTAGTATTAGTCTAAAAGGAGTAATGAAAATACATTTTCAATTATAGCAGATTTAGTAGAAACTCTACTAACTAATTATCTAAAGCACAGTAGAATGTAAGAACAAGTCTCAGGTAGGGAAGGGAAACAAAGCGTTATCCTCATACTTCAAAGAAAACAGTAGTAACTTGTTTTGGAGACTTAGTTTAGAGGAGTAGGGAAAGGGGTAAGTGAAAGAGTAAAGAAAAACATCAGTCTGTGTTAGTGCATGGACAAAGCCAATGAGTTTTTAGATGTTCTTTAAGATGTTTTTTAAAAATAGAAGTAGAAGCAAGGGTGGATAATTCTGAGGGCAGCTGGTTCCAGAGTTTTCCTGCAGTGTTTGAGAATAGTGAATCCCCAGCTTTGTTATTAGCTTTATTAGAGGAAACTAGGACCTTATTAGCAGAGCGCAGTGTGGATTGATTTGTATAGGGTGTAATTAGATTGGTGAGGATAGGGGTGTTGTTAGGGTGGTATAGGATTTTTTGAGTAATAAGTAATTGTTGACAGAGTATATGGTTTTTCAATTCTAGCCATCCTAGTTGTTTGAGGTTAAGGCAGTGGTGAGTTTTAAAGGGGGAGCTTGTGATGAATCTAGCTATGCTATTATAACAGGTGTAGAGTTTAGAGAGGTTATTATTGGAAAGGTTAGTATATATGACACAGGCATAGAAAAGGGTAGAAATGAGGTGGGTTTGGGTAATAGTTTTCCTTGCAGAAGGGGTAAGGAAGGGTTTGATTCTATAGAGGGTACCAAGTTTTTGTTAACAGACTATATAGTGGAGTTGATGTGTTCATCATAGCTGAGACGATTATCAATTGTTACACCTAGAAGGCGGGTTGTAGTATCTGGGGTAATGTTGGTGCCATTGTTAGAGGTTATAGTGGAGAAAGGAGTAGGAGATTTGTGAGTAGGGGTGAAAAGCAGTAATTTAGTTTTTTGGGGATTTAGGAGGAGGCAGTGTTGTATAAACCAGTTTTCAACTTTATGAAAAACAGTTTGGGTAAGGGAGTGGAGAGTGGCTATATTCTTGGCTGTACAGATTAAGGTGGAGTTGTTGGCGTATTGAATGCAGGTGGCTTGAGGTATGTTCATGTGTAGATTGTTAATAAATAAAGAAAAGAGTAGGGGACCTAGGATAGAGCCCTGGGGTACTCCTATATTAACTGGTAGTAGTGGCGACAAATTGTTCTGCCAAAGTACTGCTTGCTGTCTATTTTCCAGATATGACCTAAACCATTGTATAGCTTGAGGGTTGAGAGAGTAGGCATTTAGTTTGTCTAGTAGTAAGTTATGGTTAACCATATCGAAGGCTTTCGACAGGTCAATAAATAGTGCAGAGGAAAAAGAGTTATTGTTACGATTTTTATTTATGGAGTCGGTAAAGGATAGGAGGGCAGTCAATGTGCTGCGGAATGGTCTAAAGCCGTGTTGGCAGTTTGCAAGTAGGTTATTTTGTAATAAGTGGTTAAGTAATTGTTTGTGAACGCACTTTTCCATGATCTTAGCTAACGGGGAGAGTAAAGCGATAGGGCGATAGTTTGAAAGCTCAGTAGAAGAACCACCTTTGTATAGAGGGATGATATGGGATATCTTCCATAGAGAAGGGATTTTGCCTTCTGAGATAGTTCTGTTAATGATGGAGATGGGATAGGCTATGGCTTTTGTGGCTATTTGTAAGAATTCGGATGGGAGACAGCCTGCAGAAGGGGTGCAAGGTTTCAGTTTTTGAAGTAGCTTACAGATGAGGGATGTAGGTACAGGTTGTACCTGAAAGGTAGGCAGTGACGTATTACATGTATTAGTTTGGGAAGTAGTGAAAGGTGGTAAAGAATTAGCCAGGGTTAGAATGGCTTCAGTAAAATAGTTATTAAAGGCATCAGGGATCTGGGTGGAGTTATTATGGTTGAAGCTAGTTGGGACTGGAGTAGTGGTGTGGCCTGGCTGAAGAAGTGTGTTTATTCCAGACCAAAACTTTTGAGGAGTTTGTTGGCTGGTTTGTTGTAGTCAAAGGTAGAAATCTTTTTTATCCCTAAGAATATCCTTCTTGGTGGCATTTCTTAGCTGTTTATAGTGAAGGTGGTTTGTTGGGCATTTGGTAGTTCTCCATTTGGCCCAGATGTTATTTCTAAGGAGTATTTTCTGTCTAGTTTGTTTTGTGAGCCATGGGGCAGATTTTGTTCTTATTCTAGTAGTGCGATAAGGTGCATGGCAGTCAAGGATTTGAAGAAAGTTAGTATTAAAGTAAGTAACGGAATCATCAAGTTCTAGATGGGTTAGTGGTGACCACTCACATGCTTGCAATTCAGTTAGAAAGCTGTCTGGGTTGAAGAATTTTTTTGAGCGTGAGGTTTTGAGGTTATGAGTAGTTGGAATATGGACTTTTTGTCTAATAATGTAGGTAAGCATGTGGTCACTAATGTCATCTGGAAGGGTTCCTGGAGTATAAGTTTCAAGGTGGCTATTAATAAGGATCCAACCCAGAGTCGTTTCTTTTTTGGTAGGTTTGTGGATTCTTGTAGGAGTTGTTATTAATTGTGTGAAACCAAAGAGGTTTATGTGATTGGTAGGATTCATAGAACTACAAGTGGACCAGTCTATGTTAAAGTCACCTAGTGCAATGGTCTCTTGGGGTAGTTGGGTAGAGAGGTGATTGAGTAAGTTCTCTAGAGTATTGGTATTATTACCTGGGGGTAGATACATACAAAGTAGATAGATAGATTTGGAGTTATTGATTTGGAGTTTAGTAGTTAGGATTTCAGAATTGGTGACAAATGATGGAAGCACATTGATGGGTGAAATTTGAAGGTTAGATTTATAGAAAATGGCTATACCTCCACCTTTTTTAGTTTTACGGTAATTTCTAAGGATGTTATAGCCAGGAGGGGTAATTTCTTGGTCTAGAGTTGATGGTTTAAGCCAAGTTTCTGTAAGGCATAGGATGTCAAATGAGTGTACATCAAGGAGAGCATGTAGATGGGAAATGTTATTGTTAATACTTCTAACATTAAGGTGACCTATGAAGAGGGAGTTGCATGGCTTTGTTAGTGTTGAGACTATAGGCAATGTTAAATTGGTTGGGTTATTGGTGTAGATATTGTTGGGGCCAGGATTTGGATGAATATCACCATCTAGGAGGGGGTGTTGCTGGGTGTATTGTAGATATTTAAGGAGTTTATAGTGGTTATTAAGAGTCTTTTTGGAAGGGAAATAGCTAATGTGGGTTGCTCTGTGAAATTTTGGAAGTATATAGTTAGAATTACAGGTTATGTTGCTGTGATTAAGGGAGAAGATGAAAGAGGGTGTTAGTGTTTGACAGATGTAATGGTTTTGTTCCGGGAGAGAAAGATATTCAAAGGAGGTGAGTAAGTAAAGTATGGTAAGATGGGCCAATGTGGTGGTTAAGAGTGGTATGTTTAAGAAAATATGTTTATATGTTGGGGCCATGGTGAAAAGTAGTATTAAGTAGGGAAAAAAATCCTGTAAGTAGGTGTTGTAAAGAGAAGAATAGAGTTATGGAAGGGATAGAGCAGGATATAATATAAGTATGGAAGAAAGTGGAGGGGGTTGAAAAATAATTAGGAGAGTGTGCTATGGGACTGGCCTGGAGAAGGTGAGGTAGGTGATAGGATAAGAAGAGAAGTGGGGAGTGGTTAGTGAAGTATAAGTCTAGGACCCCTGGGGGTGGGTGGGAATTGGGGGTAGGGTAGGGAAGCGGAGTGAGCCTGCAGGACGAACGGAGTGGGTAGAAACAGGCAAAGGAGGAGCTGGAGGAGAAACAATCAGTCAACAAAGCTGAATACTGAAGGTAAGTGAAGTGAGTCTGAAGTGGGAAGGAGCAGGGATAAGTATGGAGTGTATAAGAAAACAGGGAAGTGTAGCAAGTTAGAATAAAGGGTACAGTGTGAAATTACAGAGTACTTCTAGGTCAAAGCAGTATAATGTAAAGCAAACAGAATAACAAAGGGGTAAGCTGGAAAATTAATAGAGGGGACATGAGTGCCACCTACTGGGCAAAGTTAGAATTACAGGCAAATACAGTAAGGGGGTAGGTTTAGTGCTAGTTGGAGGGGGAAAGGCTAGTAAGAGAGGTAGTAAGAGGTGGTGTGGGAGTTTAGTGTACAAGGTAACTACTATATGGGGGGAGGCTGCTGGCTGACTAGGCTCAGGGCATGCTTTTGAACCCCTGAAGCAACTGTGGACGGTAGTCAGTTTTACAGGTAGGACATAGATAACATACTTTCTTATATCCTTTAAAGTGGGAGCAGGGAGTAGAGGCTGAGAGAGGAAGCCACAGCTATTTGTTGGACGGGTCCTTTGTCACCAGGTAGGTAGGATCTCAGAAAAGTATGGTCTGGAACAGCACAGTGAACAGCAGGGTACTTGAAGGAGAGAGAGAGACAACAGTGGTGGTAAGTATCAAGAAGCTAACATCAACAAAAATATGATATTAGGGCAACAGGCATAACAGTTAGGAAATTGAACATTCACTGATTCTTTGGAAGCTACCAATAGCATAAGAGAGCATGTATTTTCTTATATCAAATATTTAGCAGTATATACTCTCTAGGCTTCAGAAGGATAGTATGTAACACAGTTTAAAATAATTATCTGATACATGTAAATGTGAAAAAAAAAAAAAAAAAACAACAGTGCAGCCAAAAATCAGGAACAATGATGTGCGGAAAGTGTCAGGAATTGCTCTATATTGTCGCCCGAAGCACAGGCAGCAGCCAGGGCAGGTGAAAAAAAAAAGTTCGCTAGACCTGTTGACTAGACTATATAAAATAGCTGTTACAGGCTAAAGCTAGCAGCCAAACAGTGCAAACAACAGCCATATGGCCTAAGGGGAGTGTTTGTGCTTTTCTTACTATGTAGTATGGAACGAAAAAGCATTCATTTACTATTTTGACAAGCTTGCCAAACATATACATTTAAATGTAGCCCAAGTTACACTGTTTAAAGGCCATTCCCGACATAAGTCCGGCACCTTAAAACATTTAAGTATGTGTTTTTGCACAACAAAAATAGAAACAGCTAAGTTATTACCATTAAATAAGTATTTCAGCTAAACAATTAACATTATAAGGGTAGCACACGCTACAGCTGATAAGCAGCCATTACAGCGGCCATTTGTCCTATGGAGAATGTTCGTGCTTTTGTTGCTGCGTAGCAAACAAGGATAAAGCATTCAATTTATCATTTATCAAGCCTGCTGCACCTATTCAAACATTTACATGTAGCTTTAGTAGCTCTGATTAAAAAGCAGTTCCCAACATAAATCCGACACTTTAAACTTTTCAAAATATAAGTTTCAGCACAGCAAGGACAGAAACAGCAAGAAAATCAGCTTAAAACTAGCATATTTGCCAAACAATTAACATTATTAACATAGCCCACGCTACAACTGATAAGCAGCAGTTACAAATCATTCAAAATATAAGTTTCAGCACAGCAAAGACAAAACAGCAAGAAAAATCAGCTTAAAAAAGCATATTTGCAGAACAATTATCATTACTAATGTAGCCCATGCTACAACTGATAAGCAGCCGCTACAAACATAATTCCAGCACCTGGGACACAATCACTCATGCGGAGGTACCACGAGGGAGATTTGTCTCTAAACGGCTGTAAATGGCATGCTAAAACAAATACAATCAGTTCTCATGTACCAAGACTCCCGCAGATATGTTTGTGGAGTTATTGCACAAATTAAAAATAATATTAGTTTTACATTAAGCATGTGAAAAATAGTTTGAGACAAATATACATAAGGCACATCAATTACAGTCAACCGAGCACAACTTACCAGAGGGAAAAGATGCTGGGCCAGGTGCGGACAGCAGCCAGGGGCAGTACTAGGGTATTAAAGATGGCGCCACACCAGACTAGGGGTATTTAAGGGTTTCGGAGGAATATAGGCAGAGAGGGGAGGGGTGTAAGGTGATGAGTCAGTTAAGGCAGGAGGGGGTGGAAACAGACTAACAAGAAGGCTATTGGATAAGCTAAAGCTGATGAGTAAGGTTTTAAGGTTACAGAAGCCAGAAAGGAGAGGGATCATGTTTGTGCTCATGTAAGTCACCCACTCAATGGAAGGATAGTTGAAATTTCCTATGGCCAAGGTATTTGGCTGTATACTGAATGACTCTAGCCAGTCCAGGTTGGTAGTGTGCTTCTCCTGGTTCATAGTGGGGGAGCTGTAGCTAGTGATGATGTGGTAGGGTATTTTGCCTAAAGTTATTTGGACCTGCAGTAGCTCAAGACAGTCATACAGTTTTACCAGTCTTTAGGTGTATTTGCATTTAATGAAGATGTATGCACTTTCACCTTTGGTTCTTTCACACTCGCTTTGAAGTCCAAATGTGTGAAAGGCATTGTAGCCTTGTATGGCTGGGGTGTTCTCTGCGGCCTTAAACCAAGTCTAAATGACTGCACAGACATCAGCATCTTTCAAGATGAGGAGTGCTTCCAGGGAGGGCAGTTTACAGTCTAGGCTCCTAGCACTGAGTATCATGACCTTGAGTTTGCCGCTAGTGGATTTCTTTACATTGGAAGTTTTGTTGTTTTGACATTGCCTAAAAAAGGCACTATGGGGGAGGAAAGCATCTTCACCAGTATCCAAAAGCCTTGAGGAGACGGGTGAAGGCCATCTTTGGAAAAGCAGCATGGTCTGTTGAACATGTCTTCCCAGCCTGGTGTGGCACCAGAAGCTAAGCCAATTTTTTAAATTAGTAATTTTTTGTCTCTGTTTTGGCATCATTCTCTGTGAACGTAGAATGCTGATTAGGGCTAGGGACATACCTACCTGGGGCACATAATCTGAGAGTTGTGTCATGTATATAGTCCAGAGATGTACATCTTAAGTCATTTACTCCAACATGTACTATGACAGAGTCATAATGGTAATTGTTGCTGAGTGACTTGAGTGTGTGCATGATTTTATGGATCCTGGCACCTGACAGGCAGCTTACTGTGACCTCCTCCTTGTCCAAACTGATGAGGGGGACATCTGTGTGTCTCACTATCAAGTCAGCTATGACAGGACATAGGTTCATAGGTGTTTACTAGGCTAATGACTACAAGGGGCTGTTTAAGCCTAGCCATGCATCCCAAATCTCTGACAAGTTCTGATACCCTTGATAAGTGTAAGCAGGGGTTTGGGAGATGAAACATTTACAAGCAGGGGCCTGGGGGGGTGAACCATTTACAGCTTGCCTGTGTCCATCAGAGATGTAGGTGCCAAACTAGGGATGATTTTCCTTTTCCCCATCCAGTTGTCCAATTTGCACTTGAATTGGGTTAGGGAGGAGCTCTGTTTCATATGGATGAGGAGCCTGTTCCAGAGACAGGGTAGTCTCTGGGATACATACCTGTCTCTCCAGCAGGTCGTATTTATATCACAGGCAAGGTTTAAGTCTTTAGAATGGGTAATTCTGGGGCTGTTTATTTTGTGGATATGCAAGAGGTCCATCAGAGTGGGGTCTGATAATGCCCTGTATGCCAGGCATAGATCTCCCATCAAAAGCCTGTAGGCAGCAGAATACAGGGATAGGCCTTGAGGCAGTCTGAAAAGGACATTTTACTTACACCCTGCATTCTTTTAGTGAGGAACCTCTGTGGACATTCAAATTGTTGGATATGCCTGGTTAAGTACATACCAAAGGAAGCATTGTACTCAATGATAGGTCTGATGAATGCCAAATACAGTGGAACAATAACCTCCTTAGACTTAGATGCCATACTTTTGTCTATAAGTTGCACAACACAGAATGATTTCCTCAGTACTAAGAACACATGATGGTCAAAGGCTAGATTACTGTCTATGTCTGTCCCTAAGTCTCTGACTACTGGGTCAACTCTAAGGGGGGTGTTATCAATATGATAGTTAACAGGGGTGGAGGACTTCGTGAAGAATACTATTATGCATTTCTTGGCATTTAGATTTAGATCATGGCTCTGATACCAGTTGTTTGTCTGAGTCAGTCCTTCCTGGGGAACATTTATGTCAGTGTGGGATTCAATGACAGCTCCTAATTTGCAATCATCCGCAAATTTAGTCAGCCAGAGACCATTGACAGTGGTCTTGACTTCAGAGAAGTAAATGCCAAAATGAAACAGTCCAAGGACCGATCCCTGAGTTGTATTGCCTTAGGGGCTTAAGTGCTGAGACACTGATTATGGGCTTAACTGTTGGGACACTGATATGTGTATTGTTATGTAGTGGTGGATTCTGTTCATGTACCAGTATGTGTAGGTTGTTTGTACTTGGGAGGTCTCTGATCTTTTGGTAGGCTCTTAGTGAGTACGTCCGAGTATGTGGGTCTATGTGTCTTGACCTTATCTTGTGTGAGTGGAGAGGTGTGTGTGTGTGTGTGTGTGTGTGTGGGTGTGTGTGTGCTGACAGCCTGTTTGAAGTCTTGTTTATTGTTACATGAGAGGACTGATTCTAGTTTCATGGTATAGTTACATCTCTCACATACTGCATTTCTCTGCTTTAGGGGCAAGTGGTTGTGAGTATACATGAGGCAATTGTTACATTGCGTCCGGATGCCCATGTCATTCAGGCTGACTGGAGAAATGTTAGGAAACTGACTGCCCATAATAGCAGGTCATTCTTAAGTACTAATTTGTGAGTGGGCAATTAGATCAGTTATTGCTCTGGGATTAACAAGGGAACTTATTCTATAGAAGACCAGGGATGAAAAGTAGAGCAACGCTGCTCAGTGCTCAGCTGAGCTGCCTGCAGTGCAGAAGTGTGCAGCTGTATTGCCTGCAGAGAGCAGGGAACTTGGGAGGGTTTCACTGACTGGTGTCTAGGGAAAAAAATAGTTTCTAGGCTTTTGGGTCTATACAAGGCACCACTAATCCCCGTTGCACACTGTGCAGCTGCATGTAAATGCAAAGCTTATATACAGGTGAAATTAAAACAATTTTAAACTAGCCTGCAAATGGAAAATCACACAATGATCCTTCCTCCAGCGATCCCCAACTTTGACAAGGCTATATCCACACTCTTTTGCCATAAGGGTGCAAGGAAGCCCTTCTTAATGTAAGATGGTGGGTTTTGAGTTCAAGTGTATGAAAAATAGGCTAGATTCAGCAAGTCTGGCTCTACTCTATGGTAACTAAGCAACATTTTGATGAAAAACAACTGCAGGTAATAAGCAGGTGCAAATAGTAAAACAGTCAAAAAAGGCACAAATTTATGCATTAAAACAGTAAAATACAAATGAAAAACGTGCTGATCAAACTCAATATAAGCTCAGTGTCCTGTTCTTAGCTTTGGATGTCTTGGATTCAAGCAAAAACACTCTGGACCTCTGGCAAAGGACGCCAAATGCAGATCAACTCCAGTTAATTGAGCTTAAACCAGAACCAGCCTCACTGTGGCAACTGGTGTAAGTTCATAACCACAATACAGGTGCGCTAGTGTTCTAAGTTTACACACTCCAAATTTTATTAATGTTGTTCCACTCAATTTTTAGAAATAAAAAGCAATATGCAGATAATTACACATAATGATAACTATGTATAGCAGTTGATATCATATGAAGTATATCTATGACTGAGTGTATACTGAAAATTATGTTTCTGTACTTAAAATTGTCTTTTCTGTCCTGGGACAGATGTCATACTTCAGTGCTGGTCATATACAGATGAATGTATAAACTAGGACCTTTGCGGGTCACACACATACATGGTTAACAACTCACTCTTTAATATGTCTATGTAATTAATGAGCATGCCTGACAAATATTTCTTCTGTAGCAAGGAGGCAACAACACCTATGTAGAAGAATATGTATTGTCTATTTTACATAGGTTTGTATCCCACAGTGTACAAATTATTTTTATCAGAGTGTAAAGCCACGCAAATTTGTTAAGTCATAAAATTTATATCTCCAATACATGTCTGAAAAGTTAAGCCATCAACAAATGCAAGAGCATCCAACCCATAAACTAAAAGCAACTATCACATTACCATTCCTAATTCATAAGTTTGACATTGTTGCTCTCTGCTTAACATTGCTTAAACACTGTTGGCATCATTGTGTGGGTTTGCTTCCTAGCCGTAAAACCTGATATCACAAATTGGTAGGAAAACACCTTAACTGTTGCTGTTTGACCTGTGTAGACATGGCAGGAGCTAGAAAGGATGGTGCCTAATTTAGGGCTCAAAGATCGAGTGTAGAGGAGCCCAGAATATTCATTGGGCTCCTTGCAAAGCGCCACAGCCATAGACTTTTACAGGTGAACTATACCTGGTCTCAATATTAATCAGAGGTTTAGAATAGTGTTGTCTCCAGTGCAACTGGCATTCCATGCACTGGAGAGGAATGCAGGCATCATTATAATGTCCTGAAACTGCACAAACAGGCATAGCTCAACCAGTGGCTGGATGAGTTCAATACTGCTGACATCCCACAGATAAGTAAGTATACAGCTAAAGATACTTGGAATTATATACAAAGCTGGAGATAGCCAAGACTAGTAAGCATAATGCTCTTCTCTTTTTCTCTCCTCCTTATTTGACAGCTGCCCACTAAAAGTATTGCTCTTGTATACATTAGCAGCAAATTAAGCATGCATATCTTAACTGTAAAATCAAGCATGCATGCTTCATTCTGTAGCTCAAGGGAATTGTAGGAGTCAGTTGTAACAGTGTATTCAGGTGTTGTAGGTTCAAATACATTGTAAAATAATTAAAAATATATTAAATATTACTTTCAACAAAATTGGCATAAATGTCATGTTGTTAATGTAATCTGCATTATTTGTAAAAGCATATGTGTAATATATGCATATTACAAGGATTATTTGGAAAAATTCTCAGTCCTAGAGTTTAGTTTGTAAAAAGTATACTTAGCATAAAAATAAAAATATATTAATATTGTAGTAATTTATTGTATGTGACATATGATGATTCTAATTGCCTCTTTCTGTTTTTCTTTTTTTTCTCTTACCCCATCCCTTATCTCTCTTTTTTATTTTTATATGTGTGGTCACAACATTCTGATGTCATAAATTTCTGACAATTGACAAAATTATTTCCAGCTCAGAGAGGTAAGCCAACCAGTACAGATCAGCCTGCCACACCTCTAATGGCTGCCACATCAACCCCAGCACATCATTGACACATCTTGGCGATGGTGCCTCTGCAGCCCATGCACTACTTGGGCCCTCAACATCAGGAAGCATTACCCCAGCAGTTGGTGCAGTGGTACCCTCTGGGAGTATTTGTGGAGGTGGGGATTTTGTCACCTGCCAGGAGCTGCCAGGCATAGTCAGTGAGGTCATAGAAGGTACCATTGGTGCACGCCTCAGCCATATGGAGAAGATGCTAATTAGAATGCTGAGAAAACAAAAACATCAAGCATTCCAACAGGAAGATGAGAAAGGGGACAGTGATGACAGTTAAGAGGGTGAGGACTATATTCTTACTGTCCCCATGGTTGATGGACATGAGTCTCCAATGCCCCTTCCCTATCCCCATCATCATGCTGTCCCCTAACCTTTTGTGTCCCTCGGCATTCCTATCCCTGTCTTGTTTGTCTTGTTTGTCTACACATGCTTCCTCAACTACTCTACTTATCTGACCCTGACATACCTACCTTGGGTCTATATCAGTCATCAAAGATTGACTTCAGCGAAACTGACTTCATGTTCGCGAACATTCACATCGAAAAAAGATTTCACCAAAGCAAGAAAGCACTTGGCCAACACCACAATGGAACACACACTGCAGTATGTCAAACCCACCCAAGTGGGGGGGGCTGCTCTCCCCACACCCCCCATAACTATATATACCAACTTCAAGATCGCACTACAGTGGGGAAAAGCACAATTTTTTGCTGTTTGCCAACTGCTTTCTTTTCCTACTTAAATCTTTCCCAGATGTGAACTTTCACGGAAGTGAAGTTTGGTGGTTTGGGGTCAATGAAGTCAGGTTTGCTGAAGTGAATTTTCAACAAAGTGATATAGACTCAGCTACATCCCTTACCCAATATTCCTGTCTTACTGAAATAAAATAAAAAAACTAAGCGCCGGTCCCACACAAAAAAATATTGTCCCATACATAGCTCTCCACCTCGCACATGTGTCTTCTCGACACACTTGATTCAGTTCAACTGGCTATACAACATGATTGCATTGCCACCCATCCTTGTTCAGGTGACAGTCCAAATTCATTCAATATGCTATCCATGTTCATTTTATACTGTTGAAGTAGTGTATAGCTATGATTCTTTCCTAATTCCCTCCTGCACATTTCTATATTGCTTCCCCTTTATTCTTTCCCCTGTTTGCCCCCCATGTCACCACTTTCCTATCTACCTCATTTTTACATCTTTAATCTGGTCAAAAAACAGACTCACACACCATACACATAAGTAATAAATCCCTAATAAAGGCCTTCACTTTTTGTCCTCTGCGTTTGCACAGAATTTGGCATCATGCACCAATGCCAAGCAATGATAAATGTCTCTTCATGTCCTATGGCATGTTATGGTTACCTCTACACAATGCTGCTTAAAGTCACTGCACTAAAGGAACATACAGTTAAAGCACACTAAAGGCAGTACTTTCAAACATTTACTCTAACATTTATTTAGACTGATGAATGTATAATGCCAAAGCATATGTGCACTGTTGGCATAAATCAATTAACTTATGTTCATTTTTATGCATTACTTCACTGTACTCATTGCCTCTCACATTTTCAAAACCTTATCATATTTACTTATATAATACCATCTTGACAACATGTGTAAAATATACGACTGAGCTAGATTCAAACCCTGTATCATTTGTTCTCAAAATATGAGAATGCTGCTCTTCTACCTGCTGCCACAGAGAAAGCTAGGGAACATGTATTTTTCTTATGCTCACTACTTTCCAAAGGCCTGACTGCTGCACCTCTCCACTTAGTGTGTTCACTCAAAGGAAGACAAACCAAGAGAAAAATCACTTTCTTCCAAATTAAGCAGAGACCTGTGTTTGCTCGTCGTTTAATTCCCAGCAAACATGGAAGGCAATAGCAATAGTACTTCATGTTTTAAAAATTATGACACAACATTTCAGATATAAAGTACAGTATAAACACCATTTTATCTGTCAGTTATTTCTGCCATAAACTACATGTATAAGTACTTCTCAAGTTCAGGTTGTATTCATTCAATGTGAATCTCGCATGCACAAACACTTTGCTTTTGATTGCACAAACCAGTTGCTCAGCAGTGCACTATGGAAAGTCCTGATTGGCATGTATTAGTATGTTTAATGGCCAATTAGTCTTCATCCCATTATAATCCATATAAAAACACAACTAAAGGGAAGGTACTTGTTAGTGACTGAACACATACTTACTCAGACTCATATCTGCCCTGCACCCATGCACTTGAAAATGGATATGTCAGTAGTACTCCCCAAATGTCAAATACACTACAAAAATAAATAGCACAACTGCATTGTTGCATCATCTAAAGATTTATACTGACAACAGACATTGAGTTTGTCTTATACATGTCTAAATGTGGTCATCTGTTCATCACAAATATGAACACACGTACATACACAATTGCATCTATAGGCTCCCCCTGATGTATCTAGGCACCGAAACCATAACTTCAGCAGGAAAAACACATGCACTATGCTATTTCTTGTTTGAGAGGGTGTCTCATTATAACATTCTTTGGTGTGTGTGTGTGTGTGTGTGTGTGTGTGTGTGTGTGTGTGTGTGTGTGTGTGTGTGTGTGACTGTAAGTGTGTAATGTACACAACATATTGAGAAACAGGTGCATATGTCTCACCTCTGCAACATGCATTCCTAACAGCTTATTGTATCTAGTTGGAGAAGCTGTCTTTTAAAGTAAACCTGCGCATCAGAATAGAGCAGAAAATCCAAATTCCACACTGTGCACACCACTCTCATAACTGGATATTTGACCCACAACACATAATGAAGATCTCATCATCTACAAAGACCAGCATGACAAGGCAAAAGCATACTTGAGGATGGTGCAATTATTAAGTACTGTGTTCTGAGGGAACAAAATACTTAGATGTGGGTTAACTTACCACAACAGTCACATTATGGATGTCTGTATGTATGTGTAAGTGTGTGGGCATAGTCAGAAGAGCATGAGTCTGTATCCTACTGTCAGCAATCCAGTCCAATGCAGAACAAATATTTTGACAGTTGTACATGGCCACACAGCCATTTTATACAGGCCTCCCAACATCTTCTACCAAACATCCAATGATGATGTTATCCACTATAAAGTATCCAGCAGCAGTGTAAACGTCAGACTTGTGCCATGTTGCTTGCATTAAGTATTGAGTTCTCTAGCATGTGTAACTAGTTAGGGAGGGGTTCTAATAATCCCTGCAGTCAACTCGTGTGTGTGCATGCACTCAAAATTCAGAACAAATATTTTGGCAGTTGTGCGTGTCTAAACAGCCATTTCATACAGGCCTCCCTACATCTTCTGACAACATCCATTGATGATGTAATTCGCTATAAAGTGTCCAGCAGCTGTAGAACATTCAGACTTATGCCGTGACACTTCCATTAAGTAATTAGTTCTCTAGCTTGCGTAAGTAGGTAGGGGTTCAAATCTCACTGCAGTTAACTGCACTGTATGTGTATCTACATATTCAGAAGAGCATAAGTCTGTATCCTACTGTCAGCAATCCAGTCCCATACAGATCAAATATTTTGACAGTTGTACATGCCTACACAGCCATTTTATACAGCCCTCCCAACATCTTCTACCAAACATTCAATGATCATTTCATCCACTATAAAGTGTCCAGCAGCAGTCTAAATGTCAGACTTGTGCTATGGCACTTGTGTTAAGTAATGAGTTGTCTAGCTTGAATAACTAGCTAGGTAGGGGTTCTGATCTCACTTTAGCCAAAGTGTGTGCCTGTTTGTGTTCAGTTAATTCACATTCTACAGACCATTTTAGAACAGCATGTGAGACACTCCTACTCTCCTCTTCTTCTCACCAGACATTGCTGATGTCATCTACAAAGTGTTGTCTAACACCATAAAAATTAGACTTGTGCAGTGGTGCTTGCATTAAGTACTGTGGTCTGTACATAGTCAGGTAAGGGTTCTAGTCTCACTGCAGCCAAATGGTGAGTGTGTGTTCGTGTTCAGTTAATTCACATTCTAGAGACCATTTTAGAACTACAGATGATACACTCCTACTCCCCTTTTGTTTTTACCAGACACTGCTGATGCCCTCATCTAAAAAGTGTCTGACACTATAAAAGCCTGACATGTGCTGTGGCACTTGCATTAAGTACTGTGACCTGTACATAGGTAGAGATTCTAGTCTCACTGTGGTCAACTGCTGGGTATGGGTTCATTCAACAATCAGTATGCTGACAATTTTAGAATGGCATGTAAGTCCAGATCTATATCAGACACTCCTCCAAACATCTTCTTGTAACATACACTGATATGTCATATTCAAGTCAAGCTTGTGCTGTGGCAGTAACATTAAGCACTGTGTTCTACAGCTTCTGTAACTAGACATTTAGGAGTTCTAATCTGAAAGCAGGTAACTTGAGTGTGTATACATCCAAATAATATTTTTGAGACATCCAGGTCAGACAATCCTCCCATGTTCATCTCAGCATACAATGATGCTATCATACTCCAGAAAGTGCATCTTGACTACCAATGTTAAAGTCAGACATATGTGATGGTGCTAGTGTTATGCTGTATGGAATTCAGCTTCTCTACCTACCCAGGTGTAATGTTCAAATCAGACCCAGTCTACTGCTGTGTGTTTTGGTGGTGGTCCATTAAGGTTATTGTATGATCTTTTGAATCTCCTTTAATTTCACTACTACTTAGGAGAACCTTTAATGTAGCCCCATGTATCCAACATCCCCCTTTTCCCTCTTGCCACATGACATCCTTCCTGCAGAGGAGTGGAGGATATCCTCATAACAAAGATGCATACACACATCCTGAAGCAAAGTCCTGCTATGAGACTCTGCAAGCCAGCTCCAGAGCACTGGATGTGTAATTGTTAATTATGTAAAGGGGTGGTGCACATGTCACATATGGGCAGAGGCAGTATGTAATGGAATCAAATAAACATGCACGCACAATAGCCTTACTATCTTCCATTATATAGATATAGGAAATTTGGTTTACATGGTATACTAATGGCTAGGATTTTATGTGATGCTGGCCATAAGCTTAGTAATATCCTATGATCCTACGAACATTTTACATGTTAATGTTGCTGTCATTGACAAGTGTTATGTTGAGGTGTGGATGTACAGTAGGCCTACAAGAGGATATTACAATCTGTGATGTGAGGTAATACATTGATGGCTGCTGCTGACATTCAATTACATGTTTCTTCTGTAACAGCTGGATGAATATGCCTCCTGAGAACTGCTGACATGGGATGATACTATGTATATTGTTGGCTTAGAAAGGCACGTGTGTTTGTAGTGGAGCAGATCAACATTCGATGTAGTTTTCATTCAACCATCACAGTAACACTTGCAGTATGTCACATGTGCGCATGTGTATACTTGCCATCATTAAATGCTCTGTGACATACATCAATATAAATTCATACATTCATACTGATTATATGGACACACAAGTCTTGTTTCATTCACATGTTGTAATGCTGTGATATACACAAAAATATCACGTTTAAATTGCAACCTTGTAGATCTCGTTGCATGCGTCATTGTGTTGCTGTTCCAAAGGATTATTGAGGTGGTCACCAGCACCATTGTGTGACTATCAGCATTTTTGTCAGTAACTGTTCTGCTTGTGCCGCAACCAGTTCATTTGTAATGTATCCTTATATGGTATAAGGCCACTCAATCACAGTTTTCCAATGAAAAACATATAGGCATATATTGAGCAATTGATGTAATTACGTGGCAGTAGTAGAGTTGTATGACTGTGTGAACAGTATCAGCAAGTGGTATGTGATGCATAACCAAGGTTGTATCTGGAGGTGTTTTTACAAATCATTTATTTAAATATGTGTGAAATGTTAAGGGGAATACACAACTAATTGGAGAGCTGTTTGTAGATGTCACCAACTGTACTCAACCAGAGACCAGAGACAATAGACAATCTGCTAGTTGACTGTTTGTCTCACACTTCACCTCCCTGTCCCCACTGGCCATCACCCAAAGTATTCATGCAAACATTACTAAGTTTATTTTCTCAGAGAGTAGCTCATCTGTGCACTTTCTAAAGCTAATAACACAGGATCAATGGGCCCTGACACCATCCCAGGTTGCCTATACCATAAAACCTGACCTAGCAGACACAGTTGGATCCCTACTTAACCACAGCCTCCAGACAGACTATGTTCTTGCAGAAGGGTGTACAAAAACAGTCATTCATTTGAACAAGGGGGGAACCATCACCTGATGCAGGGAATTATACACCCATAATCCTGACACCCATCATCTGTGAGGCAGAACAACAACTCATCATTTATTGACACTGGCAGTTTTGGAGTCCCTCTGTCTTGCTGGATCATCATGAACATTATCAAAAAGGACACAGGTAATCTAATTTTTGATTTGTTAAGGTTACATCATATCTGTTAAATCTGGCTGACATCTTCAAAAAGGTCACCAAGGGCATGCATGAGGAAAAAACTATCATCCTGCATAACTTGACCTGGCCAAGGCATTTGACACAAATCCACATTCAGGTATTACAGAGTAACTGCCTCAAGTGGGCATAAACACCTATGTAACCAAGTGGTTAGACAAATGGATCACACACCGGACACATATAATGTCAAAATGTGTGAAGTCACCTCTAACTAGAATCCAGTGGCCAGGTCAGTACCTCAGGGTTCTGTACTAGGCCCTTTGCTGTTTGGTATTTAAGTCTCAGAAGTCAAAACAAACTTAGACATCCTTTGTCTAACCACCTTTGCGGACGACTGCAATTTGTGGACAAACACTGAATCCAAAAACTCTATGGATATACTGCAGAAAGTATTAACACACAAAAATAATTGTTGCCAGAGCCATGGAGACACAGTAGATGAACAAAAAGCATGATTATTTCCTTTTGAAAGCAAATACACAAGCTAATTACAGTATAGACAGCACACCCCTATAAGCAGATGAAGTGGTACGTGATGTGGGTACTCAGGTAGATAGTAAGCGGAACTTCCACCAGCATGTGACCACAGTGGTGACAAATCCCTTGTATCTAGCACAAATCCTGAGTATGGGCAGGCCATCCACATCAAAGGACATTATAGTCCCATTGTTCTCAGCCCTCATCACACAAATAATTGAGTTGAATGCACATTTTTGCATGTACCTCAACACACATCTTCGAGGGATGATTTATTCAAGTGTATCACTTTTGCCACAGTGAGCTTTCACACATCTTCTTGTTCATACATAAGTATTCTTTTTGATGCATAACCTCTAGGAGTTGATAGTGCAGACTTCCCTGCAAGGTGTTATACAAGATGAATGTGTGATATGTCTTCCTGTGATGCACCCAGTAAATACACAGCTCATTGACATCACTGATGGTATGGGTTACGTTCTTGCAAGTGTATTGCAGCATATATGTATCACACAAACCTCTCAACTAGCCAGAATTGCTCATAATAGGTGTAGCAGTGTCCTCTTAACACCTCCAAAAAGTGGCCATTTTTGAGGAATGTGTGCTTGAGTACCCTTATAGATTACTGACAAATCATTACAGTTGCAGGACATGTATATTAACTCACAATCACATATTTTAGTCAGTGACACAGATTATTGTTGATATTATTCTGATACTCTCCATAAATGTGTGTGCTTCTGTCTACTGTTGTCCATGATCCTGTTGCTATTTGTCCCGATTGGTTTAGACCTATGCTGACATTACATCAATATTCAAGCAACTCATTTTGCAGCTCTTCAAAGTATGCACATACCTCCTGTTGTATATACCCTCTTTGCTAAATGTCCTCTCCAGTGATCATATCAGGGTGCTTACATCACAACCAGTCATCTCCATTAATATGTGACCTTGCATTACAGTCGCATACTGTGTGATGGTATGAATATACCCACACAGGAGGTATAAATAGCAGTACGTACTGTATTATCTACATATGTGATTACTGTTTATGTGCCAACTGTCTTATCTTTGGGGTGTTTGTACATTGACATGCCCTTATCTGGTGTATATTATCATGTTTCACTTGCCCTGTTCCCCTTTCTTCATTCCTACCATTCATGTCTGTGGCCCTTTTCAATACACACACTTCCCCAGACTACTGTATTAATAGTGGCAGTCCATGTACCCATTTTGATCACCAGCAAAACGTTTTATTTCAGTATGCTAAAAACATGTTTGTACTAAACTATGCACTGAGTAAACTTTTCTATAATGTGTTAGCACTGCAGTTATTGCCTTGAATTAAACCCTGGTTGTCATTGTGGCTGTCCGTGCAATCTCGCAGAACAAGTTTGCTCCTGGGTAAACTTGTCTGCATGTCTGAATGTGTTTGCACTGCAATACACAGTTTTCTGGCTGGCAACACTGTTGCTGACCACAATGCCTGTCTTGTATCCATGTAAGCTCGATGCTCTACATGCATATGCAATTAACACTGCTCCTCATCTCTCAAACATGTAAAGTTCTCGTGAAGCCTACATGGAATTTACTGAATCCCCGCGTAGCTCTATGGATTGGCCTACTATCATTAAGTTAATATGTGAAGCTAGGGAAAAAAGACTGGACCATCTACATCTGATTGCTAAAATCTATAGAGCTCTAGGAAGTCAATTTTATGGAGGAATCCATGAAGCTGAGAAGGGTATGGGACAGGACTTAGGTCTCCCTAGTTCAGAAAAGGAATGGCACAAAATTACTTTATGTAGCACATATGTTACTAAGTCATAGACATTTTATTTCTTTGGCTTGCAACACCTGCAAAAGACTTTTACACACCTGCAGGACTATACAGGATGTGTCCTGGTTTATCTCCAGTTTGTTGAAGATATCAAGCAAATTTGGATGGGGATTGGCAGTTTTGTCATCTGTACCGGTCTTGTGGATTTTTGGATGAAGGTACAAAATCTGATAGATAATATGGATCAAATAGAGGGACAATTAATATGACTTTGATCTTGATCTCCCACTTTGACCCCTCTGCATGGATTGCAGAGGAAGTTGATTTGCTAAATGTTAGTATGTTGATGGCTATGATATGTATCACCAGATTTTGGTATTTTGCTCCTGCCAATACATAATAAAATAACACTGATTAAATTTACATGACCTAATTGAAGTTTTAAGTTTAAAGCGCTGCCTGTTGTGTTAACAGTTGCTCATATGTAAGGCTAGCACCTGTCTACAATAGCTGTCTGTTTGTATGCCTGAAAAATAGACTATCTTCCCAGATCAGTGGAAGAGGTGAAAGTAATCATGGGCTTTTAACAGTGGACAGGGCACATACAGAATATTCCAAGGATGGAGAAAAGGAAATCAGATTTATTTGTAAATAAATGTAGGAGACTCAAAAGAGCAAAGTGAGTATGCCATGGGCTCTTGTCTCTAAATGGTATGTTTTTATTACGCATCAGTCCATCATTGCATTTTTACCATTTGCAGGAGTCCGGCACACAGGCTGTGTACAATATTATTATAATTGTATACTGAACATCACTTGTATTCACTAATTAAATGCCAGCCTAATAAAATAATGGAACTGCCTACAGTATTTATGTTCTGACTGACATCTTTACAACTCCTGATGTGCATTCTAGAGATCATACATGAATCCACCTGCCCACCTTTTTGTCACACTAATAAAAACTAATATCCATTAACTATAAAACTGACTTAGTTACTCTGACCGCAGATCAAAGTTTTATATTCACACTCCTATTAAGACTGGGCTATATGTTATAAAGAACCACTTAGTGTAATGCATAAATTTATTACATATACCAATATTAATGAATACAAAGTAGTTTACATTTCATGTATTTTGCTGCACTATTTAAATCAACAAAAGTGCCTGTACCACACAGAACTTTTATTGCAATTAATGTACATAATCAACAGTATAAAACTTGTTCATCTTACATCCATTTAAAGCAAAAGACAGATGTTAGTGAAGATAATTTAATTCAGTTTACTTCTGACTAAAACTTAATTACTTACAATATGTAAAAAAGAACAAAATTAACTTTACTTTTAGCCATATTACAACTTAATTGCACATGCCCTCAGGAAATGAGGAATTAATTTACGTACATACACTTGACATGCTGTTTTATCTCAGATATTTATGACATTTAAAGTGCACCATGTTAAAAAGGATTACAAGGAGCAATTTACATGGCCAGTGGAAGAACTAATTATGCAGCAGGAAGAATTATGTTTCAGCCTATGGCCACCTTCTCTGTGCTCCAGGCTGTTGGTTTAGGATATGATGGGTTGGGGCATCTACAGACATTAAATTACTATTCATGAAATGATGCTTCAGTTTGTACGCCTAACATTTCAGCAATGTTTTTAATTAGACACTGCAGCCAAATAATGATGAAGAATGAATGTGACCTTTATTGATTCAGGAACTCTAATAAGCTGACAGACTACATAGTTATGTCTCATTTTTGTCAGTATAAGAGATAAATGAGCTTATGATGTACAAAATAAGGAAGGCAGAATTAAAATGATCAAAAATAACAGTGATTATCAAGTTACTTGTATGTATGATTGTCGAATAATAATCAACAGCGTATATTAAATTATGTTAATGTAAGAAGTGTTCTTGGGAACAAAGAAATTTTGCTCCTTAAAAAAGTACTGAAATACTTTATTAGCATACTTCAGTTTGTTGTATAAAGTCATAAAAGCATGTTGAAAAATGGTCCACCAGGTACAGATTAGATATAGTTACAGATTTTTTTTGGAAGAGAAAACACTACTCATATATTCATAACCAAAGGAAACCAAATGTCCATCATATTTGTCATTATAATTCTCCCCCCAAAAAACAAAATTGACTTCTGCAATAGATGCCTGCCATTTCCTTGCCTTCACTATGGTGCCTTTATGATTTTGAAACTTTCAGGCATGATAAACAATTCCTTACCTAGAATCTCTATGTCTAAGCTTCGGTTCCCACACAGGTAAGAAAAGGTTTGGTTATCTCTAGTTAAAAACAGATATTGTTAACAACAAGTAAAGGGATGTCTGTAGCTCAACATCTCTCTCTTGAATTGGAAATATACTGCAATTGCCCATATGAAAAAGCTGTAGTCTGAACCAATACAAAAAGTAACTATACATTTGTACAGAAAACGGGACATTAAAAACATTATTCAACCTTCTTGAAATTCAGAAGTTTAAAGTTTCTTCGCATACTGTGAACTTGTCACTCTAGTCTGTATTCTATTTGTAAAAAAAAAATTTTTAATACACATTCCTATTTTTGTCCACAGTTTTATTTAACTTCGCTAGCTGACCTTTTACCTTGAAGGAAGATTTGATTTCTTTTCTTTCAGTTATGCACACGGTATTGCTAAGAGCTACTTGTAGCAGCTTATAATCTAAATGAATTTAAGAGACTCGATGGGTCACCATATCAGGATACTCTAGACGAAATGACAAACTTTACTCTTACTTTAGCTACCCCGGTTCATCAGTGCATTTGTCCTTTACAGGAGAAGACCATCAAAGAATTAGAAATTATTTCATTTTTACAGACAGAAGCATGAGGGTAATCTACTGAATACACACCATGGTTAGTACAATGGAAATGTAATTTCTGTAAGAAAGACAAACAGGATGTATCCAGATGAGCTAAAATAAATTGTTGGTGGAATTTATCATGATGTTTGAAACTGGCTCCTGGTCCACATCCATATCAAAGAACCTGCAATGTTCCAGCATTAATTGCCTGCATTAGATTTTTCTAGCAACCTTCCTCATGGAACTTTCTGTGCTGATGTCATTCATTTTATTATAATGTTAAAGTGTATTACCTGATAAGCCCTTCAGTGTTTTCCCACTGTCTACTCATCTATAACTTGCTTATGACTTTCTTGAAAGTTTACAAAGATCTGACAGAAACAATTACCCCTCAGAAGGGAGTAAAACACAGATAAGGAGCAGAAGAGACAGAATGTGAAATTATTTTTATTTAATTATTTTACCTTCTTGTTATCCAGATGAATAGATTGATCAGCTTGGACCATTTTCAGCTATGATCATAAAATACAGAAAAACAATGACAAAAGATAAACCATAGGTATGTGACAATAAAATAAAAACTATGAAACCTAAACCACAGAAAATGAAATATGCCAAAAATAAGCCTTTTGCATGGACTACTTTCAAAGATCAGATGCAGTGACTACCTCACATAACTTTCCTTCCACAGGATAAAGCCTGACAACAGTCTCAAATTATAGTTTCAAGTGGTTGCTAAAAAATATACAAGGAGGTAGAAGAAAAAAGCACAGAGTCAAGCTACAAAAGGTGACAGAGACATCTCCTGGCCCACATTCCCAGTAATAATGTTTTACCAAAAGAACCTCTGCATCCATAAACCATGTCTAATTTCTAGTATTTTACAAGTGTGGCCTGATACCTGCATATTATATTGATTTGCTATGTCAGAAGTACTTTCATTTTCATATTGCCTAAAAAGGGCACTATGGGAGGACAATGTTTTAGCTAATATTCAAAAGCCTAAAGGGGAGAGGTGCAGACCATCCCTGGCAAAGCAGCGGAGTCTGTTGACCATCTCCTACCAAATATTGCACCCCTTTAGAATGACACCGGAAGCTAAACCAATTATTAAAGTCAGTCATCTTCTGCTGGCATTGTGGCATCATTTTATTTATTTATTTAACTTTTGTTTATCAGGAAAGTCCGAATGGGTCAGGAACCCATTTTCAGTGGAGGCCCGGGGAGAAAAGCTCCAAATGATACATGAAAGATAAGACAATTTACATGAACAAGATAAAAAACAAGTATTAAAGCACAAATTAATAATAATTGAATACTAAATAAGTACAGAGAGGTAGATAGAATAACGAATACAAAATAAGTGCAGAGAGGAAGATACAATAATAAAACATATACTAAATTAAAGTAAAGCGGTAAATGCTTGGAGAAGGTAAAATGCTGCTCAGTGCTAGGCTCATACCAGCCTGGGGCACATATTCCAAGAGCTCCATGATGTCTGTCTTCATATAGTCAAGGGAGGTGCATCTCAGATCATTTACACCCACATGGACCATGACTGAGTCATACTGGTACTCATGGTCCAATGACCTGAGTGTGTGCATAATGTGGTGAACCTGGTCCCTGATAAGCAACTGACTGAAACGTTCTCCTTACTCAGCCTGGTGAGAGGGACATCAGTGTGTCTCACAATGGAGTCTCCTATGACCAGAATGTTGGACTGTGTGGTGGCTTGCCTGATGGGTTTAGAAGTAGAGGCTCCATGAGATGTGGCTGTATGTGTTCATGTGGGCATTGTTTTGACAGAGTGCATTCTGGGCTGCTGAGGGTATTTGTTAACTATATTTCCTCTAGAAGGTCTTTGGGGTTTATGAAGGTTACATTTAAGTGCCTCTGCATATGTGGGTCTATGTGTCTGCTTTGAATTGTGTGATGGGTGCACCGTGTGTCCTATTGACATTAGAATGCTTGTATGTGAGAGCTTTGCCTCCAGTGACGTTGTGTAAATATGCATCTCTCACATACCATATCAGTTTGTGGATTAACTGGTTGTCAGCAACAAGAGGCAATTTCTACATTGCCTCAAGATACCCATACCAACAAGCTGGTAACAGAGATAGTGAGAAATCTCATATCCATGGCAAAAGATTCTTTTTACTGATTAGATGGTTGAAGTGAAAATATAAAGTAATACAGGAGTATTCAGTTTGCAACTCTGACGGCAGTGTTGGTCACTGTAAATTAGTTGTTCTGTGTGCAACTTGATATTGGTGAAATGTCAGTGGTGTTTTTACAGGAAAAATAACGACTCAAGGTGTTTGTGTGTATACAGGGCACTGCCAAACACTTGAGTGGAAACTAATAAGTAGACCCTGATGATTTCTGGATGAAGCATTTAGGCAGATATTCTGAAATTAGGTTAGACAGCAGCAAATTAAGCAGTACTTACTGAAAAAAAGAATTAGCTTATCAAGAATGATGAAAACAGAGGAGTCACCTGAATAGCTACTGCCTGGCTACTACTAGTGCTAGTCTCACTAGAACTTCACAGTGTTGGGATACAATGCTATTTTGCTTCTTTTCTCACCAGAAGCAAAACAGTAGCACTAATCCCAAGATGAGAAGCAGGCCACAGTCTGTTTAGTGATCCACAGTCTTGTTCCAGATGATGTAAGGGTCTGTAGGCTTGTTGTAGCCTTTTCCTGGTAGATGCTTTGAATGGCAACCAGGCAAATCAGGAAGGTGAAACACAGACACTCGGTCAATGCTCAATCAGAAAGAGTCAGAATCAATGCACTCTGTTCTTTCTCTCACCAGGAGCAAAATATAAGCAGAAATTCCAAGCTGGCACCTATGAAGCAGTTATTAGGCTTTCCAGTGATCAGCAGTCTCCAAAAATAATGTCCCTATGCTCTTTCTCACCAGGAGCAAAACAGAAGCACTAATCCTAAAATAACTATCGAGAGACAGAATGTGAGTTCTCCAATAATTGGTGGTCTTGGAGTAGGTGTTGCAGATTTTGAAGGTAAGATGGAAAATGGGTTAATATCCTAATAGCTGCAGTGTGCACTAAGCAGTTAAATATGAAAGAGGGGGTAACTTAAGCTTTAGCTATCTAAGTGGAGAGCTACTGATTTTAAAAAGAGCAAGAGAGCTTGGAAGGGGTGAGCACTTTTTATTCTGGTTCTATGGAATAGGGTGGGATGGCCAATAAATTTAAATGGCTGAAGGGGAGTGATTTCAGAAAATTATAATTTTGTGCTTACTCAACATAGTCAATGAAAGAAGAGGAGGAAGGAGATATGTGGTCAAATTAACATAAGGGGCAGACAACTAAAAAGACAGTTGAGTTTAAAAGCACAGCAGCACTGGGGTAGGAGGGTGGGAAAAACTTAATTTCTGTGTGACTCACAGGAAACACAGCTGGGGTTTCTTCCCTAGTTAAATATGCAATTAAGACCAGAACACAAGTAAAACATAGTGTAAAGAAAATAAACTCTTAAAATAAAAACACACAAAAAAACAACAAAAAAAAAACAAATAAGTGAAACGATAGCAGATACTTCCTAAAACAGAAATCTATTAAACATTAAAAATGGTAAAGCGCTTTTCATCTACTCAATAGCAGACTTCATCAGACGTCATTATATCCTGTTTTTTTTGGGTTGCTTAGAGTGACTTTGCCCATGTCTTTAAGACAATTTAAAGTATTTGCCTGGGATGCACTATTGAAGACACCAGATTAAGGAATCTAAGGGTGATATTCATAGTCGTTACACAAGTCTGTAGTGCCCATTTGCTCTGGTTGCACTCTGTGTAATTCAGAGACATAAGCTGCACTCATGCAACAGTTAAAATCTGGTAAAGAACTTCATGAGCAAATGAGTAGATAATGAGATGTAAATGATAAATGAATGTAAAAGATGTGACTAAACTATGTAAATGAGTCTTTCTTTACATCCTTTCCAATTCAGAGTTACATTTTGGTATACATTTTGCTATACAAATACTGGGTGCTCACTTGCCTTATAAAAATCAAATCCTTGCCTCTTCTAGTCATTTTGTGATCAGCAAATATGCTTAGGTTTGCTCCAAACATGACTATGTCACACTTTGAGATCCTTGTTTCTGCCAGACTGCAACCAGTACACTAAGCAATGCTCAGCGGCCACAGAGTAGGAGATACAGGCAAAGAATAACTCACTTCAACTTTGTAGAGCAAAAATTGTATGGTAGATTCACACTGCACAGGTAATTTGATTAATCGAAATGGCCTACAAACTGGAGTTGTAAGAATCTGTGACTTTCCTATTTCTGTGGACACCAAGGTATATTTAGCCCTTACTATACTTCCCACAGTAACCTACACATTGGTTATCTCACTGGCTTCTGTCTCAAGAATACTGCAGCAGTTCCTCAGTATAATTTTGGCCCATGTGGATGCTGTATCTATTACCCAGAGGATTAATTAGCTATTTTGGCACCTGGGGCCATTTCCCTTAAGTTATACTAAAAAAAGTAAAAAAAGCATCTTTCAGTTTAAGCTGTAGCAAATAGCTTGCTACATTTGTAGCAAGCATGTTGTTAAAGTTATGCCATACACAGAGTGCTAAGTGATTCATTTCTAACCACAAATGCAATATCAGCATTCAGCACCAAAGTCCAATCAACATATGCCATTCACACCCCCTAACACGTTGTACCTGGGGTGACTGCCCACTTTGCCCCACGCTAGTTACACCAGTGCTATGACCCAGTGTCATCATGGGTCTGAGATGGTACTATGTGTGACTTTTAAGGAATGACACACTTTCTTGAGGTGCTTAGTGTAATAGATTGCATCCATGAGGCTGTAAGTGCCCCATATGGACCAATGGGTCAGAGGTACTACAGTAGGAAGAGTTACCATTTCATCAACTGCCAGATGGTGTGTGATGCATGTAGCTGTGTCACCAATGTATTGGCCCAGCATCCTAGCAGTACCCATGGTCCCCACACATGGCCAATAAGCTCACTATACCATCACTTCCTTCATGGTAGGATTCTTCTTGTCCACCTAGTTGGAAAGTGCAGACTATATAATTTTGTTCACCATAGCTATTTCTCTACATATGAGTGATATAGGTAGTAATGAATATGTAGTCCTTCCTTATGTGTGTCCAAATGACTAAGTATCCCTTCCTTATGTGTGTCCAACCTATTATGTTTTCCAAGCTACCCACTCAAACCTTAGCTAATGACACCAGTCCATAACCTTCTGGGAGCCACAGAGGAGTGCTTTAACACTGCCCTGTTGTAGACTTGGATAGTCACTGAGCAAGGGTTCTGGACAAGTCAGTCAGGACCCTTCAGTATGACTTTGCTACTCCATGCAGAACCTTCATGGCCTGCTATTTTCTGCATAACATGATCATGTGTCAGTCTGTCACAGGCAGTAACAGATAGTGGCATTGTAGCTCCCTCTAGTGTTTATTCCACTAATGATGATAATGACAGTGGCCATCTGATAGTAGCAGCAATGCAACCCTTCCAGCAGGCTTGTGCACTGAAAAAAGCAGCAAAGGTGAAGTAGTGATGACTAGTCCACAGCTATGGTCCATAACATTCAATATGTGACAGGTTAAAGTTACAAAGATAGTACTTGTTGCAGCCAGTATTTCCTATAGCCTATACAGAGTATATGATCAGACATTTTTCCACATATAATACACAACTGTATTGTTCATATAGTCATAGCCATCATGTGTAGTGATCAGTGGTACAAGAGTTGGTTATACCAGTAGGGAGGGAAAGAATAGCAGAGGGTGTGAAGTAGCATACTGATACATGCTGAACAGCTGAATTGTGGTGATAATGCTAGTGCATTTAGTTAGCAATGCAAATGTCAATCATACTGTAGTCACAAATAGTTTCCCCTTATATAACTAGAGCCATTTGTATGTATTTGTCTGTATAACTTTTTCAAGCATGCAGGTGAGTGCAGTTGTTATCATTTTCAACACAGGTGCTCTGTTGTTTACTGTACTTTTTCTGCCATTTGTTTTCCTGTTGGTTGAGAACTGTATAACAGTAACTGAAATTGTATTAGACTTGCTATGAGTCATACACAACGTCCCCTAATGATATTTTGGTGATGGTCCCATAGATTGTGAGTAAGTGCTAGCATGTGAGTTTCAGTTGCTACGATGACAAGATCTACTATATGCAGGTGAAGCCCTTTACAATTTTGACCAAAAAGTGCTGTGGGACCTAGACTTTCACTTAGAGGTCCTACTTCATGATGTGGAAGTCTAATGAGGCCCAAATTTCTTCTTGAGGGAATCCATATGCATAACTACAGCACATTGTTGGCACACATTTTTTCTAACCTAATGATCCCACCATGCATGCAGACACTCCTTCAGTTGTGTCTAGTCCTGTCTTCAGTGAGTGTCTAGTACGTCTTCACTATTTTGTTGATAGAGGCTGTAACAGAAGCTGTGTGTGAAGCCATGCTACACAAGACGATCATTGTGGCATTGTCCCTGGCCCCCACCATTCCAAAGTACTAGTGAATATCCTCACAAATACCCACTACCACTCTAACCATCTATACCTGATTCTCAGTAGCAGTAGCCTGGGCCTCAACTGTCTCATTCTGCTGTGCAGACAAAGGCCTTGTATGTCTCTGGAGCCAGCTGTGATTGATGTCTTCACCAGGCATCCCTATGAAAGCTGCATAGTGGGTAGTGGAACTTCAGACATTGTTGTTTCTTCCCCCAGAGGTTTAGCCTGTTTATTTATTTATTTATTTTATTTTACATTTGTTAACTGGGATAGTCCTACTGGATGCATGTCCATTTTCAGTGGAGGCCCAGGGAGAAAAGCTCCAAGGTAAACAGAAACATTAAAACGTGTTACAAATATAATTTTGACAAGAGTACATAAGCAAACAAGAATAAACATGTTCCACAGGTTAGAGTAAATCCCTGATGAAAGTCAGGGGTAAATTAAACAGTAGCTGATTAATAGATTCTACATATTCTGGAATAGATTTAGCCAGGCGTGATACAATGACATAGCCAGTTTAGTGCCAGATGTTGATTGAGTCTAGTTTTGAAATGGCCTAGGGAGGAGAGTAAAGTAATGTCAGCTGGAAGTAAGTTCCAGGATCTGCCTACAGAGTTTGCAAAGAGAGAGTTACCAGCTGCATTGTTAATTTTGCTTGTCTGAATTAGTAATCTGTTAGAGGATCTAAGCAATCATGGATTGTAATATGGGGTGATAAGATTTTTAAGTGCAGGAGTGTTATCTGGATTATAAAGGATTTTATAAGGCATGATCAGTTGGTTATACTGAATTAGACTGGGTAGTTCCAGCCACCCAAGCTGGTTAAGATTGATGCAATGATTTGTCCTAAAAGGTAGCCCAGTGGCAAACCTGACTATGTGGTTATAGCAGTTTGAGAGTTTAAGTACAGTCTTGTTTAGATTAGACAATTCGCAGTGGTGGTGCTGCGGTAGCATTGTCGCCTCACAGTAAGACGCTGTCCGGTTCAATTCTCAGCTAGAGCGTCTTCTGCGTAGAGACATGCGTGAATGGGCATACCTTCATTGAAGGTTGTGCGTCAGGGCTGGTAACTCGGAACGTAAAAATCAACTACCAATCATTAGCGGACCGGAGTTCCACTGTGGTGACCCATAACCGGGAAAAGCCAAAAGACACAAACAAACAAGACACAAACAGTCTTGTTTAGATTAGACAGTAGAGGGGATGTATACAGAAGTGTTAAAAGAAGGTGAGAGTGAGCTATGGCAATTTTGGCTGGTGGGGTTAGGAAGGCTTTTATTCTGTAAAGTGACCCTAGTTTTTTATTGATGGTTTTGATCATTTGGTTTACATGTAGGTCGAATTTTAGATTATCTATGACATGTAATAATTTAGTAGAGGGGTCAGGGGAGATTATTGTGCCATTATTTGCATTTATGGTAAAGGTAAAAGCAGAAGACCTTTGTGTTGGTGAGAATAACAGCATTTTAGTTTTTTGAGGATTTAGTATCAAACGACGTTCAGAAAGCCAGTTTTCTATAGTGTTAAAGGTGGACTGAGTAGCAGACCATAAGTCTGTTGGAGATGTGGCAGAACTGATCATGGTGGAGTCATCAGCGTATTGGATACAGCTGACATTTGGGATGACAGTATGCAGGTCATTAATGAAAATGGAAAACAGCAGGGGCCGTAGTATAGAGCCTTGTGGTACTCCAAGGGTGTTGGGTAGTAGGTTAGAGAGTTTGTTCTGCTAAAGAAAAGCCTGCTGTTTCCCATTCAGGTAGGATGTAAACCATTGAAGGGCCTTAGTATCTGCACAGAATGTTTGTAGGGTGTGTATTAAGTTGGTGGTCAACCATGTTGAATGCCTTGGAAAGATCCAAGAAGAGGGGGGAGGATATGTGATTGTTGTTGTGATTAAGGTTTACGGTGTTAGTAAAAGCTAGTAGGGCTGAAGTAGTGCTGTGGTGTGGACAGAAGCCATGTTGGGTATCTGTCATGAGGTGATTCTGGATTAGGTGGTGCATAAGTTGTCTGTGAATACATTTTTCCATAATCTTAGCAAGTGGAGAGAGTATGGCTATTGATCTGTAATTGCAGAATTCAGTAGAGCTGCCTCCTTTATGAAATGGGATTACATAGGATATTTTCCAGATGGAGGGAATTCTAGCTTCTGATATGGTTCGATTAATTAGTATTGATACTGGGTAGGCAACAGCATCAGCAGATTTTTGAAGGAACTCAGCAGGGAGTTAATCAGCAGAGAGTATGGTGGGGTTTAATTTTTTGATCAAGGTCCGGATAAGTGACATGGCCACTGGTTGGAAACTGAACGAGAGTAGGTTTCTAGGGGGTGATACTTTCTGGACCAGGTAATTGGCTTGCTAGGGCTTGAATTGTCTCAGTGAAGAATCGGTTAAAACTATCTAAAACATCCTTGGGGGGGCTTATCAATAGTAGCAGTGGGGATGGGGGTAGAAGTTTGTCCAGGATGAAGCAGATTATTCAAACCTGCCCAAAACATCTGAGGGTTGTTTTGATTTACTGTCTTAAGTTGAAGTAGTATTGTTTTTTTGTCTTGTAAAATGGATTTTTTGGTTTCGTTCCTAGATTGCCTGTATTTAATTTGATCTTGGAGGTCTTTAGTAGAACGCCATAAAGCCCATAATTTGTTTCTATGGGTAATTTTGACTCTAGACTTTAGAAAGCCATGGTGCAGTTTTTGCTTTTGTTCTCTTTAAATGAGCTGCTGCATGCAAATCTGGGATCTCAAGAAATTTGTTATTAAAATATGCAACTGCCTCCTCTAAGGGGCGGTGTTTTAGAATAGTCCAGTTACATGAGTTAAGTTCTTGTTGGAATTTGGCAGGGTCAAGTCTTTGTTGTTTCTAACTTTTCTGAGTAAGGGTTATTGGGGATTAATGACTTTGTACTTAACTATATAAGTGAGAAGGTGATCGCTTAGGTCATCGGGAAGGGTACCAGCAGTGTACAGTTGGGGGTGACTATTTATGAGTACCCAATCAAGCATGCTATCTTTTTGGTTGGGTTTACCTAACCTGGTAGGGGTAGATATGATTTGAGTAAAAGCATGCAGGTTAATATGGGTTGACGGGGATTCTGAGAAACAGGTGCCTCAGTCTATGTTAAAATCCCCGAGTAGAAGAGTTTCTTGGGGGTAATGACATGATAGCCAGTGCAGAGTTTCTTCAAGTGTAGTTATATTGTTATCTGGGGGGAATATACATGCAGATGATATTAATGCATTTACTTTTGTTTAGTTGCAATCTAGTTGCAAGAATTTTGGAGTTATTAATCTGAGGTGGTTGGGTTACATCTGTGGTCACATTTAGTTCAGATTTGTGGGGTATGGCTACCCCACCTCCCTTCCTGGAAACACGATCCAGCCTGTGTATGTTATACCCAGGTGGCAACACTTCATTGTCTGTAGTGTTAGGTTTTAACCAGGTTTCAGATAGACAGAGAATCTCAGGGGAATGGACAGCCAGGAGTGCATGCAGTTCATGTACCTTGTTATTAATGCTTCTAATACTGGTTGGTAGTGGTGTGGCACAGCACCTCACCTCACTCACCTCACAGCCTCGTTCTCGTCTGCCTTGCCTTCTGTGTTGTGTGAGTGTGCCCTGTGTGTTCTGTGTTTTCCGTTTCTCTCCGGGTTTCCCTCGCCTCCCTCATTCCAAAGACATGCAGCTGATTTCTTTCGGCCTCCGCTGAAAAAAGGCTCTGTGGAACCTAGTCGGACATTCCCGGTCAACAAATGTTAAATAAAATAAATAATATTGAGATGACATACTAGGAGAGAGTTAGTTAGTCTATTGATTGCAGGTTTGTAGCTTAGGTTACAAGTAGAGGGGGTGTATATATCAGAACTGGATGGGCCAGGGCCTATCTGCAAGAAAGATGTGTTGAGCTTCAAGGTGACTCTTCCCCTTCTGGGAATGACATTTCCTCATTATGCAGTATGTGAGAGTCTACAGCAGTGATTATGGAGACATCAACCTGCTTGAGTATAGGGGGCCCTGCAAGTACACTTTGCAACTGTATGCCTCTGTCCCTGGGTTTGTCAGGTAAATGAGAGTAATGGCATCCTCACTGACAGGCATTCTGCTGCCAACTTCAGCCTGCTGGGATACACGGCAGCATGACATGGTTTGCGGTGCAGTAATCGTGAATAGAATACATAATTATCTAAGTAAGGTATCCAGTTTAAAACATATAAATTAATAATACAAGTGTGATGCCCACACATAGTATGAGTTGTCTGTGCTGGTGGTGCTACTGTTGATACTGATAAAGTACTTGATGAGAAAACATTTCAAATTTCTGTGCAGGCATTCACCATATGACAGTATACATGCCCTAATATTGCAAATGGCAAGTAAACACCAATCTTCTGTACCACCTTTATGTGGATGATGCGGTTCTTACAAAGTGTTGTTATGTACAGAGGTGTAGCTAGTGTGGAGTGAAAGGAGCAGCTGCCCAAGATGAAGAGTCTCCAGGGGCATGACCAGTCAGTAGTACAGCAGCAGTATTTAAAAATAATAGCTGATACAGCATTTGCAGTCAGGGCTCAAGTGTTTCAGTGTTTCATTTGTGGTATAATTTGTATAATCTGTAGCAAGTGGGTTGCTACAGTTTATGAAGGAGAAAGAGCTTTTTTTTACAGCACTGGGCACCAGAATAGCTAGCCATAGCTCTGGATATCCACATTACTTTTAATGACCCCGATGTCCCCATCCTGTGCATTATAATCACCGCCTTGTAGAGAGAACAGATACTTCTCATCAGGTCAACTTTAGACAGTGGAAGGCACACCAACTATGGTATCATGTGCAAATGCATTTTGTGTAGCTTTAGTCCTTACATGGAACACCAGATTATCATTAAATATCTTTCTGCATTGTGCCAAGGTCCAGTTCCTTTGCTCTGTATCATTTATGACAGCCAGAACTTGATTCTACACCTTAGTTTATTCTGCCTGTTTTGCCCCCAACCCCTTTCCATACGACTTAAGTGCATCCTTGAGGGTATGGTTCTCTTTGGCAGTGACATAATCCCTCTTCTGCTTTGTTCCCTGAGTAGTTAGCAGTCCAACCCTCCCCTTACTGAGTTAAAGATTACTGGTAAATGTCCTTTAATCAGTACTGCAACAGTATGCAATACAGGAAAATAATGATGCAGTTGACAGGCATTGCGTCTCACTATTACAATTGTGTATTAATTATTTATTTGTTTTTTTAAGAAAGTCTTTGCCTGGGAGGCACATAAGAATATGCAAATTTCACTGCAAGCATGTAAATGTGTGCAGGAAATGAAGCAGAAAGATTGTCACAGTACATTAATGATAGTTTACTCAGTAAAATGCAAATACATGTGCACCTTGGGCCTAAGCATTTCCATTGCCAGGTACCAGAGAATGTTTTAAATAAGTGCATTATTCTAAATGTGTAGTATATTAAAAAGGGAGTTGTTGACTCAGCAATGACAGTATACTTCATAATTAAAGAACTGAAACATTTTCAATTTACCAGTGGTTATGAAGGCTTTCCTGAAGATTTCACATTAAAAAACAAGAGTTAAGAACCTATTCCTTCTCTTCCGTTCTTATCCTAACTATACTGTTTAAAACTACTGGCCTTATCTGTGACTTTCCTTCAATACTTGCTGAAATGTGTTAATCAACAGTGCTCAAAGTGGTGACACTCATAACGTTTCAACAAATTCACTTCAAATTATGAAGTTCTTATGCAAATTGAGCTTATGGGCACATAAATGGATGTATTACATTACTATGCATCTGTGCAAGTGTGCCAGTTACTGTAAGTAGCTTTGTACTTCTGCAAACAAAAAGGTATAAGCACATGCATACACATACAAACTTCTTATACCTGGCCTTTTAGGCATGAGATGGATGCATGAGCAGTTGGAATGTGTAAGCACCTCCTTTTTGGCACTAAGCAGATGTCGAAACAGGGCGATAACCGCCTAAAATAGTGATGTCAAATTATAGCATGTGTGGGTCACACCTTAGGAATCTCAGTTTCATAGTTAGCTCTTCATTTTGAATTAGACTTGCCTTCAGAAATGACAGCTTCAGTGAGAGCTCAGGGTAGGGCTTCAAGCTCAGCTAATAGAGAAACTAAAATCTTTTTCTATGTAGCTCCCACTGTATTTCATTGTAGAAATAATAGACTGTAGTTTGTCATTACACCACAAGCTGGAGCTCTTTTCATGAATATAAAAGACTATTTCGAAAGTGAAAGAGGAGACTGAGATACTAGCTGAAGGAGGGAAGACTAAACAGGGAGCTGAAGGGAAAAAGGGCCTTGCAGTATGACTAGATTTTCTTTTCTAGTGCTTTGGGACAGGGAAGTGAAGTAGCAAATTGTGTTTGTCTTTTACTGAAATCCTGGATGATGGTATTTTGTGGAATCAGGAAGGAAGTCTGAAACCAGTAGTTCCAAGTCTGCAAATGATTCAGCAAGAAAAAGTGTTCCTTTGGGCCTAGTGCAGAGAAGCCATAGATGATTACCAGAGTTCTGGCAGGTGATCTTTCTACTGTTCACATCAGAGGAACCACGGTGCCTGGTCACTAGGATATTCTCGATGGAATGGTGAAAGGCTCTGGATGTCATTTTATATTTTTATAAGATTGTGGATCCCCCCCCCAAAATGCTTTGTGGATTACAAATAACTGGGATCCATATGAGCTCCAACTTGGGCCCCATCCAAGGTTCTATAACAAGTATAATATGATTGTTATGAATGCAATGTTTAATATATATTAAAATCTCTGGAGTGTACTTCCAAACTGTGGAGGTCATTGAAAACTTTGACTTTATTTTTTCCTGCAAATGTACTTAACAGTAATTTATTCTGTAATTGCTGTAAGCAATTCTAATTTAATGTGATTTCTGTAGCTGCCTGCTGCTACATTACCATCTGTATGGTTTACCACATCTGATAAAGTTTGCAGTCAAAAATATGTATAACTTAGTTATAAATTAAACAACTGAATGAATCATTCCAGTTGCACAGTATTAGCAAAGACCATTTGAATACCTTCAAGAAAGATAGTTTGCTTGTTATTGATAATGTATTGGTAATTTCCCAAACACTTCTCAAGTTTGACAAAAGATTCTTTCAAGAGTACCATGTACCTTTGGGAGGGGTCTACTACAGAACAACTTACTGGTCAAGAATTTTGCTGATATAGCAACTTTGTGCTTTTCCCATTTCAACAAGGCCAGATTCATGTAGGTGGGCCTATTAGTGAAAAAATAATGGTAGCACTGTCAATAAAACAACACGCAAACATTAAAAACATCCATCAGAGAGTGTGCAATTATTATAACCAATTCACTGCTTATTGATAAGAATACACACTTCTTTCAGCCACAGCAACACATGCATAAGTATGGCCTTGCTGAAATGGACTAACTGCGAAGTTGCCATAGCAGTAAAATTCTTGACCAATAAGTTGATCAATAGATGTCCTTCATGGTTCACTGTTGCAGTCATGACTGTAGGGTTCTTCCTGCCAGCAGCAGCCCCCGATCGTCCAGAGTCCCAAAGTCTGGATCGGGCGTCAGTTGAGGTCGCTTTTATCCTGACGTCAATGCGCCAGAAGGTATAAAAACCTCAGCTGACGCCATTTCCCTAGTCTTTCTTGCCGCGCGGTGCCCTTTGCAGTTCACTAATGCTGGTCGGCCTGTTCCTGTTTGTTTTTGGATTTTATCCCAGGATTTTCGTTTTATAAGATAAGTACCCCATTGGGGAGGTCTTTTTCTTGCTCCAGTCAGATGTCAGAAAAAGTTAATAATTGTATTTCTTGTGGGAAGCAAATACCTCATAGGGATTTTCACTCTTACTGTATTCCCTGCCTAGGTCCTGACCACGATGTTGCTAATTGTGTGTTTTGTGCTAGATTTAATCAGCGTACTATTAGGCGTAGATATAACTTTGCCTTTTACTATTTTGGAAAAAGGTTTAATTATAACATGTCTTCGGATTCTTTTCCGGCTTCTGGGGTGTGTAAGAGGCGCAAGGATGCAGACAGGCCTCCGAGGTCCACAGCAAAGGATGTTACTCAGTTATTGCCAGTTGCTGGTTCATCAGTTGTCAGTGAGGTGCCTTTGCAGCCCCTGTCATCCCCCTCTTTTGAACCAATTGCCTGTACCAACTATGGTGTGGAGCTGATGGGGTCTTCAGAGTTGCCAGGGACTGGACCTTCGGATACTGCTCCATCAGTTGGGTCTGGAGCCGGTAGGCAGGTAACGGCTTCTGAGGGAGTTCTCAGGCCTTCACAGCTTCCTGTAAATGTGGATTCAGTTTTACATTCAAAGACAAAGTCTAAGGCTCCAGCTAAAGTGAAATGGCAAGCACAGGCACCTTTTGATCAGGGTCCTTGGCCTCAGAGGCAGATGCTTAGGATAGCTGCAGAACTCTTAACTTTGATCAGGGGTTCACATCCCCCTCCTGACAAAAAGCCTAGATTACAGTCCGATTATGATTCTTCAGACCAACTTTCTGTTTCTTCTGCTTCTTCCCTTGAGCAGGATTATTCTTTTCCTCCTTATGAGGATTCTGATGCTGAAAATTCCTTTCCTTCAGCCTCTCCTCCTGAGGATTATTCTTTTGGTGAAACTTTGCATGATATGAGGGTGCATTTTTACTGGGAAGGGCAGGAATTCTCTGAATCCAAGAAAAGGCTTAGGGATTTTCTTCTTCTCCCACAGCATAGGCCTCTGGCTATTCCCCCTGTATTGGACATTGTAGATGATGTTTTTTCGGAGGCTTCTCTCTCTCCTGATTCTTTTGCCCCTGCTCCAGTCAAACCAGATAGGTATTATAGGGTTCCAGATTCTCACAAGTTTCTTTTTAAGAATCTTTCACCTGATCCGGAAACAATTTCTCAGGGTCCTAAGGGTGTTAAAGTGGCCTCTGCTAAAAATCCTATTCCCTCTGACCGAGAGTCCAGGGCTTTGGAGAGATGGGGTAAAAAAGTGTATACTTCTGCTACATTGTCTATTAGGGCTTTGAACTGTCAATTTCATATGCTGAAGTATCAGCAATACCTTTTGTCTGTATTTAAACAAAAGATGTCAGCTGTTTCTATTGGTGTGGATAATCAGGAGTTACAGGATTTATTGCATGCTATTGAACAGGTGGGTAAACATACCCTGCATTGTGGTTTTGATTCTTTGGAAGCTTCTTGTAGGGCTGCAACAACTGGCGCAGTTATTAGAAGACATGCTTGGTTAAAGGAACAAAGCTTGCCAGATCAGGTTAAAGCCAAACTTTTGGATGCCCCTTTGCAGCATGATGTTCTGTTTGGGTCCAAAGCTGAAGAGGTATTAAAGAAAATGGAGGACAAAGCCAAATCTATGCAGACAGTTAAGGATTTTCTACAGGTGCAACCTCCTAGATTTAGCAGACACTGGCCAGCTAAACCTTGGTCCTTTCCGGGCTCGGACAGGTCTCAGAGAGGCAGATTCAGGCATTCCAGAAGTAGGGGACTGGCACAGACCCATTTTAGGAATAGGCAGTGGAGTGCCCCCTCTCCCAAGGGAGGTGAAGATAAGTCTCAACCCTACCGAAAACAGTCTTTATGACTCTCCCTTTCTGGTTCCAGGGGCTCCTCTCCTGGAGGCACCTTTGGGAGGAAGGATTTCTCTTTTTTATCAAAATTGCAGCCACATAACCCAGGACAAATGGGTTCTGGACATAGTCTCAAGAGGTTACAGATTTCATTTCCACACCTTGCCAAAACTGAACGGTTGGCCAGATCTCCCAAATCATCAATGGGCAGAGGTGCAATGGCAGGTTAAGCCCCTCCTGGCTATGAGGGCCATAGAATTGGTACCAAATTTAGAAATAGGGCAAGGTTTTTATTCCAGACTTTTCCTGGTTCCCAGGAAGGAAAATTCATGGAGACCAATCCTGGACCTTTCTGTACTAAACACCTTCCTAGATATACCAAAATTCAAGATGCTCACTCTGTAGCAGCTGCTGCCTATGTTGGGCAAGAACGCTTGGATGGTGACTTTGGACTTAAAAGAAGCTTACCTGCATATTCCTATAAGGCAAGAGTGCAGAAGGTATCTGCATTTCAAAGCGGGCTCAAAGCATTACCAGTTCTCTGTGCTGCCCTTTGGCTTAAGTACTGTGCCCAGGGTCTTTACAAAGTGCCTGGCACCAGTAATGGCATTTTGCAGACAGAAGGGGATTCAAATATACCCTTATCTGGATGACTGTCTTATTCAAGCGGACGACAAAGACACTCTACTTCGGCATCAAGCTTTTGTGCAGCATCTTCTTTAGTACCTCGGTTTCACAGTGAATCTAAAGAAATCAAATCTGGTACCCACACAACAGATTACTTTCCTGGGTGCTCTTCTGAGTACTACAACCCAGATGGCTTCCTTGACACCAGACAAAATGTGCAGCTGGCTTCTTTCTGACACCTGGCTTCAATGAAGCAGCTGACTGCAAGAAAAATTCTGCAGGCTTTGGGTTACATGGCTTCCTGCATTCTACTAATACCATATGCAAGACGGCATATGAGGAAACTGCAGTGGTACCTCAAGAGTGTATGGTCTCAGCATTACCACAGTTTATAAACAGTGATCATGATTTTGCCTTGTCTCCAGCAAGAGTTTCTTTGGTGGGCCGAAGCCTGTCTACAGAACAAGGGAAAGCCTTTTTGTCCTCCACTGACCAACCAAGTTCTGACAACGGATGCTTCAGATTATGCCTGGGGAGCCCACATGCAAGGGAGATGTCTTCAAGGTGTTTGGACATAGGAGCAAACACACCTGTACATAAATTTGAAGAAGATGCTAGCTGTACAGAATGCCCTGATAGCCTTCAGGGACCTTCTTCTACCAGGACAATTGTTGATACAAACAGACAACACTACATTGATGTGGTACATAAACAGGCAGGGGGGCTCTCACTCTTACCCCCTATGCAGATTAGCCATGACTCTAAGGTACACTGCTCTGACCTGCAGTGTCGACTTACAAGTGCAATTCCTGCCTAGAAAAGACAACACTCTGGCAGACACATTGAGCAGACACATTTCAGATCCACACGAATGGATGTTGGATGTTCGGATATTCAGGATGATTATAAAGGCGTGGGGATGTCTGGATATAGATCTCTTTGCATCCCCTCAGAATCATCAACTTCCAACATTCTGCACAAGGACCTACCACAAACTAGCATGGAAAGTGGATGCCCTCTCATTCAGTTGGAAACACCTCTCAGTATATGCTTTTCCTCCTTTTCCTCTTCTACCTCGGGTACTTCTGAAGATAAAACAGGACAGACCGCAAATAATTTTACTGGCTCCCAAATGGCCTCGGCAATTCTGGTATTCCACTCTCATGAACCTGGTTCAGGAGCCTCCCTGGATTCTGCCTCAAATCCCTCATTTACTGTCTCAACGGGACTGCCGGATACTGCACAGTCATGTCAAAACTCTGAATCTAGCTGCCTGGCGGATCCAGGGTCTGTAAACACCTCTACCCTTTCCAAACAGGTAATGGATGTAATCCTTGAAGCTAGACGGCCCAGCACTAGAAAATCTTATGTGGGTAAATGGAAAAGATTTTGCTCCTGGAATCAAGTCCAGGGTGGTGATTCTGTTGTTCAGAACATTCCTCTGATTTTACAGTATCTGACAGAGTTGTTACATACGGGCCTATCTTTTTCATCTGTTAAGCTTCATGCTTCTGCTATTTCTACACATTACGATACGGATCCTCTGATTTTTTCTCATCCATTACTTAAACAATTTCTTAGAGGGGCTAAGAATATTCAGACTCCTATGAGGGCTCCTGTTCCACTTGGGATCTTAACTATGTTTTGGAGAAATTAACCTTGTCTCCTTTTGAACCTGCAGCTTCCACGGATTTAAAATTTTTGTCTTGGAAAACTGCTTTTCTTTTAGCTATTACCTCTGCTAGAAGAATTTCGGAATTGCAAGCACTCATGGCTGTGGAACCCTTCCTTATTTTTCATCAGGACAGGGTATCTCTACGGACTAATCCCACCTTTATGCCCAAGGTGGTTTCGGCAGTGGCCTTGAATCAGTCTATTCATTTGCCTACCTTTTATTCTAATCCTCAAAGTGAGGAAGAAAGTCTTTTACACTCTTTAGACGTGCACAGGCAGCTTTGTTTATACCTGAACAGGACCAAGATATTCCGGAAATCTGATCAGTTGTTTGTCACTTATGCTCCTACTGTTCAAGGGAAAGCAATCACTAAGCAAACTATTTCCAAGTGGATTGCCCATTGCATCAAGTTCTGTTGCTCTTATCATGGCAATCCAGTTCCTGTTAATGTTAGGACTCATTCTACCCGGGCTACTGCTACTTCAGCAGCTTTTCTTTGTGGGGTTCCTACCAAGGATATTTTGGAGGCTGCTACTTGGAGTTCTATACATAATTTTTCTAAGCATTACAACCTCCCTCTCTATTTTAAATCCAGGGCCAGTTTTGCTTCTGTGGTTTTGCAAGGTTTTGTGACCTCTCCCTCTGTTTCTCCTCCAGCCACCCTTTCTTAGCTTTGGAACTCAACCCTACAGTCATGACTGCAACAGTGAACCACAAAGGACATAGTACAGTTGTGTACTCTTACCATAAATGTAGATGTTCGAGTGTGTTCACTGTTGCAGTCTGGGATACCCTCCCTCCTACCCCCTCTTTTGTTTTTTCTTTGAGTATTATCTGTTATGAGGTATTTTGGCTGATGAGGTTTTGGGCATGGTTTCTTTTTTAGCCTTTTCTTTCTGGGCACCTGACATCTGGGGCAAGAAAAACTGGGGAAATGTCATCAGTTAAGGTCTTTATACCTTCTGGCGCATTGACGTCAGGATAAAAGCGACCTCAGCTGACACCAGATCCAGACTTTGGGACTCTGGCTGATCGGGGGCTGCTGCTGGCAGGAAGAACCCTACAGTCATGACTGCAACAGTGAACACACTCGAACATCTACATTTATGGTAAGAGTACACAACTGTACTTTCCCTCACCCACCCATCTTCCACCAATAAGATTTACTGGACTTCTGAATGTATCCTTTGCAGAAGTTTAGAAGTGTCTGCATCAAATTCATTTAATCTAAAATGTATTCCATACTTGTTTCAAAGGTATATATAACATCAGAATGAAGTTCCATTTCTTAGGTACTTCGTTGAAAGTCAGGAAGTGAAATAATAAAGCTATCATATTTGCAATGGTTTGGCAAATTCATTGCAGTTACAGGATTTTGTTGGACTTGCCCATTTAAGAAGGAAGGCAGAATGAGAGGATTCAATTCCAGTACAGTGGCCACTGCACTAACAGATGTACAGTCCTAGTCACAACCTATGCAGGTTCTCATTGTAAATTTATGATATCAGTGCAACTTAATGCTAGCTACTGACTGTCAAAATAATACAAAGGTGCTTGAGAACTTCCAAACATGTGCAGCAGTTATACACATCAGAATGTTTCTCACATTGTAGCATAGCTCTTTGCCTACGTTACACATTTTCAGCTCTGCAAAGTTTGGGTGGGTATTTCAACTCTCAAAACCAACTTTGCCCATTCGTAGTTATGGTATTTGCATATCAGTATAGAAGTGCAATTCACACATTTGCCTTGCTCTTGTGAACAGACTGGGACTGTGAATACCACCCTGATTCCTAAAATAAATACAGCAGTAACAATATGTTCTATATGACGCTATAATGTTTTATGCCATAAAATGTTTAATAAGTGTTTACTTCAGATGTATTACTTACAAGTAATATACTTAATACACCATAAAATGTTTAATTAGTGTTTGCTTCAAATATATTATTCATAAGTAATATACAGGTAATATAGTATTATTTATACTTACAAGTGTATATTAAACAATACATTTTGCAATCTGAGAAAACAGTCTATATTATGAATACAGTAGGCTACAGCATCTAAAAATTCAACTCTTAGAGATTGCATCTACATGCTTAGTTACTGAAATGTGTGTTGGGGTCTCCGGTTTTATAGTTCTAATCTTCCAGCCAGAAACATACAGAAAGTTATCTTTAAAACATTGCTCTCATAAGAAAATCACTTCAAGAGTATAATTAGCCAAATGGTCCTCTACACTAAATAAATGGGCAAAAATGTCTCACATTTTTAGTAGCACATCAATAACAGTAAACAAAAATTCATATGAAATGGATTCTGTTGGACCAAACATATCTTGTACATGATAATATCTGAAGACTGGAAAAAGACTTGTCTAAGCCAGATGAGTTGTAAAAAGCCATGTAGATACTGCCAGCACAGATATAGAAAGGGCCATATAAGCCTATAAATGGTACAAAGGAAGAAAAATAATTGTAAGAGACCTAGTTATCATCAGGACTGCATCTCAGTATCAGTGTATCTCTAGGTGCCTAACACAGGACATGTAGAATCATAATATACAAGGCAACTGGGCCATGGGACCACTTATATCTTACCTTCTTTTTGAAGGAGTAACAAGCCAACCATGCCAGGGGTGAATTTATGAATACCCATCCAATTGTCTAACTCATTTTTAAAAGAAGATAGTGTGTCACATTGCTTGATCTGAAGTGAAAGTGTGTACCAGAGAGGGTTTAGTCATTGTGTGATGAATCTGTCTCTGCACCATGATTTAATTGCTGAAGCAAGTTCAGATCTCCAGTCCTACTCTACACTAGACTGTTTGATTTGTGAAGATGTATGAAGTCTTGCAGTGTTGGATCCCTATTGTCCTCAAAAGCAATGCACAGATCAACCCTAAAGAGTCTACAGGATACTAAGTACAGGGGGAAAGAGCCTCCACCCTCTCCTGGTAGCTCAATCCTTTAGGCTGGTGATCTTTTTTGTTAAGAATCTTTTGGGTCACTCAAACTACTTGATATGTCAAGTAAGATACATCTTAAAGGGAGCATTGTATTCTATGATGGACCTAATCAGTGCAGAATATAAAGAGGTAAGAACTACTTTGGATCTACAACAGATACCCTTTGTGATCAGCTATCCCAGACAGAAGGATTTCCTAACCATTGTTGCAAAATTATCTAAGGAGGGGGCATTATCTATCCATGTTCCCACATTCCAAGGTCTCTCATAACATCTTAAATTTGGAGCCTGATGTTGTCTATACTAAAGGCTAGGTGGAGGGACTCTTTACCAAATGGGACAATATTGTATTTTTTAGCATCTAATTTTAGCCCCAGATATATATGCATGTTTAAGATATAATTTTTGCATGTCAGAAGGGGATTTGAGAATGACACCCACTTTATAATCATCTTCAAACTTGGCTAACCAGAGAGATCCCCATTTTTTTATTTGGATCTCAGAGAAGTATATGCTGAATAGCAGTGGTCCCAACATGGATCCATGAGGGACACCACTGATTGTAAAGTGGCATCATAACTGCAGTGTGCCATACCACGGGAACAAAGCCAGTGCCTAAGCTCAGGCAGAATAGCTGTAGAAGTGGGTCCACCAGTGCATCTGTAGTGCTGTTCAGCAGGCAGCCACATATGTTATCAGTTTCCACAGAGGATCTCTCTCCCTCTTTCCACAGAGGATAGATTTTGGAAAGTACCTTTAGCAAGGTTTCTTTAGTGATGGCAGTGGATATCCTTTGGGATATGAGGGTTTTGTATAGTTGTCCTTGGGATGAAGTTTGCAGGGAATTTGTTTCTCTAATGTATTTCTGATATCCACTGGATCTGAATAGGTGGTATTTTGAACAAGTTCAGAGCAATGTTGGTTGTTATTTCTTAATTTCCTGATGTAAGTATAGAAAGATTTGTAATCATCCTTAGCTTACAATGCTTGTCTAAGTTCATGAGATGCCTTTTTTTAATGGTATTTTTCTGTACCTTCCATGACTTCAAGAAGATGACCTTGATTTTTTGATATTTAATGTTGCTGTATAATCTAATAAGCTTTTTTGAAGTGAAACATCTTATGGGATGGTGTGAGATCTCAGAGTATAATGGAAAAGTGAAATGGAAGTACGTAAGTCAAACACTGCCCTTAAGGGTGGAGTTTGACTTACATACTTCTACTTCAAATTTTCAAACACACACACACACACACACACACACACACACACACACACACACACACACACACACACACTCACAAACAGTGAGAGTGAAGAATGAGAGTGGAAGAGTGAAAGCGAGCTAGGAATCGATCTCTAGTAGCCACTCACACGCACACAGACTGAGAGTAAATATTGAGAGTGAGCGATCACACACACACACACACACACATAAAATATACACACACACACGCGCGCGCGCACACACACACACACACACACACACACACACACACACACACTGAGAGTAAAGTGTGAGAGCAGAAGAGTGACAGCAAGCAAGCAAAGAGGGGCAGATATACAAGATGGCCATGGCATCCTAAGGAGAATGGAAGGTGATGGAAGATGTTACAGTGCTGGAAAGAAAGTTATAGTGCAACAAAGAAAAGTGAAAGATGAGGTTAAACAAGAATCGGCACATAATAAGAAATGCTTTAGGAAAAAGGAGATTTAGAACATTCATATATAGCACGATACCATCTTCATTCTCTATACTTTGGCAAGGTGATGTTTGTGGTGGGGTTAAACCATAGAGATTTTGTAAGGTAAAGGTAGGGAGAAAAAATGCTAAAAACAAAGAGTCAATGAGTGAAAGGAAAATATTATATAGTCAAGTATTTGTGGTCAGAGGCCATTGATGTATGCAGCATATTGAGGGGGCTAAGATACATATGGTTCCACTAGTGTGGCATATTATACATAATGGCACTATACAACAGACAGATTGTGGTGGGAAAGATCACAAATGTAGAAGGGTGAAGCAGACCATTCTGCTATGTTGCAGTTGTCTGGGCAATGCAGACTGACCTCAGAGAAAAGTTTGGATGTCTGGGGTGGGAAATGGCAAAAGAAAATCAACAACAGCTGATAAATGTGGTGGAGTTAGTTAGAGGAGGCGGGTGACCTGTGACACAAATAAAAATAAAACTGACCTAAGGTAGTAGGTTCAAGAGTCTCCTCTAAAAAAAACATGTGCGTGGTCATCATGCACTGGAGAAGGGAAACTTCTGTAAGTAAGTGAAAAAGAGCTTATACTGTACTTTACCATTTGCTTTCCTTCACACTTCCTTACAGAAGTTTCACTTCTACCATGTGGCAACCACCCACATATTTTTTTTTATTTTATTGTATTGTTTATTCATGTATGTGGACCCAGAGCTGGATCCACCACTGGTTGACCTAGGGGAATTGTCTAGTTAAGAGACTTTGCTCAGAGTCAAATGCTGATCTTATTTATTGGCATGCAAGTGCCTTAAACCTGCACACTAACTGCATGGTCTGCTTTAATTTTACATCTGTTTTTTTTTTTTTTTTTGCAAATTACTAATGGCAGTCATAGAGTTTCATAGTTGCGTTGTTTAGTGTCACTGGTGAAAAAAGATCACATACTTGCTTTTGGTTTTCCTACACCAGATAGATTGATTGCTGACACACACCATTTTTTAATGTAACACAGACAATTTATAGTTCAAGAGCAGCAAACACTGAATTTGTAGATGAAGCACTTAAACACTATTTGGCAACAGCAACCTTTTCATTAGCTGCAGTTATAATTAATGTGGAATTATTCATATGAATTTTACTTCTGCAGAGATCATGCATATTGACTGATACTGGTGAAATATAATGGCAGCAGTTTGATTGGTGTTTTATTTTATTTTTTTTTTATTTATTTTACATTTGTTTACCGGGACAGTCCGACTGGATACATGTCCATTTTCAGCGGAGGCCCAGGGAGAAAAGCTCCAAATAGACAAACTTACATAGATTACACAAGAAGTTAGATAAGATTATAAAATATAAAACAAAGTGATTTATGTACAATGGTTTAGTAGTGTTCCCTAGTAGGGACTCACAGTTCTCATGGACAGAGACAATTAAGTGTTTTAAGGTTGAAATGCTCTGAAATGGGTAGTTTTGTCCCAAAGGTACACTTAATCTGCCACTGGCCAAATGCATTTTTTATGAATGTAGGTTTAAATGCAGTTTCACTGAATGTGAGTTTCAAGGGCAGAGATGTTTACTGTTGCTTATGCTAAGTTTTCATTGTGAGACTGTTTTCTTTATGGTATCCTTTCACTTACAGCTGGTACCACAAGAAGATAACAAATTTATCAAATGGCTATCAGTGGTTGCACTATAAAATTTGAAATAAAAGTTTCAAATTAAATCCAAATATCTGCAATCATTGTAGAAGTAAAGAAGGAAATAGTATCACACTGGCAGGTCTGAACAGTGATTATTTACTGGGGAAAGATGGCCAAGCAATGGGACACTAGAATAGCTGTGAGACAGGATCCTGGCTTCGGGGATGGGGGATGCTGACTAGGGGGGGGGGTTGACCTATTACCTATTATCTTGCCTATGGCTCCATTTGACTGTGATCCGACTCTGTGTGGACCACCAGGCTAGTTTGCTCTTAAATTTCATATTTTGTTGAGTTTTGCTAGGTACTGTCAGGTTGATACATTTATCTAGGTGAGCCTAGAAATTATATGAATAACTACTAGCCATGTCAACATATTGGGGGTTACAGCTATGCTTGAATTTTGAGACTTCATCACAGAAGTGCAATAGATTACTTTGTCTTAAATATTTAAACACTGCAATATCTGCAGCTGATGGTTTGGAAGATCTGAAGGAGAAAGTTAACAGTTTGTAGTCAGACTTAAATGGAGAAGAGAATGACAGGGGGATAGTGCATATAGATATTATATTTGTAAGGAGCAGATCAACAATATTTTGCCTTCTAGTGGGTTCTTTGATTATTTGGTCCAGGGAGTTTTTGTTTATAAAATTAAAGAATTTTAGGGCATAACATATATTGAGGTATAGGCATTTCAGTTTGTTGACAGGTAGTTAAAGTCTCCCAGGATGATAGAGTTCCTGTGTATTAAATGTCCATCCAGCATATTTAGGAATCAAAAATAGTTTTCAAGGAGTATCAAGGGGTCCTGTAACATGCAGTGATCAGATAGCTGGCAGTAGTGTAGCTAGGGCTGGTGGGTGAGAGGGGCAGTTTCCCCAGGTGCAAAGTGTTGGGAGCATGATCAATTGATCCCAATCTCTCTTCAATGCAATGCTGGATTTTAAATGCCAGTATTGCATTTGCAGTCAAACCTGAGCATTGTTAACACTCCACTTTTTTTTTAGCTAAAACCTGAATACTGTAGCACACTGTGCAGGCAGGCTATAAACTGTAGCAACTGCTTGAAACATTTGTAGCAATCAGTTTGCTACAGTCTAAAAATAAATTTGTATAATTCAAATATAAGTGCAGTAATGCTTCATGTAGGCAGGGTATAAACTGTAACAACTATTTTCTACATGTGTAGCAAACATTTTGCTACAATTTAAAGGAAAACATTTTTTAATAAAATATGTTGAAGGAGGGTTGGGGGCAAGGCACAGAAAAAGGAACTGAATGGTCGTAACAGGAGGGAGGGGGGCATGTCATGCATCTGGCCACCTGGTTTTTGTGCCAGTAAAATGAAAGTTTTTTTTTTTTTTTTACTTTAATGGAAGAGCTGGGAGGGGGTGTAGATTTAACTGTAATAAGCTAATCATTGTGTTGAAGTGCTTTTTTTTTCATAGGTTCATAAGTTCATAGGTAAGTACTAGGCTAATGGCCCTGGAGCCAATACAAGCCTAGCCCAAGAATATTCCCAGTTGTCCTGTTGCCAGACGTTAGTTCCTTGTGCCCCTATCGAGCAAGGCTTTTGAAATGATCCCCGGGGTGAATTTCCTGTTACCCATCCACTCATCAAGATTTTTCTTGAAGAGGGCTAGTGAAGTGCTCTGCTTGACATGAATGGGGAGTTTATTCCAAAGTATGGGAAGTCTCTGAGTTAGGATCCTGTCCATCTAGCAGGTTCTGTTTATTGCGATGATGAGGTTGAGGTTTTTGGAGCATGTGGTGCGGAGGGATTGAGACTTTTTCAGATGAAGCATGTCTAGCAACACTGGGTCAGACATTTGTATGCCAAGCAGAGATTGTCTCTAAGTAGGTGATATGAGATGGAGTATAGCTGGAGTTTTTTGAGTCTGTCTGTATAGGGCATGTGTTTGAGCCCTAGGATCTTCTTTGTGAGGAATTTTTGTGGCCTCTCCAGTTGTTGCAGGTGTCTAGTGAGGTACATACCAAATGAGGTATTGTACTCTACAATGGGTCTAATGAGGCATGAGTAGAGAGGGATTATGACTTCTTTCATCCTGGATGAGAAACCTTTTGTAATGAGGTGTGGGACATAGAAGAGCTTTCTAACTATAGTGGCAACATGGATGTCAAAGGAGAGGTTACTATCTACTTGTGTCCTTAGATCTCTTATCACACCTTGGAAGTTGAGAGGGCTACCGTCGATGTGGCAGTTTGTGGGCACCATGTTTTTCCCAAAGGGGATGACAATGCACTTTTTAGCATTGGGCTTAAGACCAGGTTCTGGTACCAGCCGTTGGTGTCTGTCAGGCTTTTTTTAGGGATGGTGACATCAGCTTGAGAATCAATAATGGCTCCCAGTTTGCAGCCATCTGCAAATTTGGTCACCCGGAGTCCTTTGGTGTTGGCCTGAACTTCAGAGAAGTATATAATAAACAGGAGAGGACCCAGGACAGATCTTTGTGGGACTCTGCTTGTGACTGTCTGGTAGTCAGATTTGGAGTCCGCTACTTTCACCATGTGGGTTTTGTCCATGAGCCAGTTGGCAACCCATCTTATTATGTAGGGGTTAATGCCTAGGTTAGTGAGTCTGTCAATGATCCCTGAGTGGGGGATGGTGTTGAAGGCCTTGGCCAGATTGAGGTAGGCTGTATGGACTACCTTGCCTTCATCAACCGCTCTGGTGACAGATTCGAAGAAGTCTATCAGGTTGAGCAGACATGATCTGCCCTTCACAAACCCAAACTGTGAGGGGTCCAGGGTTTGAAGGTTCCCAATATCCCTATTTATGAGTTCCATAATGATACGCTCCATGGCCTTACAGATCAGGCTCCTCAGGCTGATGGGGCAGTAGTTTCCTGGGTCAGCAGTTGCTCCCCCTTTGTGGAGTGGAATGACTATAGCGGTGTGTCATTTGGTGGGAACAAAGCCTGAAGTGAGGCTGTGGTTGAATAGGGCACTCAGGTGTGGTGCCAGTTCCCTTTGTAATTCATGTAGAACACAGCCAGGTATATTATCAGGTCCCATGGAAGCTGTATTTTTGGCTTTGGATAGTGCAGCTTCTACCTGAGCAGCCATGATATTAGGGATTTGGCATTCCTCAGGTATTGGGATATGCACTTTAGGGGTGAGGGGGAGGTAAAGTTTGCACTAAACCTGTCAGCCAAGATGTTGGCAATATCTGTTGGTTCAGTATAAGTGGTGCCGTTATGCAGCAGCTCAGAGCACTCCTGCGTATTGTTATGTAGATTCTTGACATAACTAAAGAATGCCTTGTGGTTATCTTTAGCATCTGTTGCAATTTTGTTTTCATAACTAGCTTTGGAGGATTTGATGAGGGATCTCAGTTTTTTGCTGAAACTTACAAGGGAATTTTTCCAGTCTTGGGACTTTGCCCTTTTCTGCAACAGATTTTTCTTCTGTTGTAGAGTTTGTTAATGGCAGGGGACCACTGGATTGGCTTCTTTTTTTGGAGGACAGGATCTTGGTTCTGGTTGGTATGGCCTGAGCCATTCATTTGTGTAAATGTTCATACAGCACCTTGGTGCATGATTCAGTGGCCAAACATCCTTTCCCCGTTTGCATGGATGACGTGAAGTTTGACACTTCTGTCTACAGAAGCTCAAAATTGGCTTTGGAGAAGTTTTTCACTGTGGTTTCCTTCATGGGGGTGAGGGTGAAATTTGGATATTGACTGTGATTAACATATGGTCAGATCTAACCAGAGAGGAGTTTATCACTGGTATAGAGCAGTGATCCCCCATGTTTGCAATGACCAGGTCGAGAATGTTTCTACTTCTGGTGGGGGTGAGAATGAGTTTGTCCAGGGCATTGGAATTAATGAATTCCAAAAATCATTGGGCAAATGAGTTGGAGCAGGAGTAATTTTCCCAGCTAATGGAGGGGTAGTTAAAGTCTTCCAGTATAAGGATATTGGGTTGAACCGTAATGGTTTCCAGAGGCTGAGCTCTCTCAACATAGGACTGGCAAGACCAGTCAGGAGGAGAAGGTTACCACACACACTATAGACCCAGTCTCACATAGTACCATCACAACCTCAAATCATACACATAAACACACAAAGACATACTCAGCGGCTCTGATCAAAAATCTACCAAAACAGCAGAGGCCACCAAAGCAGACACCCAAACAACCACCACCTCAGAACACAACACCTGCAACACATAGACCTCACAGTCAGAGTGTCAAACAGTCACAGCCCTTAAGGCCAAACACAATGCCAGACACACTAGTCATTGGTGACTCCATAGTCAGACACACTGACGTCCGCTCACCAGACTGAGTAAGGAGAAGGTCACAGTAAGCTGCCTGTCAGGCGCTAGAATCCGCCACATAACGCAAGCACTCAGGTCTCTCAACAGCAGGTACAAATATGACTCAGTCATTGTCCACGCTGGTGTAAACGACCTGAGACGCACCTCCTTGGACTACATGAAAAGAGACATTGAGGAGCTCTCTGATTATGTAGCCCAGGCAGGTATGACCCTGACCTTGAGCAGTATCCTACCTTCACCAAGAATGATGCCACAATACAGAGATAAGATGATCAGCTTTAACAATTGGCTTAAACTCTGGTGTCATTCAAAGGGGATCCAATGTCTGTCTGCCTGGGATGACATGCTGGACAAGCCACGCTGCTCGCAAGGGACGGCTTGCACCTGTCACCCTGGGATTCCGGATATTGGCAAAGGCTCTTGCCACCCCATAGTGCCTTTTTAGGCAAGGCTCAAATTCTAAACCTACCACCCTAGAACACAAAAAGGAAAAAACTAAGGGTAATGCTGCTCAATGCCAGAAGTCTAAATCTCAAAATGCACGCACTCGAGGCCCTTCTCAGTATGGAGAACATCGATGTCTGTGCAGTGACAGAAACCTGGTTCAAGGCTCCTGAGAGCACCCCAGCACTATCAGGTTTTACCTCTTATCATGCGTCCGCCCCAAAATCCGGACAATACCAAGAAAGGAGGGGGTATCCATATTCATCAAAGACACCCACACCTCAAGACTGGTGGCAACGCACGATGCATCGGAGACCATCCAGGTGCAATTAACCATAGGCAAGACGGCTCTGCAAATTGTAGCATGTTACAGGCCACCCTCACAAACTCAGGAACCTCACATGGCCTTCCTGAAAACACTAGAAGGGATAAATGTATCACCAAACACCATCATACTAGGTGACTTCAATTACCCTAATATAGACTGGGAACACTACTCAAGCCCAAACACCCTAGCCCAAAAGTTCCTGGAATTCATAAACTCAAATGCCATGGAACAACTAGTCACCATCCCCACAAGAGGAGAAAACATACTTGATCTCATCATCACGAACATGGGAGCACAATGTTCAACACCGAAGTATACCCCTCACTGGTGAGATCAGATCACAGACTAATCTCGCTGGAGCGCCTCATCCCGCGCCCACGTGAAATAAGAAAGACCACAGTAAAGAACTTCTCGAAAGCCGACTTCACACTTCTAAAGACTAGTGTGGTCTCCTTTAAGGCCGCCGAGCCGGCGGAAAACAGTACTCAAGCCGCTGAATCACTTACAAATGCCTTCTACCAGCACCTGCAGGACTGCATGGATAAGGCAATCCCAAGCAAAACAAAGACTCTTTGTACCAAAGGCAAGCGTCCACTCTGGTGGACCCCAGCCATAAACAAACTCTACAACAAAAGGAGGAAGCTACTACAAGATAGAGCAAAATCCTTAAAAGGTAAGACACCCTTGATCACTATAAGTAAAAACTAAGAGCTCTCATAAAATCATCCAAAGCAAATTTTGAGAGAAAAATAGCTAAAGACTCAAAAGACAATCATAAGGCCTTCTTTAGCTATGTTAGAAACCTGGGAGGAAACTCCCAGATATGCTCAGAACTAGTTCAAAATGATGTGAAGATTACTGATCCTACAGACATTGCCAACATACTGGCTGACAGGTTCAGTGCAAACTTCTCCCCTCCCCAAAAGGAGAGATATCTAGACCAAGCGACTGCACCGCCCCAAACATCTCCAACGCCCAAGTGAGAACTGCTCTCTCCAAAGCAAAAACACAGCATCCATGGGACCTGATGGTGTCCCCGGCTGTGTGCTCCACGAACTCAACGAGGAATTAAACCCACAGCTAGGACAGCTGTTTAATCATAGTCTTACCTCTGGATACGCACCCAGGAGTGGCGCACTGCAACTGTGGTCCCACTTCACAAAGGCGGTGCCTCCACCGACCCTGGAAATTACCGCCCATTAGCTTGACAAGCCTTATCTGCAAAGCCATGGAGAGGATCATAATGGACCTCATAAATAAAGACATAGGGAATTTGCAGACTTTGGATCCATCCCAGTTTGGCTTTGTCAAAGGCAGATCATGCCTTCTAAACTTGGTTGACTACTTTGAAACAGTCACCAAAGCCATTGATGAGGGAAAGGCAGTCCATACAGCCTACCTCGATCTGGCGAAGGCCTTTGATACAATACCCCACTCGGGTATCATTGAAAAACTCATCAGCTTAAATGTTAACCCATACATCACAAGATGGGTTGCAAACTGGCTGAGTGACAGAACCCACAGGGTCAGAGTTGCTGGCGCCATGTCAGACTCAAAGCCTGTCACAAGTGGTGTACCACAGGGCTCAGTCCTGGGCCCACTCTTGTTTGGCATCTACTTTTCCGAAGTACAAGCAAACACAGGAGGGTTATGGCTGACAAAGTTTGCAGATGACTGCAAACTGGGCGCCATAGTAGAAAACACATCTGACACAGATATCCTTCAGAAGGGTCTCACAGAAACGGATAACTGATGCCAGAGCCATGGCCTAAAGTTAAATGCCAAAAAATGCATAGTCATACCCTTCGGGAAAAACAAGGTTACCCCTAGCTACCAAATAGGTGGCAATCCACTGAGTACAGAAGAAGTTATCAGGGACCTGGGGACCCAGGTTGATAGTAGTCTGTCATTCGACACCCATGTAGCTAAAGTAGTTAGGAAGACCTTCTACATCACCCACCTTATCATGAAGGGATTCTCATCTAGATCAAGGGAGGTCATAGTCTCCCTATACTCATCACTCATCAGACCAATGATTGAGTACAATGCCCCATTCGGAATGTATCTGACCCGACACTTGCAGCAGCTGGAGAGGCCACAAAAGTTCCTCACCAAAAGGATAAAGGGTCTCAAACATCTGTCCTATGCTGCCCGACTGAAAGAACTCCAGCTCTATTCAGTCGCCACCGCTTGCTCAGAGGTGACCTTTGCCTAACATACAAGGCCATGTCAAACCCAGATTTGATGAACATGCTTCACCTCAAAAAATCTAGATCCGTCAGAGCCACAAGGGCGGGAGACTTAAACCTCGACACGGCTATTAATAGGACGTGCTGGAGGGATAGATTCATCACCCAAAGACTCCCTATGCTGTGGAATAAAATCCCGGTATATGTGAGGCAGAGCACCTCGCTGGCCTTGTTCAAGAGAAATCTTGACCAATGGATGGGAGATCGCAGATATACCCCAGGGATTACCTCAGTGTCACTGCTCAACAGAGGCACAGCAAAATAATGGGTATAGTTCCCCATACTAAAGGGGTGGCGTAAGCCACAAAACTATGGGCTAGGCTTGTAAATGCCCTCGGGCAGATAGCCTAGTATGAACCTATGAACCTATGAGTGTTCAGGAATATGGAGTGGGAGTCTTGGGAAATTGTGGAGGATCTATAGCAGGCTACAACCTGGATTGCAGTTTTAGCCAGTGTTAGTTGTACATGTAGTATCTCTGATGCATTATGTTGGGCAACCAGTCTGGAGGTGTGCATATCCTTTATGAAGATGTATACGCCACCGCCTTTGGGGCTTCAGTCTACACCTCCTTTGGAGCTCCGGTCTTCACTTGAAGATCTGAGGGGTAAAGTGCTAGTTATAACAGCTACACTTCTGATAGTTGGTTTTATTTAGTGTGATTTATATTTCATTAAGTTCAGTTTGTGGGTCTCTAAGAATCTACTTCAAGGTCTTTAAAAATATGGCTACTCAACTTAGTTTGCATTGGGTCTAAAAGTGTGATAGTTACAAAACCTAGAAATAGAGTGATTGCTTTCTGCACTTTTAAACCAAGGTTTAGAACTAACACACACATGAATATGTTCCAAATGTAAGAGGGTCTTAAGGTTTAGCAACATGTATTTCAGACACTTTGCACTGAGCAGTGCCATCTTGATATTATTCGGTGTTTGGTTTGATTTGTTTTTTTAGGCTTGGAAAGCCATTTGTTGGACTCTGCCTTAAACGTCATTATGGAAGCAGCTAAGGCTTTAGCCAGAGTATAGAAGCCTTGGAATGAGAGGTGTAAGCCATCTATGGCAAAGTAAGTAGGGTTGTGCAACAACTCATCACAAGGTGACACATACAAAATCCCCCTCGAATGACATTTATTCAGCCAATTGTTGAAATCAGTCATATTCTTTTTGCACCTTGGTGTTATCTCGGTAAATGAAGGAATCCACTCAAAATCATAGTATTTTCTGTATTTTTGACATGCATAGAGAAAATGGAAATCTCTCTCTGCATATATCTCAAGGTTTTGTGTGCCATGTCATGTATACCCACATGGACAAACACCATGTCATTCTCATATTTCACAGTAATCACAGGAAATACAAGGTAACTGACCAGTGGCTACTTGCACCTTACTAATATCCACTATTAGATGATACTGCCTTTTTTAAAGAGGGCTAGTCCAGTCAAGATGGGTGACTGTGTAAATGTCCATCCAATCATCCAGTTTCCATCATACTGCTTGATTTGCCATGGGAGTCTATTCAGAGGTGGCAAAGGCACTGCATAATGAATCTCTCTCTCCACCATGTTTTATTTATTTGTTGATTAAAATGTAGTTCTCCTGGTTATGGTATTTGTGTGACTACTTGATTTGTAGAGATACTAGAGCTGCAGGACCATTGGGTCCCTAATAACAGAGAAGGCAAGGCATAGATCCCCATTAGAAATCTATAAGAAACTGAATAAAAAGTGCTTTCTATCTTCTTAGTGAGAAGCCCCCGGGGTCTTTTTAGTTGTTTGTTGTGTGTGTGGTGAGGTACATCCCAAAGGTTTCATTATTTTCAATAACTTGCTTAATTAAAGCAGAACACAAAGGGACAATGACCCTTTTAGATTTGGATAATGTTCTTTAGCAGAAGCAAAAGGACTTTCTGACTACTGTAGTTACATGTTGATCAAAGACAAGGGATTATGAACCTCAGTTCCAAGGTGTTTAACAATATTGTTATTTTGGAGTAGGGTGTTGTCTATTATTGATGCTGCAAGGGGAGGATTAGTTTTCCAAATGTGATGATATTGCACTTTTTTTACTTTTAATTTCATCCAATTTTTACTACACCAGGTATTTACAAGTGCAAATTCTTGCTGAAAAGCTTTGGCATTAGCAGGGGACATGACAATGACTTCCAGTTTACAGTTATCTGCAAACTTGGTTAATCAGACATCTTGGTTCATGGTCTAGAGATCAAAAAGTAAAGGCTAATAAAAAGAGGTCCCAGCATGGGTCAACTTCTTAATTTGTGATAAGGCACCTGCTACCTTCACTGTATGGGCTGTGTCTTTTAGTCAATCCACTATCCATCTTAACTACATCTGGATCTATTTGCAATGCATTAACTAGCTATGCTATCATAAGGCATAGTGTCAAATGCCTTGGCCAGATCAAGGTATGTTGTGAGGACAGCATGACTGCTGTCAACAGCCTATGTTACAATTTCAAAAAATGTAACCATATTAAATAGACAGGGTTTACTCTTGACAAAGCCATAGTGCTGTGGGTCTAGCATGAGTAGCGTGATAAGATTTTTAATATCATAATTGATCTGGTCAGTTATAATATGTTCCATGGCTTTGAAAATAAGACTTGTCAAGCTGATGGGCCCACAATTCTTGGGGTCAATGGTAGGGTCATAATTACAGAGTGGCTTCACTACTGCCGTTTCCCAAACCTCAGGGACAAAGCCAGTGGCTGAACTCAGATTCAAGACATTAAGGAGTAGCTCTGCCACTTATTAAACAGTCTGGCATATTGCCAGGTCCCATTAACAAAGTATTTTTAGTCTTGGAGTGTACCTTCCATACATGACCTTTAATGATGTTGGAAGGTCTAAGAGATTCAGGGATAAGGGACCTTTAGACAGTCATCTCTGGGGTAAAATTTGCTTTGAATGTGATGATGTATTGGCAATGTCTACTGGATGATGCCATTATAAATAAGATCAAAGCACTGACGAGTGTTATTTTTTAGTTTCCAAATGTTGCTAGCAAGAATTTGTAGTTGTCCTTAGTTGTAGATACTAACTTAAATTCATGGGCTGGTTTACTAGACCTGATAGTATTTTTCAAGTGTTTAGTCAGTTTTCTGATGTATTCTTGGTACTTGGGTCTATTGCTTGACTGCATGCTTCATGGAGTTTTGTTTTCTTTTATTGTAAGTTTATTTATGTTAGTAGACTACCAGGGGGGTTGGGACTGACAGCTCTATATATTTTTCTAAGTGGGCATAGAGTTCATTTGTGAAACTATGTGCCATGGAAACATCTGAGGGGATTCTGCTAATAGTGAATTTTGAAACTTCGTTGTATATTTAGATGAGATTACTACACTTAAAATGCCTGAATTCTGACATACTGGTTTCAGTGAGTTTAGCACTTTGCAAGATGAAGGTTACTAGTTTATGATCTGACGTAACCAGTCAAACTGATACCAGGGGGGATAATACATGAAGAAGCCATATTCTGAAAGATCAGGTAAAGAGTATTATGCCCTCTAGTGGGTTTATTAACAATCTTTTCTTGGCAGCTTTTGTTTATTAAATCTATGAAGCTTTGGGCATATCCTACATTGGTGGTATAGGTACTAGTTTATTGAGGGGTAATTAAAGTCTCTCAAAATAATGGAGTTCTTTTGTATATGGAATTTATAAAGTACATTTAGGAAGCTTACATTATTTCTATAGACGCAGATGGTGCCCTGTAACAGGCTATAAACTGATAGTTGGTCTGTTTGGTTCCTTTTTGACCTCAAAGAGTTCCATTTGTGGGTTGCTAATCTTCTCTTTAGAGGTGATATGGTCCCTAACAAATATGGAGGCTCTACCATAGTTGCCAACAGGTCTGAAAGCATGGTAGGCTCAAACCACAGGTATGGAGGGAGTTCTTCCTGAACATTTAAACAAAGTCTCAATAATTACACAGCTATGGATATGTTCCAAATGCAAGAGAACCTAAAGCTCAGGCAGTTTGCTGATGAGGCTTCTGGGATTGACCAACGTTATCTTAATGTGATCCTATTCTGGATTTGATATGCTAGTTATGTTGGGATGTCTGTTAGCTGAACTCTGCCTAAAAGCAGTACTATGGGAGTAGCATGTGCTTTAGCCAGCATGTGTAAGCCCTGGAACGAGTGGTGCAGACCATCTTTTGCAAAGTATTTAGGATTGTCGAGCATTTTGTCCCATGCTGACACATGCTGGATCCCCCTGGTATGACACCAACTGTTTACTCAATTGTTGAAGCCAATTATCATTCTGGCTACCTAGACATCATTTTTAGAAGGAAGGATTTCACTTAAGACCAGAGTCTTGCCTGTATTTGTGACATACATGGAAAGAGTTCTGATATGTCTTTCTGCCTATCCGTCATGGTTTTGCATCTCAAATCATTCATCTCCACATGGGCCACTACCATGTCATACTTATAGTTCATAGGTACCCGAAGCATAGAGTGAGGGGCGATGAATGCCCTCCCACTTTTACAGCTGCAGGATGACAATTAAAAAAAAAAAACCTTCATCACTCTATGGTGCAAGTGTCTTCTCCTGCATGGATGTAAATACATTCTGCATGCGTGCATGGAATTTAACCTAGTGGTTCTGTCAAGAGAGAAGGTAAATGTGTGTGTGCATGTGGCTGTTCGGTTGAGAAAGAAGGTAAGAGTGTGTGTGTGTGTGTGTGTGTGTGTGTGTGTGTGTGTGTGTGTGTGTGTGTGTGTGTGTGTGTGTGTGTGTACTTATATATCATTCATTTCTGTATGAGAGAGAAAATGTGTGCGTGCGTGTGTGTGTGTGTGTGTGTGTGTGTGTGTGTGTGTGTGTGTGTGTGTGTGTGTGTGTGTGTGTGTTTGAATGTGTGCATGTTTGTAGAAGAATGGTTCAGGAATTGTCTAATTTTGTTTAATAAACTCAGGACTGATGATATACCTCATTTATGTGTATATGGAAACCATTTTCAAGAAAAAGCTTTTTTATCTTTGATCATGAGCTCTTGGGAGTTGCTATGGGAAAGCATATGCCACAGTTTTTGAGAATTTATTTCTTTGTCATTGGGAATGAGAATTTATTTTTAATCATATTTTATTTTTTATTTATTTTATTTTACATTTGTTGACCGGGCTAATCCAACTGGATACATGTCCATTTTCAGTGGAGGCCCAGGGAGAAAAGCTCCAGTAAAAAAACATACTAAAAAACATACAGAAAAACATAAAGAAACATATATAACAACTATTAGAGAAAGGCATTAATATAGAAAGCTACATCATCAGATTAACAAAATTTACAATTTACAAATTGTAATTTGTAAAAGTTTACAAATCCAAATACAAAATTTACAAGAAAGTACCGTTAAAAAGTGACTTAGAGTCAAGCATGGAAAGTAGTACTCAGGAGTGACAGTGTTAGAAATTAAGAAAGAAAGGTTAGTTTATAGAGAGTTGCATAAAGAGGTTTATAGTTCAGAATATTTTGTTTTGAGTGAAACAGGTAATTAGAGAATAACAGTTAGTCAGGGTTGGTACAAGAGCATAACCAGTGGTTAGAGAGGAAATGTTTTAGGTTAGTTTTAAATAGTGGGAGAGAGGTTAGGGTTGTAAAGTCTTGTGGTAATTGATTCCATATTTTACCAACTGAATTACAGAATATGGAGTCGCCTGATAAGTTATATGGTAAGGAAGTGTGAATCAACATTTTCTTAGTGGAACGTAGATTCCTCAGGTTATTATATGACCTTATGAGGGTAGAAAGAATTGGGGTGTTGTTGGGTTGGTATAGGGCTTTGTGGGCAATTATAAGTTGGTTAAATTGTAATTGGTGAGGTAATTCAAGTCAGCCTAGTTGTTTTAGGTTCTGGCAGTGAAGAGTCCTGTAAGGAGAGTTTGTAGTAAATCTGGCAATATTGTTATATGATCTAGCTAGTTTGTTAAGATTATTTTTAGAAAGATTGGTATATATGGGAGAAGCATATCATAGGGTAGAGATTAAGTGAGTTCTAGCTATTGTGGTCCTGGCTTCAGGTGTAAGGAAAGGTTTGATTCTATAGAGGGATCCGAGTTTTCTGTTAATAGTTTTTATTGTGGTGTTTATGTGAATGTCAAACTTTAGTTGATTGTCAATTGTAATTCCTAGGAGTTTGGTGGTGGGATCTGGAGAAATAAGGGTACCATTACTGGATGGGAGTGTGAAATGAAGAGGGAGAGACAAATAAGAGGGTGTAAAGAGCAAAAGTTTGTTTTTTTTTAGGTTAAGGAGAAGACAGTGGTTGGAGAACCATTGTTCTATAGTGGTGAAAGCTTTTTGTGTGAGAGAATGAAGTTCAGTCTGGGATGTGCCAGAACAAATTATGGTAGAGTCATCTGCATATTGAATGCAGGTAGAGAGTGGAGTAGAAAGATGAAGGTCATTTATGAAAATGGAAAACAATAATTTATGAAGCACTGTAAATGTATTTGAGATATTTTTATGATATATTTAAGCAATAACCCACATCTGGGTGTGGGTAATGCTAGATTTACTCACGGTTGGTGTTGTTTGGTCACAAGGGCGAAGACAACCGTAAATCTAGCATTACCCAAACCCAGACATGGGTTATTGCTATTATACAATGACATTACTTAAGAAAAAAAGTATTTAATTTTTTTAAATAATGCCTTTGTATAATACCTGCGTGGTGCCCTTCCGTGGTTTTCTGCTATCCTGGGGCTTTTTCTGATGTATTGCACATGCGTATGCTTACGCAGTACATCAGAGCTGTGTAGAGGAAGCAACGGAGAAAGGAAGATCTCTGTTGCTTTTTTAAAGCTGTCCCGCTATGTTAAACAAATTTAACATAGTGAGATATCTTTAAAAAAAGCAACGGAGAAAGGAAGATCTCCGTTCCCTTTTTTAAAGCTATCTCGCTATGTTAATCGAGTTTAACATAGCAAAATATCTTTAAAAAAAGCAACGGAAAAAGGAAGATCTCCGTTGCTTTTTTTTTAAGATATCTCACTATGTTAAGCGTATAACATAGTGAAATTACAGCAACGGAGATTTTCCGTTCTCCATTGCTACCTAACACAAACAAAAAAAATCAAGACTTATACTAATGGAAAAAGTCCGGGCGATTGGACCTTTTTCCATTAGTATATGTCAGATTTACAACGGGCACGCTGGTTGGGCTGGCCAATCAGCGTGCACGTTTTGGAATACTAATCGGCAGTCATTGTATAATTATGCCATAGACAGGAACCCAAGTCTTACTCAATAAATTATTTGAGTACGAGGGGAAACCAACTGAAGTTGTGGTGTGTCTATGTGTTTGTGCCTACATGTATGTTTGTGGGGGGGTGTTGGTGTGTGTGTGTGTGTGTGTGTGTGTGTGTGTGTGTGTGTGTGTGTGTGTGTGTGTGTGTGTGTGTGTGAGTCAATGTGTGCATGTTTGTGGTACAGTAAATGAGGGGGGACAACTGTGCTAATGCAATGCATGAGTTGCCAGTATTAACTACTAGAGCAAAGTGCTGCTTAGTTCTATCACTAATTAAGTGTGATTCAGAGATATGAATGTTAGCCAGTAATGAGGTCTTTCCTCACTGTGGCTAAAGTGTCTCTGAATTGCAAATCACCACAGTGTGTAAAGAGCCCCCCCTTTTAAACAGTGAAATTTTATTAATAAATAACACTGTGACATATCACAACACATTCAACAAACATAAATATAAAGCGGAATACTGCTCTAATACTGTAACTATATAAAGACTAGCAATAATCAATATGATTATCAATTGGGAGCAAGGGGAAACGTTTTGAAAGTGCAATACTAACAAAAAAAAAGAAGTAAAATCATATGCTTTGCACATCTTTGCATGATAGGTATGTTTGTATTGTTAAGAGTGTTAGGAGTTTTACTACAGTTTTACTTTTTCACTTTTGGAATAGAAGAAATGGATAAGTTTTGTTTAATGGAGTTGTTGGATGTTTTTTTATTTTGTTGTAGTAAATAGTTTAATTTATGATACCATGTCTAAAGGTTGGATATTGGATAAGAAAATTTGGTACTTACGTATTATCGCAGCCACATTTAGAAGTCGCCCTAATTTGTGATGTTATCGCAAAACTAGTTTATCTTACAATGAGAAGGGGTGTGCAATGTGCTTACTCACGTGTGGTTCTAACCATTTTCTTTTGGTAAAAAAAAAAACATGATTTGTGCAAATATTTTTTTGGCACTTTCTTGTAATAGTGGACATGAGTAGCTACAGTTACCCATGCATATCAGCCCAACTGTAAGTCTACATTTGGTACAATGTACTTAAACTGCTGTTATTTAAGTATGGTACCTGTGCTTTAAAGTTTCAGCAATAGATCACCCTTTATTTGTACTTGGAGAGGAGTGGAAGAGTTCTAAAAATTATGCAACAGCCTTAGCATAAGAAAAATAGAAGTACCTCTCATTTCCAGAGGTTTAAAATATGCATTTAACAAACATCCAGAACATAGACCAATTCAAGTAGTGTAAAGAGAAACTGGAAAAACATGCAAATGAAACTACTGAAATTAACAACTTCTGACCACACTGTAAAAGCTACAAAAAAGGGACACCTCCCCCCACCACCTCTACCCTGAAAACTATTGCAGTACCATAAGAAAAGACACCCGAGGCCTGGAGGGAGTACATATCCCACGTTGACAATTCCCCTTAATTGGCATATGACCCACACCATTTAACTGTCTTTGTTTATTTAATTTAACCCTGCCTGTTTAAAATTAAATGAAGTACATCTTAAAAATGAGCTACCAATAATATATATGTGAGCATCATCGGTGATAACATTACGAATTAGGGCGATTTGTAAATGTGACTGCGATAAAAGTAAGTGAAAATCAAGGTGGGGATTTATTCAATCTCTGGGTAAACTTTACTTCTTATTAATTACCATGCTGATTTTTCAGTGGCGGTAGCGTTGTTACCTCACAGCAAGAGGTTCTCCCGTTCGATTCTCGGCTTGGCTTGGGAGTGCCTTCTGTGTGGAGTCTGCATGTCCTCCCCGCGATTGGGTATCGTTCGAAAGACATGCGTGCGTAAATGGGCATGCCTTTGTTGAAGGTTGGACATCGAGCTAGCACCTCAGCATTTCGTAAAAAAAAAAATCTACTGCCAATCATTAGCGGACCGGAGTTCCGCTGTGGCGACCCCTTACCAGGAAAAAGCCGAAAGACAAACAACAACAACATTATTCATGCATTGTTAGTATTTTCTATATTTGAACTTTGAAAAAAACATGAATTAAATGTTAAAGAAATAACATCAAAATGAATACAAAAATCATCTTTTACATTGTTATATGTTGTTTTGTACTCTCTCATCAGTCACTATTAATAGGCTTCTGCTCTGTGATGATACCTGTACTCATACTATAAGAGTCACAGCTGGCTACACTTACAATGACCTAAATTTTCTGTACTGATGCTCTTTTTATTAGCTGCTTATATTCTTTTAAAAGGAAATTACAAGGCTGGAGCAGCAGTAAGAACTTCAAATGCAAAACAAATATATCTGGGCCCAAAAAGCAAAATGATAAGAGCAAAGATTACTGAACCCAATATCTCACTGTATATGACTTTATCAGAAATCCCAGTATATTAAAATAAATGAGTTCTCTAGCTTTCTGTGTACCTTAGAGATTCTACAGCTTTCTCTAAATTAACCTCTGAAAGCTGCTTTTAATTTTATATATGTTGGCGAGGATGCACTGCTGCTATTTTAAGACAGAAGACAAACTCCTAAACTTTGTTTCTCAGAATAATCCTGCTCATTTAGCACAATTTCCTATAAATTAAGAAATATCCTTGATTTAACTTTCTTTGACAGATTGCTTAATATTTCTGACTGAAAAATGCCTGTTACTTTATACTGATATATCATTAAAAATTAGAAAACCCAGAAGTAAAACTATTCAGTCCTGAGGATAAATGTATGAAAACACTAGTCCTGTCATTCTCTTCTCAAAAGAATGTTTACAGATTATTAATAATTTAGTCCACCTGTTTAATTTTTACAATTGACCATGTTGCAATTCAGCTTACTGGAACTGTTTCAGTGTATGAATAACATTTATGTCTGCCTTTTAAAATGTGCAAATGTTTGCTAATGTAGTCCATCATTAGTATGAACAGGAGTGAATCCTGATGCTAACCCACTCCCACTGGGAACCCCTCTTTGAGAGATGGCCTGCATCTGTCACCCCTAGGCTTCTGGATACTGGCCAAGGCTCTTGCCACCACTATAGTGCCTTTTTAGGTGGTGATCCAAAGACCAAATTACCACCATAACAGCTACAAACAAATGCAATCTGAGGGTCTTGCTGCTCAATGCTAGAAGTCTAAATCTCAAAATGCACTCACTCGAAGCATTCCTTAAAATGGAGAACATCGTCATTTGTGGTGTAACAGAGACCTGGTTCAAGGCAGCAGATAGCAGCCCTGCACTTCCAGGCTATAACTCATTCCATACCTTTCGGCCCCAGAACTTGGACCGAAGCTCCAAAGGCAGAGGTGTTCCTATATTAATGAAGGATGTGCACACCTCCAGACTGGTAGCCCAACATGACGCATCAGAGATACTAAAGGTGCAGCTAACATTGGGTAGGACAGCGATTCAGGTTGTAGCCTGCTATAGGTCCCCAACCATGACCCAAGACTCACACTCCACTTCCCTAAGCACCCTGGAGAATATTAGGGTCCAACCTAACACTCTCATACTGGGTGACCAACTACCCCTCCATTAACTGGGAAAACTACTCATGTACCAATACACTTGCCCAACGTTTCCTGGAATTCATTAATTCCAATGCCCTGGACCATCTCATTCTTACCCTCACTAGAGGTAGCAACATCCTTGACCTGGTCATTACTAACATGAATGACCGTTGCTCTGTACCAATAGTCAACACCTCCCTGGTTAGATCCAACCACAAACTAATCACCTTGGAAATCCACATCCCTCCCACCCCCAACCCCAACCCCCGCAAATGTAACCAACATGAAAAACTACTCCAAAGCTAACGTTGGGCTCCTGAAAACAGAGGTGGCTAACTTCACAGCACCAATGCAATTGAAGAACAGCTGCATGACTGCTGAATCATACACTAATGCCCTGTACGAACACATACACAAATGCATGGATCTTGCCATACCCAATAGAACCAAGATGCTCTCCAAAAAAAGGAAGCCAATCTGGTGGTCCCCTGCCATAAACAAACTCTACAACAGAAGGAGGAAACTGATGAGATATAAGGTGAAGTCCCAAGACTAGAAAAACTCCCTTATCAGCCTCAACAAAAAGTTGAGATTCCTCATCAAATCCCCTAAAGCTAGCTATGAAAACAGAATTGTAGCAGGTAGTAAAGACAACCACAAGGCCTTCTATAGTTATGTAAAGAATCTCCACGGCAATACCCAGATTTGCTCTGAGCTGTTGTACAATGGTCCCTCCTATACCGAGCCAACAGATATTGCCAATATACCGGCTGACAGCCCTCTCTTCCCCACCAAAGGACCAATCACAATATCAGTAGATTGCCAGGTACCCAGTATTACTGCTGCACAAGTTAAAACAACACTGTCCAAGGCCAAGAATACAGTTTCTAAGGGACCTGACAATATCCCTGGCTGTGTGCTACATGAACTACAGAGTGAACTAGCACCTCACCTGTGTGTCCTGTTCAATCACAGCCTCACCTCAGGCTTTGTCACTGCCAAATGGCACACTGCTACAGTCATCCCTCTCCACAAAGGAGGAGCGACTACAGACCCTGGGAACTATCACCCCATTAGCCTGACAAATCTGATATGCAAAGCTATGGAACGCATCATCATGGACCTAATAAAAAAAGATATAGGGAACCTCCAAACTCTGGATCCCACACAGTTTGGTTTTGTGAAGGGTAGATCATGCCTGCTCAACCTGGTCAACTTCTTTGAGTCAGTCTCTAGAGCTGTGGATGAAGGCAAGGTTGTTCATACAGCCTACCTTGATCTGGCCAAGGCCTTTGATACCATTCCCCACTCAGGAGTCATAGAAAAACTCACTAAGCTAGGCATCAACCCCTATATCACTAGGTGGGTTGCAAATTGACTCACAGATAGAACCCACAGTGTGAAAGTAGCTGACTCCAAGTCAGACTGTCAACCAGTCATGAGTGGAGTCCCACAAGGTTCGGTCCTGGGTCCTCTCCTGTTTGGTATCTTCTTCTTCTCTGAAGTCCAGGCCAACACAATGGGACTCTGGCTGACAAAGTGTGCAGATGATTGCAAGTTGGGAGCCATAATTAACCGCCAAAGTGATGTTGACATCCTACAGAAAGGCCTCACTGAGACCAATGACTGGTGTCAGAACCATGGCCTTAAGCTCAATGCCAAAAAATGTGTCATCATCCCATTTGGGAAAAACCCGGTTCCCATGAATTACCACATCGATGGTTGTCCACTGACTACAGAAAGCGTCATAAGAGATCTGGGAACACAGGTTGACAGCAACCTCTCTTTTGACCACCACATTGCCACTGTGGTCAGAAAGTCCTTCTATGTGGCACATGTCATTACTAAGGGTTTTGCAAACAGGAAGAAAGAGGTCATTGTCTCCCTCTACTCTTCCCTCATTAGGTCAATCATCGAGTACAGTGCCCCATTTGGCATGTACCTCACTAGACACCTACAACAACTGGAGAGGCCGCAAAAATACTTCACAAAGAGGATCTTAGGCCTTAAACACTTGTCCTATATGGACAGACTCAAAAAAACTCCAACTTCTTGTCCTATATGGATAAAAAAGCTAGGAAATCACTCCACTGGTCACCCACAAGTAAAAAATAAAGTCTGCTTTATTAAGTGCTTTTCATCTCTCCTTATAGGGAGACTTCTTCCGATAACAGACGTACAAATGCAAAATTTAAATAAAAAAGTCATCAGTCATGTGACACTTACACACCTCCATTTAAAGACACCCTTCCCTATGAGATCCACATATTATTAACTGTAACATTTATTTCAATATTTTACAAGTAATGCCTTAAATATACTCTTACTAAAATATTTAGCTTAAAATTCAAAATCAACATTATTTATTTCATGTATATTTTTATTTTTAATGTCTTCATTCTGATGAAAAATTAAAATATTAAAATAATTTATTAAAATATTAAAATAATTTATCCTGACCCACTCTGTCCACATGACAGCACCTTACAACCAGAGGGTATAGACTCACTTACACCTTTCATGAGCCTACCTCTCTAGATTTTTCATTTTAAAAATACACAGGATAGAATATACTTCATTCAGTCCTGGAAAATGGCAGGTGTCTGTACGAAGCTGCCACCTCAATTCAAGTTTCTCCAACATTAATGAATCGGGACCACCTCTTCCATTTGAATTCACACAGTCAATAGCCCTAAATTTGAATGTAGGATCTGGAAATGCTTCAACTTGTCTAGCTAGTGCAGTTTCTTTTTTCATTTTGGAAATATAATAGAAATGCTCATATACTCTTTCCCTTAATTTGTGGTCCGTTTTTCAAATATAGAAAGCTGGACAGTGTTGGCACTGAGCCATGTAAACTACTGCTCTACTCTGACAGTTGAACTTATGTTTGGTCACATATTTCTGTTCCTTCAACGTGAAGCATTGGCCAACCTGCATGTGGTTGCAAAAGTTACACATATTACATTTACCCATATCTGTTCGTGTACTTACACCTTTTGTCTTGTATTGTAATATATTTTTCAAGTTTTGCCCTCGTTGGAACACTATTCTTGGTGCTTCACAGAATTTATGCCTGAAAACATTGTCATTCATAATTAATGACCAATTTTTGTTAATAAGGGAGTATAAAGCTGGCGCATTGACACTATAGTAATCAGGGCTGCAGTACTGTATTCTCTCATCCTTGGTATCATACTCATGTCTCCCACATTGTTACCTCCTATCATACCCTTAATGCTCAAAATTGGTTTGTAAAAACCACCTGCCCTCTTATCGTGGACTTCCCTAATCAATTCATTGATTAGTTGTTCTGGATAACATCTTACCCTAAACATGTTCCTCAGGTTATTACATTCCATTTCCCCTTGACTACTGAAAGTTTTTGATGTAATGGATGGCAACTAGTAAAGTGAAGGAATGTGTTGGAATATGTTTCCTTCCGAAAAATTCATGCACAATAACTGTTGGTAATGATGTCTTTCCTGAGGTTAACGTCCAAATAGTCAGTTGTACTGCATCTTGATCTGAATCTGAACTGCTCATCTCCAGTCTTACTTTCTACTACTCTGTATATTTATTTATCGATCACCCTCTCCAGCACTTCCATACAGAGTGACAGGAGCTTATTAACGCTCTACTGTCCACAGTTGTGAATGACGCTTTGTTCTTGTCAACTAGCACTAGAATGTTTATCTTCTAGTCATCTAAGATTTGCCTTTCTCTCCATAACATGCTGAATGCCCTCAGGAACCATTTTTCCCAATGCACCCAAAATCTTAATCATATCTGTTGTAACTTCATCGGAACCTTTTACTTGCCCCTGACTTCATTTTCCTTAGTGCTGCTCTTTCTTCTTCTAGGGTAGGTTTTGTAGAGTGTGCACTAAACAGTACAACATCTGTGAGGGTTTTCTTCATTAAGAGGCTTCTTGAAGTACTCTTTCAATCTGCTTTCAAGGACCTCTGGTCTGGTGAGCAGATTGCTGCTGGCATTACTTAGGAAAGGTATTCAGTGAATATCCTCTTTGTCTATTTGTTCTTGCCTTGCAACCTGATAGAGTTTCCTTGTGCCATCTGCTGAGTCACTTTGCAGAAGCTTGCATAGTTATTCTGACTTCTTGTTTTTTGCATTGTGACTGCTCTCTTAGTCTAGTTGTTAGGCAACCAGTATTCTTTTCTAGCTTGGTCCATCTTTTCCATCTCCCTGTTTTTTTTTTTTTTGTACTCCTTCCTTCTTATGATAACTTCATAGACTTCTGCATTCCGCCATTAGCTTTCCTTATGAACCTTACTTCCACACCTGGACTGGCTGCATATCTGTCCCATCATTGTCACACATGTTGCTTTGAGAAGCTGCCATTCTTCTTTGGATCCACTTATTTCCTCTTATTCCTGAGGTGTTACATCCCTGTGTATTTCCGTGAACTCCTATGCTTTCTCCCCAGTTAGCTTCCAGATATTCAGCCTAGTGTCTGTTGACCTAAGAGTCTTTTTTGATCACTGTTTGCTGTTGATTGTAGCAACCAGTGATTTGGGCTGGAAGACAACTCTTTCACAGGGAATGACTTTGTAATCCCTGATTTTATGCCAGTGCCCTTTCCTTATGAAGGAGGACATATTCCTGAGTTGCATGCTTACCACTCTCATATGTAACACCATTAAGCCTTTTGCCATAATTGCTTACCATTTCTTCTGCCAAGCAGCACAAATGATTCCAGAATTGAACATATTATTTTTTAATGTATTTATTTTAATTTGTTAACTATGGTAGAGTACTGATCCCAAACTGATCTATTTCAGTCTCAGCCCAGAAATACAAAACTATGAAGTAAACAAACAAATAATCAATGCAGAACATAAAATACTACATATATATATATATATACAATATAACATGATTATAAAGCATACAAGTGAAGATACAATAAAAACAAATGAGACATGAAATTCCTTTAAGGAATATGATGGTGAGATCGGAAGGAGTTCTAAAAAATAAACAAAGGAGCACGAGGATGAAGGTAGGGAATGAGTAGTAGTAGCAGTGGGGTAATTGTACTGTGTTATATCCGAATAATAAGATAATGAATGAGAGCTGGATTAGAGAGGGATAGAGGAAGATTGTGAAAAGAAGGGAAGATGGCAGAGAATTGAGTGTAACATTTCTGTGGTATACTTATGTTGTTTTAGAGGATGGACAAGTCTGTTGTATGGTAATTCTAAGTTATCCATGGAGTACCAAGACAGTGACACCTGGCTTTTTCCTGCAGGTGCTGTTTCATCACTTTTTGAACAATGAATTTGTAAATGAGTGTCAGACTTTTGGTCCAGCAACTGAGAAGCTATGGTTGCTACCTTTTTGTTTGACTCTGCATGATACAAAAATGGAAATAAAAAAGATTGTGATCTGAAGTTGTATAGCCTTTTTTATTGTGCTGTTTGTGAGATATGGAAAGGGGCATTGATTTATCTTACAAAGAACAGTTCTAAGAAGGAGGTCAGACATTTTCTGTATTGGAAACCATTTGGATTTTTTAAGGACATAACAGTGATGTTCTCTTCTAGGGGCTAGGGTGACTAAAAGACATATCATATTACCTCTTGTTTGAAATAAGGTGCTTTTTTCCTTGAAGGCTGTCATTTGTAAGTTGAGGTCATATTCTAGTATTTCCAATTGGATCCCATTATCTGTGGCTTCTCCTTTAGCTCAAGAGAAAGCAAGAGATTTTCCTGACCTAGAGCATGGTTTCATGTATTTTTGATTTAGTTTTTTGAATGTGAAGTTCACAATTTAGATTGTGATTTATCCAGAACCCTTGAGAGGATGATGGATGTGTCTAGGGGGGTGCTGGTAGTGGTCTACAATGGTTAGATCTTGAGGAGTGAATTGTAACATTTTGTGTGTGCCATATAACACAACTTTGGTTTTCTTTGGGTTTAGAAGTAACATCCTAGAATGTAACTAATCTGTTAGGGTGATGAGATCCTGGTGTAGCTGTTGTTTGATGATTTGATTAAATGAGTGTTCTCAGTGTTTTGCCATGTCACCTGGATAGAGGAGGATGGGAAAGTATGGAATATCAGAAGGGAGTTTGTTAATGTAAATGAAAAGTAATGGTGACAGGAATGAAGGAGGCTAGAGACCCAATTTTAATAGGGGGGTTCATTGGGGGAGTAAGTTTTGGAACCATTTGGTGGCTTTTTTATTTATACCATGAGCGAGCAGTGCTCTTTGGACGAGTAGGTGATCCACTGTATCAAGTGTCTTTATAAAGTTGATGATTATTTCCCCTGTGAATTCTCTTATCTATTCCAGTAAGAATATCATCTGATATGGTTCAGAGGGATGTGAAAGTACTTTGGTTTGTCCAGAATCCATGTTGGTTTGGAGATGTAGGTTTTGAGTAGAGATGCATTCAGAAAGTTGATTAAAGGCAATTTGTTCATGAACTTTCCCCAGAGTGGAAAGCACAGATACTGGTCTAAAGTCTGAACAGTTGAAAGGATTTTTGGCCTTTGGCATGGGTTTGTTAATGGCATCTTTCAATGTAGTTCGGAAGGTATGTTGAGAAAGGCAGATGATATAGAGGGGGTGGAGAATGCACTCAATACATGCATGTATAAACCAGTGGTAGTTTATTTGTTAAGATTTTGTGATGTATGTTTTCAGTGTTATTTGCTGTGATTATTTTGAAATAGATTCATGGTTAGTAATCTGGAGATAATGTGTCTACTTGAGGCAAGTATGGTAAAGGTAGAGGGGGAACTTGGTAGTCGGGTGAATTTTTGAGGAAGTCTTGGGGGATGGTGGATTATTGTTGGATTATATATGCATTGTCAGGAGAATTTTATACATGCTGAAAACTTGTTTGACTTGTGACCAGAATTTTATTGTGGCTTCCCAAAGAAGGAAGTTTTCAGATTTTAAAGGTATATTGCTTTGTGCCTTCTAACACCCTTCTTTGCAAGGTTTCACATGATGATGAATCTTTCTTTTGATTCTGCTGATTTAAGATATGCTCCAGGTTTTCCAGGATTCATTTCTAAGTTGTAATAGGGATTTTAATTCTTTGGTCATCAATCTATTTTTATTTATTTATTTATATAGGAGATAAGAGAAAAAATCTCCCCACATTTATGCAATACTAACTTGAGCTATTTGATATCTATCTTGTCTGCACGTTCCAAGAAGTTCTCATAACAACAATCTCATGACTCAAAGTAATTCCCCAGTCTACTGACCCCATCACAGACAATTAACTGAGCCCTACGCATCAAATCATATTCACACTCTCCAATACATGCCACTCCAGGACTTAAAGAGCAGAAATCTACCACCTTCATTATTCCAGCTCCCACATTAGTTTCTTAACTTATCAGACAAAAGTACTTGACATTAAAGTAGAAAAAGAAGGTGTGACACTGCCAGCCCAGATGTCTGGAATTTTATAAATAGTTCTATGTCATTTGTGAATATTGATATGATTTATAAAGAAGTATGTGTGGAACAGGGTTTATAAAGTGCTGATATTTAAGAATGTAACCACAGCATACCCTGCTGGAACATAGAATATTAACTTGCAAAACCTGAAAAAAATAAGTTGAAATTAAATTGTTTTATGATTGTATTATAAAAGTTAGTTTCAATGCAGCAAGGAGACAGGATGTCTAGAACTAGGGTGCCTTTTGTATTGTTTTGTAAGTGTTTTATTGTTTTATGACTTTCAAGCTTTGAAAACTTCGGAGATGTATGTATTTTAACACAGAGATGTTAAATTCTGTCAGTTTCTGTTTTAGCCTGGGGACTGAAGTCAGGTGACAAAAAATGATATCATCCAAGCTAACCCAGCAGTAATATTTGATATTAATTTTAAGAACTCACTCAGAGAGAAACTGTGCATTTTGTATGTTGTCTTTGACCTGGAAACACCCACTCTTCATCAACATCTGCACTTGCATTGCTATAAGTAAGATTTAGGGCATAGTATCTCTTTTAGATATAGATAGGAATATAGTAAAAATTAGTTTAGATGTTTTCTGTATTTATCTGAGACTGTCCTGCAATGTTGTTTTAAAATATTTCCTGTAATTTTGAACTCTGAAGTTACTGTGTTGATTTACTAAGTATTGTCTTGTTCTTTTATTATGTATTATTAAATATATTTAAACATATCTTTGTGGCTGATATTTGTCAGACATATTTAAGCTCTTAGCGTACTTGCATATATATTTGGTGAAACTGTACAGGCCACTCCTAAATAGCCTTGCATATATTGGTCAGACTACCATTTGGATAATAGTAACATCAGACAGTAGGATTGGACACTCTTTGTAAAGGCCTTATAGTAGGTGATACGTAGGGGTTGGTGGCAGTGGAAACTACCTTATAGTCTGGGCAGAAGGGGGCATAGCTAGTAAACCTGTGCCAGGCTTTCCCATGGGTGTGTGTGTGTGTGTGTGTGTGTGTGTGTGTGTGTGTGTGTGTGTGTGTGTGTGTGCGTGTGTGTGTGCGTGTGTGTGTGCGTGTGTGTGTGTGTGTGTGTGTGTGTGTGTGTGTATAAATCAAATCTCAAAGTGTGTGTATGTATGTGTGTGTGTGTGTGTGTGTGTGTGTGTGTGTGTGTGTGTGTGTGTGTGTGTGTGTGTGTGTATGTGTGTGTGTGTATATAAATCAAATCTCAAAGTGTATGTGTGTGTGTGTGTGTGTGTGTGTGTGTGTGTGTGTGTGTGTGTGTGTGTGTGTGTGTGTGTGTGTGTCGGCAACTTGGGCAGGGACACGAGGCACTGGTTGGACAGAGAGGGAGGTCTTGGTTTGGCTCCTCAGCTGAGATCCTAGCCCTGAAGTTGTGCCAGTGGGGAGTCTTATTGGGGATCTGGAGAATGAGGGAGAAACCAGCCCCAGACTGACTGTGATCTCTGTGTGCTCATAAGGGAAATTGCACTTTATTGTGTGTATACTTGTCATCCTCCCAGTGTGTACATCCCCTAGCTGTTGCCAGTGGTGAGGATTGAGGCTCCTTAATTATTGGGCCAGTGCAGGGGCATCACAGAAGGCTTTTCAAAAATTAATAAAAATTGATCCATAAATAATAATAATATGACAGGTCACAAAGCAAACACATTCTCTGGCTGTAAAGATATACTTAGCCAAAATGACCAGAAAGCCAAGCATCATGTGCCCCTCTCTCAAGAAAGCCATATCCAAACCAATAAAAATGAAAGATAAAAAATAAAAATACAATATAGTCTAAATCCAACCCATAACCAAGAGCAAATTTATTTTTTCATAAAAAATGTGGTTGTAAATCTTGTCGTATTTCAAATGCACAAAATGGCTAGAATGAAAAAAATAACTTTACTGAGTATAACCTTGCTTTTAGTGGAAAGGCAAAAAAAACATTAAAACATAAACTAAATGTGTCCCTCAAATGTGCAAACATTTGGAGTACCTAGATGCATTATCTTATTTTGACATTAGCCTGTTGTATTCAAACTCCCAAAAGCTAAAAGAGTCTAAGAAAAAAAAAATATCATACTACTTTTAAATCTAGTCAAAAAGAACTGCATTGGACTCAAAATAATACTGTTACTCAGTGAAATACAGCTTTATGTCTAGGTTGTGCAGGTGGATTGCACTTCTGGGCAGAGCTCAAATTGGGAAGGTCTGACTGGGTAGAAGGCCATTTTCAGTGGAAGCCCAGGGAGAAAAGCTCCAAATTATTACAAAACATTTTAAGAACAATAATTTTACAATCTCCAAAAATAAAACAAAAAAAAATCTGTAATTTAAATAATTATAACAAATTAGACATAATGTGAAAACGTTCAATCAATACAAGGTATATGACAATCATTTAATATTTAGAAAATTTTTAGGCAGTTTGTAGAGAAATTAAAGGTAAGTTAGTCTAATACAAATAGGAATTGCAATATGAAGTGAGGGAAAACAGGTTTTTGGGAGATGAACCTGTCCCTCTAGCATGTTCTGTTAATTGTGGTACTGAGGTTGTCATCTCCGGAGCATATGGTGCAGGGGGACTGGGATTTCTTTAGGTGTAGCATTTCAAGTAGGGTTGGATCGCACATGGCTTTGTAAATCAAGCAGAGATCACCTCTAAGTAGATGATAAGAGACTAAGAACAGCTGATGTTTCTTGAGTCTGCCCATGTAGGACATGTGTTTAAGGCCTAGGATTCTTTTTTGTGAGGTACTTTTGTGGCCTCTCCAGCTGTTGTAGGTGTCTGGTCAGGTACATGGGGCATTATATTCGATGACTGGTATAATGAGGGATGAGTAGAGAGGGAAGATGACTTCTTTCTTCATGGATGCGAAACCTTTGGTTATAAGATGTGCCATGTAGAAGGACTTTCTGACCACAGTGGCAATGTGGTGGTCGAAGGTGAGGTGGCTGTCAACCCTGGGTGCCCAGATCTCTTATGGCTCTTTCAATGTTCAGTGGGCTTCCATCAACGTGGTAATTTGTGGGAACTGAGCTTTTTCCAAAAAGGGAGGATAACGCATTTTTTGGCATTAAGCTTCAGGCCATGGTTCCAACACAAGTCATTAGTCTCGGAGAGGCCCTTTTTGTAGGATGTCTGCATCACTTGGGGAGCTGATAATGACTCTAGCTTGCAGTCATCGGTAAACTTGGTCAACCAGAGACCTTCTGTGTTGGCCTGGACTTCTGAGAAGTAGATGCCAAACAGGAGCGGGACCAGGACCGAGCCCTGTGGGACTCCACTCATAACTGGTCAACAGTCTGACATGGAATCCACAACTTTCAACCTGTGGGTCCTGCCTGTGAGCCAATTTGCAACCCACCTAATGATGTAAGGATTGATGCCTAGTTTGGTGAGTTTATCAATGATACCCAAGTGGGGAATAGTATCAAAGGCCTTGGCCAGGTCAAGGTAGGCTGTATGCACTGCCTTACCCGCATCCACAGCCTTGGTGACTGCCTCAAAGAAGTCAACCAGGTTCAGCAGGCAGGATCTCCCCTTGACAAAGTCAAACTGTGTGGGGTCAAGAGTTTTGAGATTGCCTATATCTTTTTTAAGCAGGTCCATGATGATGCGCTCTATAGCTTTGCATACCAGACTCGCCAGGCTAACAGGGCGATAGTTCCCAGGTTCTGTAGTTGCTCCCCCTTTATGGAGCAGGATGACTGTAGCAGTGCAACATTTGTTAGGGATATAGCCTGTAGTAAGGCTGTGATTGAACAGGGCACACAGATGTAGTGCCTATTCATTTTGTAGCTCATGTAGGGCACACCTAGGGATATTATCAGGTCCCATGGACACTGTATTCTTGGCTTTGGACAATGCAGCTTTTCACCCAAACGAAGCACCACGAAAATCACGAACCTGAAATCCAAGGCAAGGAAACAAAGTTCATAAAAAACGTTCAATAAGGCATAAACCACAAAGGAAATAGCGTAGTACCAATTTAATAGCCGCTTTCGTCGAAAGACTTCATCAGAATACAAACCAAGAAAAACACCCATCTTTAAATAACACATCAATTAAATAATTAACCAATAGTAAAAAGTCTCAAATTAAAATAATACAACTTTAAAGTGCTAGTGCAGATTAGTTGAACAGAGATGCAGTAATATTTTTGTCAATACTTAATTTACTATTCCTTAAAAAACATTTAATATTAATTGTCTCATTTAAACCTGGGTATTGGTCAGATTTTAATCTGATCTGCCACAGTGCTTCCCTTTGTTCAACAAAATTCCTGAAATCACCCCCCCCTCAAATCAGATTTACAAACTTCAACGACAGTAAATAAAATTTTTTTAAAATTCCTACACACAACAGAATGTTTAAATAAGGCATTTGATTCATCGTGAGTCTTAATACTATATACGTGTTCACGAATACATGTTTTTAAGCACCTTGTCATCATTCCAACATAAAAAGCTGGACATGAACTACATAGACCGATGTAAATCACCCCCTTGGTGCAACAATTGACATATTCTGGTACATGAAGGGTCCTATCAATAGTTTCAATAACTATCAATGGCCCTAAGGACAAAAACCTACACATGTTACAATTGTAACAAGGAAAAACACCCTTGGTGCTAGTACTATTGCTAACTATTTGTGTATTGTTAACCTCCAATGCCTTTTTAATATTATAAGTATTTCTAAAAACAAAATTCGGTTTCTCACCTAGCACTCTAAAAATATCAACATTCCCTTGAATAATTTTCCAATTTCTTTCAATCAAATTCTTTATGGCCTGCCCATCAATGCTCATTCCCAAAGAACAAACTGGTCCATCTAAACCCATGTTGGTAGGTGTTTTAGAAGTTAATACAGCAGTATTATTAACCCCATTGTAATCTAGTAATGCTGGATAATTAGTATTTCTCTTACTCAATACTAATGTTACAGTATCATCCAACATAGAACTAGGATATCCTCTGTTAAGGAACAATTTTTTAATAAAAACAATTTCATCCATCAAGTCTTGTTCAGATGAAGTCATTCGACAGGCCCTAATAATTTGTCCCTTAGGGATATTTTTAATGGTATGTTTTTGGTGGGCACTGTCAAAATGAAGATAACTATTTGTAAAAGTTTCTTTACGATATATCTTACTATTAAATCTTCCTTCCATAATATCCCATCTTAAGGAAACATCTAAAAAATTAACACACAATCCTGAGCTCCCTAGAATAAATTTCAAAAAACTAACCTGATGATTGATCTTCATAAGAAAATTCTCAATTGTAACTTTATTACCTTCGATAATAAAAAACAAATCATCAACAAATCTAAAATATAGTAACATATGAAAACTAGTCTTCAGCGAGCTCAGAAAACAATCCTCCCACCATGACATAACCAAATTAGCGTAGGAGGAGGCGGCCGAGGACCCCATCGCAGCACCTCTCTTTTGTCTATAATAGGAATGCCCAAACAGAAAATAATTGTGATGTAACAAAATATCAAGAAACCTGCAAATCGTAGAAACTTGACCAGTACTAAATTCTTTATATTTACTCAATAAGGTACGTATAGCATCAACACCTTCATCATGGAGTATACAAGTAAATAAAGAAACCACATCTATGGTAAACATGATGTGCTTCTTGGGATCAAAAACACGTTTAGTAGCAAATTCATTAAACCTATTTAAAAAATGCCATGAATCTTTAATATAGGATTCTTGCTTGGAAACCAAAGGTCCCAATGTAGCATCCAAAACTAATGAAATATCCTCAGTTACTGAATGGGGGGAAGACACAATAGGTCTAAATGGGGGATTTGTAATACATTTGTGTGTTTTGGGAATGCCAAAAAGAACCCCTACCCTCGGTTTGTTAATCACACAAAATTCATAAACATCCAAATCAATTTCATTATTCATAAAAGCATCGTACAAAAGAGAATGTATAAACCCCTCCTTTTTCTTTATCTCATAAAGGGTGATAATTTCGTACTCCTCTTGATTTTCTAATAAATCTAACATCTTCCTGATGTATTGTTCTTGTGTCATAATGACAATATTCCCTCCCTTGTCGCTTTTCATAAAACGCAAAAAACTATTTTTGTGACGTAATTCATTAAAAGCTTTTCTTTCATTTAAATTCATATTATGTCTGTGTCTAAAGTTACTTGTAAAAACATTATCAAGCTCCTTTAAGCATGAGTCCTCGAAAACTTTAATAGTGTGTACTAAGGGGGGGTTGTATACTGAAGGCTTTTTTAATGTGTTCCTAACTTCAGGAATATCATTTAAAATATATGTAAGGTTTAATTTCCTCACAAATTTTTTAATATCTAATACAGTTTTTCCATAATCCGCCCTCACAGTTGGAACAAAATTAAGACCACGTCTAAGTACATCATATTCAGCATTACTAAAAGAAAAATCCGTTAAATTGATAATATCGAAGTTTTCTTTTTCTTGAATTAATTCTCTTCCTCGGAAGAGTTGGAGCCCAGAAAAGTCCGGCTCCTGGTAAGCATTGTCTTTTTGACTTGTGGAATTCTTTTCCCTAAAAAAGCCGAAGTAGCAGAGTTTGACAAGTCCGACGTGGTGTTGTTAACCGAACTGTTAACTGCATTGACGTTAAGATCTGTCACAATGGCCCTACCGGCTTCCTCATCTGTCGTGTTGCTGGTAATGTTGTTTAAGGCCCCGTTGGTCTGTTTGCCCCTGTCACTATTAGAACCGGTGTTAAAACTGCTATCAAAACCCGATATTAAGGGTTTTTTTCTCTGGTTTACACCAGGTTCAACAGACAGTGCTTTACTGTTGTTGTTGACAACAGTACTATAGAAACGTTTGTTACCAAAATAGGAAGCCGCCGTCCTAGAATTGGGCTCCTTGTTACCGGGTACAAAAAAGTTATAGGCAGAATTAGATTTGTAAGAAGTAATGTCCCGTTCAAGTTTCATATGCTTCCTATTGGTAATTTCAATAGAATGCTTGTCAACTTCGTCAAACAATTTGTTAAAAAATTCAGTTTGAATACGCTCATTGCCAACTCTCTTTATTTGATTTTCTAATTGGCAGATTTCCTCCTTCAAAACAGTCATCTTGGCAGAATTGTTATCAATTAAAAGTTTCAAAAATGACATACCTGCTTCGTTGAAGAAGGAAACAAGAGTACCGAACATAGGGTCGCCTATCTGCACACCATTTGGACATTTGAAAAACCTGAGTCCTTTAGGCATGACCCGCAATTCTATACAACGCTCAAAATAACAATTCTCAATTGACAAGGAACGATACCTTTTCAATAACCTTGTCAGTAAATCCTGTTTTTGGCTTAATTCTTCGTCAGGAAAAGAATGAAGAAAAGTAGAATGCTCACTAAAAGGATTACTGATACCTTCCAGCAAAGGTTTAACTGCAGAGCCGCCAGCCGGAAGTTGATGTCTGGACCCATTACTACCGGCTTTGGCTGAATGTTCTTCCACTTCGATTACAGTATCCAATTCCTTAAAGGAACCGCATGGACTGGAGGCATTCGCCGCAGATGGAGGTGTACTAGCAGCCTTAGACACCAAAAACTTTAACGAATTCTGTATATCTATTAAAGTGGAAATAAGTAAATTGTTGATGTTGGAACTGGAATCACTCCCAGGGGTAGGGTGAATACTTAAATTCAGTAATTGCTCGTCTGTTTCCTCAGCCATGGTGTGGACAAAAAATACGAATCACCCAAACGAAGCACCACGAAAATCACGAACCTGAAATCCAAGGCGAGGAAACAAAGTTCATAAAAAACGTTCAATAAGGCATAAACCACAAAGGAAATAGCGTAGTACCAATTTAATAGCCGCTTTCGTCGAAAGACTTCATCAGAATACAAACCAAGAAAAACACCCATCTTTAAATAATACATCAATTAAATAATTAACCAATAGTAAAAAATCTCAGCTTTTACCTGTGCCACAGAAATGGTGGGTACCAGGCTTTCTTCTGGTATTGTGATAGGGCCCTGGGGCGGGGTAAAGTTGGCAGTGAATCCTTTGGCCAGTATGTAGACTACATCTGTTGGCTCAGTATAGGAGGTGCCATTGTGCAATAACTCAGAGCAAATCTGGGTATTGCCTTGGAGGTTTTTGATATAGCTATAGAAGGCTTTGTGGTTGTTTTTGGTCTCAGCAGTAATTTTGGCATCATAGCTAGCTTTAGGGGACTTGATAAGGGATCTCAGCTTTTTGTTGAGACTGATAAGGGAGGTTTTCCAGTCTTGTGACTTCATTTTTTCTGCAACAGTTTCTTCCTTCTGTTGTAGACTTTATTGATGGCTGGGGATCACCAAATTGGCTTCCTTTTTTTTTGGAGTAGAGCATCTTAGTTCTATTTGATATGGCAAGGTCTATGCATTTGTGAACGTGCTTGTACAGTGCATTGGTGTATGATTTAGCAGTCCTGCAGCTATTTTCCATTGGCATGGGTGCCAAGAAGTTAGCCACATCTGTTTGTAGGAGCCCAAAGTTGGATTTAGAAAAGTTTTTCAGGGTAGTCACCTTAGCGGAGGATGTAGGTGAGATGGAGATTTCCATGGTGATCAGTTTGTGGTCAGATTTAACCAGGGAGGAATTGACTATAGGTGTAGAGCAATGGTCTCCCATGTTGGTGATAACCAGGTTGAGGATGTTACTTCCTCTAGTGGGGTTCAGAATGAGCTGGTCTAGGGCATTGCAACTGATAAATTCCAGAAAGCTTTGGGCCTGTACATTGGTACTTGAATAGTTTTCCCAGTTGATGGAAGGGTAGTTGAAGCCACCCAGTATATTGGGTTAGACCTTGACAGATTCCAGGGTGCTTAGGAACTTCGAGTGAGAGTCTAGAGACATTTTTGGGGTTCTGTAGCAGGCTATGACTTGTATCGCCATCTTACCCAGTGTTAGTTGTACCTGAAGTATCTCGGATGCATTATGCTGGGCTACCAGTCTAGAGGTGTGTGTATCCTTTAAGAATATGGAGACACCACTGCCGTTGGAACTTCTGGACGTATTCTGGGGCAAAAAGGTATGGAATGAGTTGTAGCCTGGGAGCACATGGGTGTTCTCCTCCTCTTTAAACCAGGTCTCCATCACAGCACAGGTGTCGACATTCTCCATTTTGGCATTAAATGCCTTTATAATAAAATTAATTGAATAATTACTACATTCAGTATATACAGTTGAACCACTCACAGTTACAAAGCATGCACTTAAAATGAACAGCCCCAAACAGCAAAGTAAAAAACAGCCTTAAAAAGGAACTGAAGAAATATAAAAATAGAAAAATGAGAAAGTACTATGAATAAGTCTACAGATGAAACTTCATATGCAACAATGAAAAAAATGCAAATTAAAAAAAAGAAAGAACTAGCAAAATGAAAAAGGAAACACTGCAGAAAAATATCATACTGAAAGATCTGATATCTCATAAATACCCAGACAAAGATATCAGATAAAATAAAATAAACCACCAACATATCGTAGAAAAAGAAACAAAAAAGAAACACATACTATACCCTGAAAAAAAAGAAATGCAGCACAATAAAGCAACAGTGCTAGAGAGGTAGACAGATAGATAGATAGATAGATAGATAGATAGATAGATAGATAGATAGATAGATAGATAGATACACAGGTAGATAGCTAGATAGATAGATAATACAGTTACATAATTATCAGACAAAAACTATATAATACTTCTTAAAGGTTAAGTACCTGCCACTAAAACTTCACTAAAGAATGCTATGAAATAAATGAGTATACTACTTAAAAACTGAAACAGCTAATACAGTGAACCATAAGCTATACATACTGGGATAAAAATAATACATATAAATATAACAATGCTGCAAAAAATATGTGGTCTCGACATAATATAATTATAAACATTTCATAAAAAGTAGAACAAAGCATAGCACATGAACACACACACTACAACATAAACATGCACAGAAACACAAAGCACATAATATGCAGAACATGCACAATGTCCAGAAATAAACCAATGATTAAGCACATAAAAGCCAAAAGCCAATAACTGAATTCCCCCGTAAGACATAAATAAACTTATATACAAGTATAGCACAAATGCACATTACACAGTACTACAATAAAAAAATACACATATACAGTTTCAGAAAGCACACATACAGCCATAAACTATAATAACATATGAGTCACAACAATGAACAGCAACTATAAATATTCATACATATACACCAGTGAAAAATATAAAAAACAGCTTGCATTTATGCATACATATATATACACTAACATGCATACAGATAAATGCATACAAATAAATAAACAAAATACATAAACAAATTCAAATGCTGCCTACATTAACTAATATAACTCTAATAAAACCCTAAATTTCCTAAATAAAAGAAATAAAATAAATAAAACACGCCTATCTCAAAAAGCCCTGACTAAAATATATTAAAACCCTACCAATATATATATATATATATATATATATATATATATATATATATATATATATATATATATAAGCAAAATAAAATTGACATCCAGATTCTAACTCTTCCAGTGAATCCAAGCTGCTTAAAGCACCTCAAAATGCTGTCAGAAATCCTAGACCATACATCTGACAAAAACACCATGTCCCAAAACCTAAACTCACCAAACCCACAAAAAAGGCATAAAAATAAAACAAAAAATACCTAAAAAAAAATAAATAAATAAATAAACTAACCCTAACTAAAAATAAAATTAAAATAAAAATACCCTAAATAAATAAATAACCCATGTAGCTTTATTAATAGCTACTTTAGATTATTGACACCACATATATACCATGTAGCCAATAAAAAAAGAACCAAGAAAATACAAAAAAAGCTTAATGTAACTTAATATTGTAATACCTCTCCATTCACAGAGACTATACCTATACAAAAATGAGTACAGTTCATCCTTCCATTAAAAAGACTGGAAAGTAGTATTATACACAAAAACTACACAGGAAAACATAGATAAATGGAATATATGGGTGTCTGGTGTATAAGAAATGAAATATCATCTGGTTAAGCAAGTTCTGTGGCATAGAAAGCTAAAGCCCTGAGTGTGGCTCAGGTGACACAGATTTGATTAGCAGCTCAGATCTCTGAGACTATGTCCATCCTTGGGGAAGGATGTTCACCTAGACACCAAACATTTTTGACCTCTGAGGCTGGGGACAGAGAGGGTGGTGTCGTCCTTAATGTAAAAGGGTAGAGGATGCTGAATCACTGCTGAAGCAGAATGGTATACCAACATGTCTCCATAGTGCACCCACCCATCAGACAGAACATGCAAGCTTGCAAGGAACCAAGGATATTAGTGCATAAGGAGAAAACCTCCAATGGCAGCAATATGACATGGTCTTGGGACACCTCATTCTCTTTGTCATACCCAGCCTTAATTGGATTAGCCCAGGGGAGGCTAAGAGGAGTAAATAGACCTGAAAACAAGAACAGATACTACAGACTGCTAATGGTCAGCTACAAAGGAGAGAGAAAAAATAAATATTATCTAATACTCTGAGATGTGAGAAACTGCTTCATAACCTGTAGTTTTGCACTCTTCATGAAAGTTGCTGTCAGACTCAAAGTAGCAGATATTTCTTTTATTATAAAGATATTTTATATGGTTGTGGTTGTTTTCTGTATCTTAGGTATTGAAAGTTGTGGATGTATATTTTACTAGTGTCCATTGCTGGCAGAAGGCTTAACACTGAAGAACCAGCCATTCCACCAATGGCCTTATGTGGATTAGTTGGGCCGGATGAAGACAGCAAAGCGTATTTATTTATTTTACATATAACAAATACAATCATATTCCCATTTCTGAATTGTGGCTTTTAGCAAAACATCATAGTGGGCATCTGGCCATAACAATATAGGGGGATTTGGCAAAATAAGAGAAAAAAACACATTTGCAAGCAGCAGTAGATGATATCTACATTCATGCCACTGTTCAAGAGCTGAGTTATGCAAAGTTATAGCACAAAAAATACATTGTGTGTAAGAATATCTACTGATTACAGTCTTTGCCTCTCATGCCTGGATTGCTGGAAGGATAATTTAAGCTCTGAAGAAGCTGTGATCCAGATATTATATAACATTTGCCATTTAAGCATTAGAGACCATGCAGAATGCAGCTTCACCTCACAGTATTCCACACTGAATATATGCTTCTAGGTCTGTCTGGTAGTTGAAACCATACTCTCTGGGCCTACTGCTACAGAGCTTCACAGTTGTATACAAGCACAGGTGCTTCTTTGGGAAGTATTGTTTAGATCTTCCTTTTCAGAATA